>NC_072798.1:15317983-15620887 GCF_028583425.1 Eublepharis macularius
CTTCCAGCCAGTCTTTCTATCGCACTGACGCACTTCTGGTTTCTCTTCTCGACATAGCGTTTCTCGCGATATTTCAACTTTCTCACACTTCATTATCTCTTACAAGCTGCAGGTATGTAAACAATAATCTATTTTCTGCATTAGCTCCTCTCTAAAAAATTCTTTTTTCTCAGTTACTTTGCCGGAATATTCACAGTAAGTTTTTAAGTCTTTTGCAATTTTTATCTTCTAATTTGATTCAGTTTCTTTTACCATTTTTCTTCTCACATAAAGAGATAGCAATCTTTACCTTATTAAATCTTCTTTATGGGTTGTAGTCGCTGTTTCAGTAGTTACAATAGTCCAGTTTTCCCAGTTTGATGCTGAAGCTTGGGTACGGAGGTCTTAAGCCAAAAGCTTGACTCCAGAGCTACTGTAGAGATCTTTGCAACCCGTCTATGAGCGGGGTCTAAAGGCTGGGTAGGTTATCGTTGCGTAGATCCCCCCCCCCACAGCCGAGACCCTCACACTCTCGGGGTCTTGAGCGTACTTGCCTGTTCTCCGCCTGAGAACAGGGGGCTACAGGCAGTTGGCACCCCACTAGCCCTCACAAAAAGCAGCACGGACAGCCCAGCTCCCTGAGCTGCATCAGCCCTCCATGAACTCCAAGCCGGAAGTCCAGACAGTCTGTTTTTTTGTTGGACTATCTGGTGGAAACAGAGTAAAAAATGAACACCTGCGTGCAGGGCTGGCCAGCCAGCCCAGCCTGCTGCACACCTGGGAAGTGGCCAGCTGTCCTGGCCTCTTGTGGGCCAGCGATAGCATCAGTCTTGAAGTGACGTTATCATGCTAGGGCCAAGTGTGCACGTGTGCGCTATGCGTGCACGCAAAAGAATTTTTTTGAAGTGGCAGGCCCCCATCTGGTTTTTAGTGGCAAGCCACCTGGAAATCTTATCACTTACCTATACCAAGCCACCTTTTCAAGTATATTTCGTTTGCTGCTTGATTTGGAAGATTTAATTGTTTGTTGATATGTCAATATGTTTATGACATCTATATTTTACCTCTTTATCTGTGCAACTAATTAGTGGGCTTCAGCCCTCCACTACATCTGTTGCATAATATGCATTCCACATTCATATGAATTTCTGCATTCATTCCGCTATTCAAGCGGCTCATGAGAAAAATGTTTTTTTTTTAAAGACACATATATCTGCATCTTTACCCCTCCAATTTAATTATGGAAGCTGTCCAAGCTATGGTTGCCAACTCCATCTCAGCAGGAATGTGGTGCCGTACAGTCTGCCTTCTGAAGTTGCCATTTCCTCCAGGCACTGATCTCCGCAGTTTGGAGATGAGTCGTAATTCTGGAAAAAGCCCAGGCCTCACCTGCAGGCTGGGGAACAAGCCAGGTTTAAGCAAGGAAGCCAAGTTCACATATCCCCTAGTTAAGACTAATGGGGGCTAATAAACCAGCTTCATGTCATGGTCTGACATTCTTAGTTACAGATTATTTACCATGCTCTCATGCTTGCCGTTTGTTAAGGATTCGTTTGGGATGCCCTCTCCCGGTTTGTCTCCGCCTGTGCGAATGTGCTGGTGTTTCCTTTCCTTTGCAGGCATCGTTCTTCTGCCCTTTGCAACCGTGGGGATGTTCTTAGGAAGTTTTCTCATCAAGAGGTTCAAGATGGGCATAAAAGGGATGGCAAAATTTGCGTGCATCACCTTTGCGGTCTCCTACTGCTTCAACCTGCTTTACTTCATAGCCAACTGTGAACCACTCCAGGTGGCTGGTTTGACTGTCAACTACGCCGGGTTTGTGATCTCATTCGGTGTGGAGGTTGATGGGGAGAAGATTCCACCTATATACAGGGGTCATTTCGTACAAAAAGAGCTGGAGGAACTCATTAGCATAACTCATTAGCATATGCAACACCCCTTGACATCACCAGAAGTGTGTCATTCCCATAACTGATTTGCATATGCCACACCCCCTGGCATCACCTATCTTGGCTGTTTTGGACCCAATCCTGGCCATTCAGGGCCAAGATTGGGCCCAAAATTGCAAAAAGGGGCTGAAAATGGCTGAAAAGGGGCCCAAAGTGCTCAGGATCGGGCTGCTGCTGAGTGGGAGAGTGATTCACCACCCGTCAGAGGCCATTTCGGCCCCAATCCAGGCTAAAACGGGCCCAAAATGGCCGAGAGTCAAGTGGGTGGGGCCACCTGACATGTGACCTCTTTGGGGAACTTCCGGAACTGTTCAAGTTTCCCCTTGAAATGAGCCCTGCCTATATATCTAAAAGCCATGTGTGCCTCCTCATTCTGAGATTTCTTGCCCCTTCTCCTCACCCCCCTGTATACAAATCATTATTTTTCTGAAACCTTGCTGATTGTCTGTAATTGATGGAAACCTCCACCCTAGCGCTCACTGGGCCTGTTGTGCAGATTTTTCAATCCACAACGAGTTGGTTCTTAGATACATAGATGGAATCGAAGGATAAATGAAGATGAAATCTCAGGAAAATGTTAACTTCAGTGCCTTTGCAGGCTCAGACATTGCAACCCCCCCAATAAAACCACGGTGAAGTTTTTGCTATTCAAGATCTTGGGAACCATTTTGGGTAGCCAAAGCAACCCTCAGCAACAACAGTGAGCACCTTGTCTTGAGTACATTCTGCAGATTCCCGAGAACACTCTATGCCTCACTGATGTTGGTGGAGGTTGTCTTGACAGCCAAGAATGCCAACTGGCATGTGGTGATGTTTGGGAGGGGAGCCAGAGAAAGAAGGGAGAGGGGGATACTAAAGGTATAACATGCTTTATGAACAACTTTTTGCATCCAAGATGCAGTCTACGACATAAGATGAACTTCTATTAACTATTTACATAACTTAGAGAGAACAAGTAACTTGCTATCCCAGCCAGATCTTTCTGCTGATTTTGCAAAGCTTTACAAGATGTGCAGAACCTGTTAAACACCAGCCACTTAAAGTCATAGTGTGTCCTCATCATAGGGGCTACAGTGCATGGGGGGGGGGGGGTAACCATCAAGAACAGAAAAAAAGAGCCAGCTGGCTCAGGAAGAAAGGAGAAGCAAAAGGGGAGGGGAGGAGGCAGCAGTCGGAGGGGGGAAAAGCTAGGACAACCAGTGTGGAAAGTAATAGGGAATTGGGGAAGCAGTCAACAGCAGGAGTGGTAGGAAGTGGGCACTGGAGCCTGTAGCTTAGGGATTCAAGGAGAAGGCTCAGGGTGGAAGAAGAGTAGGGGTGGAAACTGAGCCAGAATTGGGGGAGGGGGGATGTGATTTCCCTTCCCCTGCAAATTCTTGCAATTCCCCCTTTTGTATTTCAGAAATGATTAAATATGCCGTGATAAGCATGCATTGTGCCCTAGAACTCAAGGGTAGGCGACACAGGACAGCTATCACCACCACACACGCACACGCACACGCACATGCACACACTCACTCTTTAATCAAAGGGTTTGGACCTCTGGCATGCATATCTGGTCCAGCCTTTCATTAAATTATTTATAGTAAGAATCACTCCAAGTAGTCCGACGGGTCTTTCAAGAATTCCAGTGTCTTGCAGCTTTCCAACCCCATAAATGAGATGGAGGAATTCCCGCCCCCCCCCAGCAATTAAGTTCACCAATATCTATGTCATTGCCGCAAAGTGACTAAAATGGATGTGCAACAAATTCAGAGAAAAGAAATTTCTTTTCTGAACAACACACTGGGAACTTACAATACAATTTCCGTGGTCTATCAAAGACGATCAGCCATAATGGCTGAATGGTGCCTCCCTGTTCAGAGGCAGTGTACCTCTGAATTTCACCATCTAAGGGATCAGTGGACACAGGCAATAATTCAGCCTGCAATTGAAGATGCTTCCATTGATTTTCCTTTGTTTTCTTAAGGTTCTTCTTCTGCTTCCTTTAGCATAAAGCAACCATCCTTCTCCCAAGAAAACCTCATATCCTCCTGCAATTCTGACTGCAACTGTGAGGCCAACCATTGGGACCCCGTCTGTGGAGACAACGGAGTCACCTACATGAGTGCATGTCTGGCAGGGTGCAAGACTTCACTGGGAACGGGAAAGGACACAGTAAGTGCAGATACCTATTATTTATGCAGCGACATCATAATGAGATGGATCTCACATTGGCCATTTCCAACTACTCACCTTCAATCGGAACGCCGCGGAACACTGCAGACAAAACCAACAAGCTCATGTGATGTACGTGATCTTTCCCCCTCCCCCATGTTATCCTCAGAGCAACCCTGAGAGGTGTTGAGTAATCCTCATGTAATATTCAATGAATGTAACCAGGTTCTGGTCTCTGGTTTCATTTTTTAAACTGAACACGTATTGGCTCTTTCTCACCAACAACTCGGATGTTCATTCACTGTAACATGTGAATATGGCTTTAGCGGCTAGCCAAAGGTTGCCCCTGTGAGGTTCAGAATCATCTCCCCTCCCATAGCCCCATTCCTCTTCAGACCTCTCCCCACCAACAAGTAAGCTATTCCCATAAACAGCACAAATGTGCAGGTCTCTGGTGGCCTGGGGAAACTACCTTGACTTCTAACTGCCAGTCTCTGAGTAACAGTCATGGGCATTGCCCTGTGCCAGGCATGCCAGCCTTGAGTAAGGGCTGATGGAAGGGGAAGGCTCTTCCATGTGTGCCTTAATGTAGGAGTCCCCACCCTTTTTGAGCCTGCGGGCACTTCTGACACAGTTTGGTAGGCACAGCAACAAATTGGCTGCTGCAGGAGACAGAGCCAGCCACAAAATGGCTGCTACAGCTTACCTTCATCACATCGTGAAGATTCTTGTGCTGTGGAAGCAGCTTCTGTCAAAGCAATGTTTTTAAAAATCAGTCAAATCTTCAATGACCATTCAGAAGCCTTGCTGTGCAAAAGCCCTCCCTAGCCCCACCCACTTCTAAAAACACTTGGCGGCCACAAGGAAAGGTGTCTGTGGGCACAATTGTGCCCACGGGCACCACGTCGGGGACCCCTGCCTTAATGGTTTATACTGCAGAGTCATTTAGTATTGAAACTGATCTCTGGTCGTTAAGTGGCAGTTGAAGATAGAAAGACTGCATTTAATATCCCTGATCTTGCTTTTATGGATGCTTGCAACTGGGTAAGGAAATTAATCCTTTTTGTGTGTGTTCATGTGTGTGTGGGGTGGGTGGGAATGATACATTTCAACATAAAAAATGTTTGTAGGAATAATGAAATACTGTTAAAATCCTCACAGGGTCTATTAAAGGATAATTTTGTCTTCAATTTCCTAAGTGAAGATGTGATGCCTTTGCAATCATTCATGTCACCTTCTTATCTTTCAGGTATTTCACAACTGTAGTTGTGTTGGAGTTTCTGGACACGGCAATTTATCTGCAATTTTGGGCCAGTGTCCAAGGGAGAAATGTTCAAAAATGTACCCGTACTTTTTAGCAGTTTTGGCCATCAGTGTGGTGTCCTTGTGTCTTGGAGCAACATCTTTATACATGATTATGTTCAGGTTAGTTTGTTTTAGGGAGACTACTGCAATGTGCTGTATGTGGGGCTACCCTCAAAGAGTGTTGAGAATCTACAATTGGTATGGAATGCTGCAACCAGATTACTGACTGGAGTGGATCGTAGCGACTATATCACTGCAGTCTTGGTCCACCTACACTGGCTCCCAGTTAGTTTCTGGGATCTGTTCAAGATGCTGGTATTGATCTTTAAAGCTTTATATGGCTTGGGACCAGCATATCTTAAGGAACACTTAATTCCATATGAAACTACACTGTGGCCATCTTCAGGGGTGCTTCTTTGGGTGTTTCCACTGTCTGGTGCTAGATTCAGGCAACCTAAGAAAGGGCCTTCTTGGTTGTGGCACCAAAATTATAGAATTCCTTCCCCGGAGAGTTCAATTTGTCCACCTCTATCATTGTCTTCCATCAGTGACTGAAGGCTTATCCGTTTTGTCTAGTATTCACTCACTGACCCTCCTACCTGTGTAGGTATTTTGTTCAACTGTTTTTTTTTAAAATTGTTTTTATACTGTGTATTTTAAAGCTTGTTTTACTGTTTTTGGTTGTTCGCTGCCTTGGGGACTCCAAGCTGGGTAGGAAGGGGGCCTAAAAATGTTTTAAATAAATAAGCTTGATGGGAAATATTCTATATGAGGAAACAGAAAATGAAGCCAAAGCCAATTTAGATTTTCTCAAGGGAGAGGTGAGAACAAGGAATTTGAAGCTGAAGCAGTGGGGTGACAAAATTCAGCAGCACCTTATTTTATTGTAGGGAGTAAGATTTCACCCAAATCACCAACAGCATAATCCTGCACACAGAGTTACACCCTTCTAAGACCTTTAACTTCAATGGATTTAGAAGTGTGTAGTTCTCCTTCGGATTATCCTGGAAATGCAGATGTTTGTGACTTAAATCCAGGGGCAAATTGACTGCCTGCCATGACACAGCTGGCTGAAATCTAGGGGACAAATAGCTTGGAAGCAGGATGTTTGAAGGACTACTTACTCCCGTAGAAACCTTCCCAGCAGTTGAGAGTCTCTTCAGAGGCCCTGTTCTCTGCGTGTGGCCACCATCAGTGGTGAAGTGACCGTGGTGGCTGGCTACCAGTGACACAGGGCCTTCTCAGCTGTGGTATTTCAGCTATGAACTGCCTCCCCACAGCTGTTGTGTGGAGCTTTAGTTCTTGAATTTTAGAGGTTAGTCAAAATATTTATTTTCCCTGGCTTGTGGACAAATGGCTGGCCTATTGTCAATTTAGATTGTGTTGGTGTGTGATTGGTTAATTCTTATCAGTTGTTGACTTTTTAATATTTTTATTGTTGTGCTCCTTTGATGGTCTCATTTCTGTTTTCATAATTTCATATACAGCTTTCTACTGCTATACTCTTTTTATGGTTTTATTGTATTTATAACAACAACAACAACAACAACAACATTCGATTTATATACCACCCTTCAGGACAACTTAATGCCCACTCAGAGCGGTTTACAATGTATATTATTATTATCCCCACAACAAAACACCCTGTGAGGTGGGTGGAGCTGAGAGAACTCCAGAGAACTGTGACTAGCCCAAGGTCACCCAGCTGGTTTCAAGTTCAGGAGTGGGGGATCAAACTTGGATCTCCAGATTAGAGTCCTGCACTCCTAATGACTACACCAAACTGGCTCAAACTGCATAACACAATTTTATGTACTAGCTGATATTTATGTTGCTGCCTTTATTGGCATTTAATTTAATTTAAAAAGTCTTTTGTAAACTGCCTGGCCAGTTGTTAAGGATGGAGGATAACAATATTTTACATAAATAATACATACATAAATATCCTAATCTCTTCCTCCTGTTTTTCAGAGTCGTTTCACCAGACTTAAAATCTTTTGGTGTTGGAATTGAAACTTTTTGTGGAAGAATATTTGGTAATTGTTGACCCTGTTTGATTTGAAATACTAATTTAGGTTTTAAATTGTTAATATTGTTATATTGATGTAAATGTTATTTTATTATTAATGTTTATTATTAATGTTTTATAATATATATAAATTGTATGATGGATTTTAACTTGTAATCTGCCCTGAGCCAGCTTGTGGGGAGGGTGGAATAAAAATCTAAAGTAAATAAAATATCTATCTAGCTAGCTATCTGTCTATCTATCACTGAAAGGAGAGACAGACAGACAGACATATTTTCTTTTTTTAAAAAAATTCTGGGTCTTTTGTTCTTGTGAATTTTAGCCTAATCTTTGTTATACTGTCCAACAGCCAGTGTGCTATATAGATTTTTTGAATAAATCAATGAAATGAATAAAAATATGGATGGTGTCTTAAACATCAACACATTAAAACAAAAAAATTAAAAAACAGTAGGAAAACCCCGAATACAATAAAAGAGCTCAAAACAGCAAAAGATAAAATCAGAAAACTAGACAAATGATTGGCTAAATGTAAGATAATTTGATAAAAGATTTAATAAAGCAGGAAAAAGGCATCAGAGAATAAAAAATGTCTTTGTCTTCTGCCTAAAACATGTACATTTGGCACCAGTTTAACTTTTGTAGAGAGAGAGACAATTCCAGAACTTGAAATTACCCATACAGAAAAAGCCCCACCTTTGGTGCTGGTCAGCCTAGTCTACGAAAGTGGACTCTCTACACCTTATGAAGCACCTAGGGACGCTCAAGAGAACCTCATTTCATGTGTTCCCCCTGAAGAACACGGCGAGTCTCACTTTACCACTTGTGTCATCCTTGCAGGGGGACTTCCAGCACCTATTTATTTTGGAGCATTGATTGACAGAACCTGCTTGAAGTGGGGTGTGAAACCCTGTGGTGGGTCAGGGGCTTGCAGGGTTTATGACACAAACGCATTCAGGTGAGTCCCAATAGAAACACGACTACTTGGGGAGAAGTAGTGGCTTATGCTGTGTATGTAGATGGTCCCTGTGTATGTACACAGTTCAACCCCTGACACTGAAGAGCAACTTCCAGTAAAGCAGACAATATGAGCTAGATAAACAAATGGGGTGACAGTACAGGCCATCTTCATATATTCACAGTGGTCTGAAAATGCATAGATTGATCTGTGATGGTGTGTGAGATGGTTGAGTCTTTTGTACAGGGGTCATTTCGTAGAAAAAGAGCTGCAGGAACTCATTAGCATAACTCATTAGTATATGCCACGCCCCTTGACATCAGTGGAAATGTGTCATTAGCATAACTGATTTGCATGGGTGTGATGCCACACCCCCTGGGATCACCTATCCTGGCTGTTTTGGATCCAATCCTGGCCATTCAGGTCCGAAATTGGGCTCAAAATGGCAAAAAAGGGGCTGAAATGGCCAAAAAGGGGCCCAAAATGGTCAGGATTGGGCCGCTGCTGAGCGGGAGAGTGATCCACCACCTGTCAGAAGCCCAATCTAGGCCTTTTGGCCTCAATCCAGGCCAAAACAGGCCCAAAATGGCTGAGAGTCAGGTGGGCAGGGCCACCTGACATGTGACCTCTTTGGAGAACTACCGGAACTGCGTTCCTGCACGTTCCCCCTCAAAATGAGCCCTGCTTTTGTCTATCATAGAATAATAGAGTTCGAAGGGGTCTTACAGACCATCTAGTCCAATCCCCTGCCCAATGCAGGAACAGCCTTAAAGCATCCCTGAAAAGTATTCATCCAGCCACTCCTTGAAGACTGCTAATGAGGGGGAACCCATCACATCCCTAGGCAGCCAATTCCACTGCTGTATTACTCTTAACATGGAAAAGTTTTTCCTAATGACCAGTTGGTACCTTCCTTCCTGTCATTTAAACCCATTGTTTTGAGTTCTATCTTCTGCTTCCAACAAAAACAGCTCCTTTCCCTCCTCTAAGTGACAACCTTTTAAAAGAACAATCATGTCTCCCCTCAACCTCCTCTCCTCCAAACTGAACATTCCCAGGTCCCTCGGTGTTTCCTCATAGGGCTTGGTCTCCAGGCACCTGATGAACCTGGTTGCTCTCCTCTGCAGCCGCTCCAATTTGTCCACATCCTTATTGAAATGACACCTCTAGAACTTCACACGATACTCCATGTAGGGCCTAACCAATGTGGTACATAGTGGGATATATTTAGATGTGGAAGCTAAGTGGCCTTTCCTCCAAGTGGTGAGAATTTCAGGGTAGCCTTTCCATTGCCTTTAGAGGACTGTGTGTACCGGAGACGCAGAGGTCTCTTTGTGATTATCTGCTTTACAAAACTGCAAACTGAATATGCATTGGAGGGCAGGATAAACAAGTAAACAGGCTGTAAGAACCAGCCCTGATTCCATGCTCTACTCCCAAATTGCTTTGTTCAGTATCTTCATATAATGCACTGCATCTACGTGAGAAGTCTCCATACCTGATCTAGCAGATGTATACAGCTCCCATTCCATATACAAGTTAGAACATTTCAGAGCTTAAAGAGAGAGCACAACTTTGCATTATGGCGTGATAGGGAAGAGCCATAGCTTAGTGATAGAGTGTCTGTTTGGCATGCAGAAGGTCCCAGGTTCAATCCCCAGCATTTCCAGTTAAAAGGATTAAATAGCAGGTGATGTGAAAGGCCTCTGCCTGAGACCTAGAAAAGCAGCTGCTGAGTAAATAATACTGATCTTGATAGACCAATGACTTGACTTAGTCTAAGCCAGATTCATTGGTTCATATATCGTCAAGAAAGGATAGCTAAATTTCCAAAGAAGCTAAATTCTCAAAGACGAGAGGAAATGGTTTTGTGATTTGGGTCATCGTGCATGTAGATGACAGCATTAATTTCTTGAGCAGTGTGAATTGGAAGCCCATTGCCTCATTAGGCTAATTGCATTGCCAGCCTGAAAAGTATAGAGACTTCCCTGAGTCAATCCTTGGCACCTCCAGATAAAAGAATATGGTCGAAGGTGAAATGAAAGATCACTAATGAAAGATCACTACATTGGAGAGACACTGCCAATCCGAGTAGACAGTAATGATCTTGATGATCCTATGATCTGATTCAGTAAAAAACAGCTTCTTAGGCACCACCTTGGTATGATTTTATTTCATTAAGGAAAGCCTTTCCCATCTATCTCTCTCCTCTTAACTATTCTTATGGTTCTGCAAAGAGAGTATTTGTATCTTGAGATGGACGAGTCTCCAAGGAAGGTACTTTGCACTGAACTTTCTGCACATTGATATCCTAGGCCTTTGCTATAAAACCATCCCATGCTTTGGAGCCAGAGTAGATGCAGCTGTAGCATCATTTGAGCCTGTATTGGCATGCATCTACAGCTGCATGCCTAAGCAGCAATACTTTGAAGTAAGCCCCATGTTATTCAGTGGGGCTTACTCCCAAGAAAGTGCCCTTAGGCTTACAGCGGTGATAATTTATACAGTGCCTTTAAATTGCATGAAGCTTTGCAGATACAAGGAAACAGGTATCTGCCCCAATGAGCTTACAATGCAAAAAAAACCAAGAAGACAAGCAACGAATAATGATGAAAAGTTCACTCAAGTCATTAGCTGACTTATGGCGACCTCTGCTGGAATTTTCAAGGCAAGAGAGGTGGCTTGCCATTGCCTGCCTCCACATAGCAAAACTGGTCTTTGTTGGAGGTCTCCCTCCAATTAATAACCAAGGTTAACAATACTGAGCTTCTGAGATCTGACAAGGCTGGGCTTGCGGAGCAGGCAGGAGAAGAGCAGGAGCAGGCAGGAGAAGAGTGGAGCAGGCAGGAGAAGAGAAATAGGAGAAGAAAATAATTCATTCTAGAATCATGCACTTATTTTCAGTAAGTGAAAGGATTGTTCTGATGGCTTCAGGGCTGCTGAGGTGGGATGTGAAGGAAGAGAAGGGTATTATCACACAGGCATTCTGAGCAGTTCCAGTCCAAATGTGTAGCAATGTAGAAAGGCCTATTGCCCCTTATTCTCCCCGCCTCTCTCTCACTACTCTTGATGCTCTATTGGCATTATATCACCAGTCACAGAGTTGCAATCTGTTTCAAAAGATTGTCATAATCAGGGCTCATTTTGAGGGGGAACACGCAGGAATGCAGTTCCAGCAGTTCCCCCAAGAGGTTACATGTCAGGTGGCCCCACCCACCTGACTCTTTTGGGCCCATTGCAGCCTCTGGGGATCACTCTCCCACTCAGGGGCGTGCCGATCCTGACCATTTTGGGCCCCTTTTCGGCCATCTTCAGCCCCTTTTTGCCATTTTGGGCCCAATTTTAGCCCTGAATGACCAGGATTGGGTCCAAAACAGCCAGGATAGGTGATCCCAGGGTGTGTGGCATATGCAAATCAGCTATGCTAATGACACACTTCCAGCGATGGTAAGGGGTGTGGCGTATGCTGAGTTATGCTAATAAATTATGCTAATAAGTTCCTCCAGCTCTTTTTCTACGAAATGACCCCTGGTCATAATTGAATACTGTACACTACAGACATGATTCAAACATGCACAAGTGAGCTCCTCGTGGACTGCGCCACTTCAGACCTGCAGGAGGGGCTGTTTCGCATGTTTGAAAGCTGATTCAAAACAAAGCAAAACCCCCCCCACACACACACACCCTATTGGTATGTGGAATGCAAGGATATTAGGGAAAAATATAAAACCCTTGCTAGCTTCCAGTCTTTTTTTTTATTATGGGGGAGGATTCCAAGTGGAACAACCCAGAAAGGATTATGCCGCATGCAATTTTGGAACGTTTGACTCCTTAAATCTTTTTGGGGCTGAACTGTGTTTTACTCTCTCTCCTTTCTTAGAAATATTTATCTCGGACTCAACGCTGCTCTGAAAGGGGGAAGCTTCATCCTATATGTTGTCCTTTTAATTTTAATTTTGAAGCGAGTCAGACAGGACAACGGTATGGGAAAGGTTTCCCAAAGCACTGAGAAACTTTCTATGAAGATACCAGCAACGGGTCCAGGGGAGCCTTCTTCCACGGAGACATCAGTATACGAAGACACCTTCTTGTGAGAACAGCTGCTGCCTGGAATACTCGGAGCACATAGGCCCCGATCCAGGCATTTCTAGATCCTGTTATTTCTGCACATCTTGATACTCCAAGGCTCAGACAAATCAGGAGAAGGAACTGCACCAGTTACCCATTCTGGAAGAGAGGGAAGCTTGGGACTGGTTCCTCACCCAAACTGGTGGTCAATGCTCTCACCAATGATCAGACTGCTGATTGGCTCCTGCCTTCCGGCTGCTGGTTGGCTGGGTCTTTGATGAGTCAAACAGAAAAAGAAAAAGCACGGCCTCTGTTTGCAAATGCAGAAGCGGCACTTCACCCGCAGCCAAACTGCATTCTGAAAACATTCGCCTTCCAGTTTCATTTCTCCCGCGTGATCTTTATTTTTGCTGCCTCCCAAATCACACTTTTCCATGTTATTTTTGCACCGGTGCGTAAAACTAGGTTTTAAAATGGCACAACTCCACCCAAAGCATCGATGACAAAGATAACAATGAGGTGAAACAAAACTATGAACAATGAGAACGGCATCCAATGAATCAAAATGTAGTGAAAATGGTGGTATGACTCAATTCTCGCTTCCTGTCCATACGTAGACAGAAGCTTACAATAAAAGGAGGCACCCATCTAAAATATTCATTTATCAAAACATTGAAGTATGGCCACAAAAGATGTGAAATATTTATTTATTTTTTAGCAGTCTAAAGATCTGATGGCATATAGGTATGTGTATGCCATTAAATAGCAACCAGCTTACGGTGACCCCAGGAAGAGACTTTCAAGTCAAGAAATGAGCAGAAGTGGTTTGCCATTGCCTTCCTCTGTAGAGCAACCCCGGGCTTCCTTGGTGATCTCCCATCCAAGTACAGACCCTGATGAGTTTCCAGGGGTAGAAATACACATTAAGAAGTACCTAAGAATGCTCAAGTGAACCTCCTTTCACATGTCCCCATCCAATTTCCCATGCTCTCACGCACACAGTCATACTTCAGTTTGCTCTGTGTGAGTACACTCACCCCTTGGATATCAGTTCCTCTTCAACTACTAAAAGTATCCCAGGCTGCTTACAATTGCCAGATTCCCAGTTTCCTCCACCTCCCACATCCATTCATTGAAATGCAGATCTTGACACTTTCTCACACCTTAAAGATATGCAGATGGGCAAGTCAGAGAAGTCTAAAGGGCTTGCTCTACAGTGCCCATCCCTGAGAGTTCTAATTGCAAAAACAGAGCTGAATTGGAGCTCGGTCCTCTTGCAAATGCAAACACACAAATAGTAACAACAACATTCAATTTATATACCACCCTTCAGGACAACTTAACACCCACTCAGAGCATTTTACAAACTGTCTTATCACAGCAATCACTCTGTGAGATGGATGGCGCTGGGAGAGCTCCAAGAAGCTGTGACTGACCCAAGGTCTCCCAGCTGACTTCAAGCGGAGGAGTGGGGAATCAAACCTGGCTCTCCAGATTAGAGTCCTGCTGCTCTTAACCACTACACCAAACTGGCTTCCGTGAAAGTGGCATGCATGTATGCCAAGCAAGACACAGCCTGAGGATCACACATAAAAACCTGCACTTGAGCATCCCAAGGTAATTCGCAATGTGCATTTCCACTCCAACAGCTGATGAGATTCGGCTATACCATGCCATTACACCTCGATCTGATGGTAGGCATATTAAAAAACCTGTTTGTTTTGTTGGAGTTTTTTGCTTGCCTCAACACAGATTTCCATGAAAATGAAGCACTTCTGATACCTTTCCATTTACAAACAATTTCCAGAGAGGCATGTGTCCTGTCATTGTTATATTTATGTTAAAATGTACCGCCTGCTTTCTCCAGTCGTTCTGAATCTGAACAACTTACATACCTGGAGGGATTTATTGTTGAAGGCTTTCACGGCCGGAGAACGATGGTTGTTGTGGGTTTTCCGGGCTGTATTGCCGTGGTCTTGGCATTGTAGTTCCTGACGTTTCACCTGCAGCTGTGGCTGGCATCTTCAGAGGTGTAGCACCAAAAGACAGAGATCTCTCAGTGTCACAGTGTGGAAAAGATGTTGGCAGGTCATTTATATCTACTCAGGAGGGGTGGGGTTGAGCTGAGGGCCAAGCTACAAGTGACGAATGACACTTGAACGGCATGTGTATTTCTCCCTGTTCACTTGCCCTCCACTCAATCCACTTGCCGTTCAAGTGTCATTCGTCACTTGTAGCTTGGCCCTGAGTCATCCTGTAAGAGTTTCCCAGGATGTGGAATGCTAATGGCGGGAGGCTTCACTGATTAGCACATCAAGTACCAATCCATATGTAAAAGAACCTCCTCAGGATACAGTGAAGCCTCCCGCCATTAGCATTCCACATCCTGGGAAACTCTTACAGGATGACTCAGCTCAACCCCACCCCTCCTGAGTAGATATAAATGACCTGCCAACATCTTTTCCACACTGTGACACTGAGAGATCTCTGTCTTTTGGTGCTACACCTCTGAAGATGCCAGCCACAGCTGCAGGTGAAACGTCAGGAACTACAATGCCAAGACCACGGCAATACAGCCCGGAAAACCCACAACAACCATCTAGAGGGATTTGTTTACTTTTTTATGTGGTTACAAATGTATCCTACGCTCTCCATTTGTGCAAAATGGCTTACTGATTTCAACAAGGTTAAAATATATTATCACAATGAACTATTGTTTTTAAAAAGACAAATTCATACCTACATATTTTATTTTTCAACTGATCAACAATAGACCACTTCACTGAAATGGCAGGTATGCAAACTCATTTATTTCAATAGGGGAGGCACCTGTGTGTGTACACTCGTTGTAGTTAGAAATGTCCACTGAAATGTGCATCTGAGTCTAACGGAGTCTAATACAGTTCTTAGGGACATCCACACTTGGCCTTCTTCCTGTACTCCCCCTGAGGGTCAAACCACACAAGACAAAATGCACTTGAATTACACTCAAATTATACTCAAATACACTCGAATTACCCGTGTAATTCGAAGGTATTTTGTCTCGTGTGGTGAGACCCTAAATAGTTAACACAGATTTTGCATACTTATGCCAATCTTTCCTCTAGGACAAAATCATATAGTGTTGGACATGAGAAGCAGTTCCAGATCATTTTTTGTAGCATCTGAACAACCACAACAAAATTATAGCCATTGCTGATGGATCTAGTTCAAGGTGTTCATGGAACGTTGATACATTGCTTTTTTAAAAAATGGAATTTGTAAATCTAAATGTTTTTCTGTTTTTTAAAAATGTTATTGAAATCCAGACCTGCAGATTTGTGTGTAATTTTATTTATGGATGTGTGTGTGTGTGGAAATGTTCTCTGCCATTCTTATCAAAATATGTGCACAAATGATGCTGATGGAAAGTGTTGTCAAGTTGTAGTTGACTTATGGCAACCCTCGCTGCGGTTTTCAAGGCAAGAGACTAACAGAGGTGGTTTGTCATTGCCTGTCTCTGCAACCTTGGACTTCCTTGGAGGTCTCCTGTCCAATTACTAACCAAGGCCAACCCTGCTTAGCAGCCAAGATCTGATAATATCTGGCTTACCTTGGCTATACAGGTCAGCGCACATGCACAAATACTGTCATTGAATTTGAAAGTAAAGTCATATTCAAATTTCATATAATTACTTCAAAGCATCCAGGCAGCTCAGTCTCATAGTTTGATTATTAAACCACAAAACCTTAGTTTTTTAAACAATTTTTGCACTCATTCAAAGCATTATTCGGAGACCAGCAATGATTATTCTGTCTTATTATAGTAAGATTTATGTCCAGTAGCATCTTAAAGACCAACTAAATTTCCAGGGTTAAGGTGCTACTGGACGCGAATCTTGCTCTTCTCCTACAGACCAACTCCAAAGCCCCCCCTTTTTTTGCTAGACTGCAACTATAAAGGGCTTTTTACAATGGCAATGCCTTTTGCTTTTTGTCCGAAAATACTTTCATTAATCTAGACTCCCCAAAGAAGAATTTGGGATTAAATTAAAAGTGACTCTAACTTTCTAGGTTCTTGAATCTAGATATATAACAAATCAGAGCTTTTAAAATACCCAGATAGTCCCATTCCAATTACATGTGGAAAAGCGAATTATCCTTTGGGATAAAGGTAGTGTCAGTCCTTGTGCATATTATATGTCGCCAAATCACTTCCAACTGGTGAATTAATGACCTCCAAAATGTCCTCTCATTGACAGCCTTGCTTAAGTCTTGCAAACGGTAGCTTCTTATCCGAAGTACAGGTTGTGCATCAAAGCAATCAGATGTTGTGGCACACCTATTTTTTTAAAAAAACCATTGCTTTTCATTATCTACACAGTTAAAAGCTTTGCTATAATCTAAAAAGCACAAACTTGATTTTCTTCTGAAACTCTCTTCCTTTTCTAAATCCAGCTGGCATTTCTTGTTCCACATGTGGTGAAAGTCTTTGCTGTAAAATTTTGAGCATCACTTTGCTTGCATTGAAAGCAAAAATGGAAATGAAATTGCTGAGCAGTCGGGTTAGAACAGATAAAAGGAAGTACTTCTTCACCCAAAGAGTGATTAACACATGGAATTCACTGCCACAGGAGGTGGTGGCAGCTTCAAGCACAGACAGCTTTAAGAGGGGATTGGATAAACATATGGAGCAGAGGTCCCTCAGTGGCTATTAGCTACAAGGTATAGATGGAACTCTCTGTCTAGGGCAGTGATGCTCTGTATTCTTGGTGTTGGGGGGGTGGGTAATCAGTGGGAGGGCTTCTAGTGTCCCTTCCCCACTGGCAGACCTCCAGATGACACCTGGCTTTTTGGCCACTGTGTGACACAATGTTGGACTGGATGGGCCATTGGCCTGATCCAACATGGTTTCTTCTTATGTTCTTATGTTATGTTGAAAATTAATGTAATGATATGATAGTTGCTGCAATCTTTGATGTTGTGGGGGTTTTTTGCAAGTGGATCGAACATTTCCAGTCAATTATTTTGTTTTCCATATTTGCTGGAAATGGCATATTCTTCTTAAAACTCTTGAGCAAATAGAGAGCGCAAGAGTAACCCTACAAGAAGGCACACAGATGGAAAGCATTTGTGGGTATTTAATTATTGCTGTGTGCATTACATTTTTAGAAGTATACCACGGAGGTTTTAAGTGGAATCAAAAATGGAAATAAGTAATTGCAAAAAAAAAAAAAAGTTTTGGCACATAAGATGTATTCTATAGGTACAGTCAGCCCTGTCAGATTTATATTTCTAGCGACTCACTGCGGTAAATGGTTCTCAGATTCAGCCCAGAGGCATTTTCTTAGCAATAGACTATTCTAACTATATAGTTTTACATACATACCTTTTCTTAAAATTACGATCTAAACAACACAAAGCACTTCAAGGAAGTTTTCAGTTTTACACATTCTTCTGTCACAGAAACCTGCCAATCAATTTGACACACAGCACCTAAATGGAATTTTGTCACATCTTTTTTGGGAAGGATGGGGGGAGTTAGATCAAGAAAATGGCACATACAAGAGTTCAGCACTCCCGTTTCCAGCGCCACTGTGCTGATCAATTTTGTTTTAAATTAAAAACAAAAACTGTGAGAGATTGACAGCAGTCTTTGCGCAGAGTTACTCTGCATAGGGTTGCTTTGTGAGTCACAGATTACTCACACAGTGTGTTGTTGAGCTCTTACATATATCATGTAAGTATATAAGAGTGTCAGATACTTAAGGAACTACCATAGACAGCCACCCGCCCTCAAAATGTCAGTCTTTTAGTGGTGTTTATTCCTTAGAAACACCCTCATATTTGGGGTTGAAATGAGGTAAAAAAGCAACCACAACTCTTAAATAACTTGTGTTTGTGGCAGTTAATCCCGCTACCTACCTATATATTTTTATTTCATTCTTCCTTTAAGGAGTTCTGAATAGCATACCTTGTTCTCCTTTCCTCACAACAACCCTGTGAGGTAGGTGAGGTGGAGAGACTGGTCCAAGGTCATCCAGTGAGGTTCATGACTGGGTGGGGATTTGAATCCAGGTGTCTCCCAACATAATTTGATATTCTAACCACTACATCATATTGGCTTTGTTTTAATCTTTGATATCCCAGGGGCTCCCATGATCCATACACAATAGTCTAGACACAGTGTATTGGTTATTTTCTCTACATGGAGGTTTCTTTCTCAGCTTCTGAAGAGTCTGCCACGCGTTCAGTACCGTTTGGCCTTGCCTCTTCACTCAGGGGCCCATTTTCTTTCCCTCCGTTTTCAGTGGCTTTGACTTCTTTTCTTCCAAAATGCTTCTTTACAAGCCAGAAAAACAAGAATCCCAGAAGATAGGATGGGGCTCTTAAGCCAATAATTAGACCCATAAAAGAATATCTGCATAAAAGAAGGAAGTCCACACAGAAAAATACATGTAACATCAGTTTCATTGTGGAGAATTTCAAGAAAGCTAGAATTGTCTTTGTGAGGTAAAGTTTTCTTTATGTGGTACAATTCTGCCTGATCCATATATTACATTGCAGCAGAAGTGGGCAATAACCAACCCAAGGGCTAAGTTGGTTTCTTTTTACATTAATTTATATTTGTGTCAACACATTTTTAACGTTTTGTAGGCTTGTGTGTAATGTGTGTACATATTGTTCAGTTTGTATACTTAATTTATATGGTATTTATACAGCCAATGTGTCAGACATATAATATGCATATAATGCTTAAATAATGTGGGGAAATGTGCACATTTTACATACGACTGAGGGTCTCACTACACAATACATTTCTGCATGGGCATGCACTGGTTTTAACGTACTCCCTATAGTCATGCATCAGTCGAAGGAAACTGCTTCTTTTTCAATAAAAAAAACATCAAACAAGTTTAGAATAGCACCCCAAGCCATTTTCCTGTGTGAAAACAGTACATGGCAGCAGGAGGGGGGGGGGCGGAGTTATTTTGCAAACTTTGCTGTTCCACATGGAGAATCTGGGCACAGTTTTTCCACAGGGTGGAGATCAGTGGAGTAACTCCCCTTGCACATGGTTTCCATGCAAGAAAACTCCATTGGGGGAGGGCAGGAGCCTTTCCTCACCCTGCTGCACCATTCGGAGCTTGTTTGAGCTCTCTCTTTTTTAAAAGAAGCAATTCCCTTCAGCTGACATGTGTCTGCAACTAGCATGTTAAAACCAGTGCATGACTGTGCAGAAAAGTATTGTGTAGCGAGACCCTGAGAGGAAACAGAAAATGTCAGGAAAATAATCGTTTTATTTGTGCACATACTTGCCTATTAATGCGTAAAGTATGAGCGTCCTTTAAAAATCCAAAAACAGAGAGCATGGGTGAGGGGAAACTACACCTTGTCTGTCCCCCTTCCTTATTTCACTGCACTCTATTGTTGGAAGCACTTTTCTCCCAGCCCAGGTAAAGGTGAGAGTCTCTCTACATGAGACATCTGACATGTGAAGAACATGTGTCGGGAGATGCAATCTTAGCCGGGAAGGGTAGTTTAAAAAGACAGAACCCATGGCAGGGCAAAGGCTTTGGTACACACTGGAGCTGTGTGAAGGGGCTGTGAAATGCCAGCAGAGAAACTTCAGGCCATTGCAACCTCTCCAGGTCCAAGTCCTGCTCTGGAAGGCAGCCCCAGCCCATTTCCATTCCTCGCTGCCCTCTGGTTGAGATCCCACAGAGTTTTAGACTGGAGAAGTGAAACTGGCAGAGCCTTCGGGGGGGGGGGAAGGGGTGAAATTAACAAACCCTCTGAGGAGCAATCTCCGCCTGCTCTGTATTTTTAAACTACACTTCCCAGCTAACATTGCATCTTCCTACACTTGACGAACACACGTTGAGACATCTCGTGAAGAGAGACTGAGAGGACAGCATTTAGCTTTCCTCACCTGCTTGTAGCTCCCAATTGACTTCCTACTGCACACATGAGCTGCCAGATCTTATCTTCACAAAAATCCTGTGAAGTAGTTAGAGTGACTGCTCAATTGCACACAGAGAGGTTTGCGACAGAGAGAGGATGTGACCATCAGGTCTTCCAGATCACAATCTGAATATCCATTAACCTATACAGGCTCAACACTACCATACCTTTTGATATCTACCAGCCAGACAGGATTTGCAATACCTTCCATGTGAACCCTTCTGGTTCAAGGATTGTGCTATATGTTAAATAAACTCCAAACACCTCAACATGGAAGGCTAGTTGAGGCTGAAGAAAGCAGGAATAGATTTGCAATTTCACAAAAACAAGTTAACAGGAGGGGCCATCTCAAATTGTCACCTTTTGAGCCCCTTTCAGGAACGCAACAGCATCTCAAAAGATGAGCTTGCACAAAAGCTTGGCCTCCTTGATTAAAACTGACTGGCAATGACAGTTTCTTAACTTCCATGGAGTGATCTTGGCTGGAAAGACTCCATGCTGATGCCCGCTGTCTATTCTTTCAAATAAAATCACTGCATAAAAGTAATTAGGAAATGACCATGGATGGGAAAGTCATGGAAGTTCTGGGTTTCAGTCCAGCTCACCTGTATGCCGTAGCATCATACAGTCTGCAAGCTCCTGGTTTTCCACAGCTGGTTTTTGCCCACTTCAAGCAGGTCCTGTCTATCACTGCACCAAAATAAACTGGGGCTGGAATTCCAGCTGTTGGATAGCCAAAAGATAACATGTCAGGTTGTCATCTCAAAGAGCATTTCCAGACCATTGCAGAAGAAACACACTGAAGACAGGGACCTTCTATTTGCAAATTACCCATCAGAAGGAATTCAGCATCATAAGAACAAAAAGGCTGTACGTGCCATGGATGAGATCTGAGCTGCCATCTGTTGCCATGGCCAAATAGCACCCCTCAAGCTGTCTAGAAGGAGTGCAACCCCATCTATAACAGGCTGGCTCCTGAATCCCACAGAGCCAAGCTACAAGTGACATTTTTCACGTGAAGGACACTTGATCGTTTTTGCAAGTTTTTCTGGGAACTGAAGTCCCTCTCCCCCACCCCTTTTCTTCTGTTCCTTCCCCTCTCTGTTAGAATCGCTGCCTGAAGAGCCAGAGAAAGCCAGCAGCAACAGCAGCTTTTGCAAATCGTTCCTCCAGTCACAAGCCTGCTCTCAACGATCTTTGGGGGCGGGCAGCTGCAGCTTTCTCCCTTCCCTGGGCGTCTTGCTCAGCTCCACCGACATGTCAGCTTTCTCCAGAGCAGTTCCCCGGGAGCAAGACGATTTGCAAAACCTGCTGCTGCCGCCGCTGGCTTTCTCTGGCTCTTCAGACAGCGATTCTAACAGAGAGGGGAAGGAACAGAAGGAAAAGGGGCGGGGGAGAGGGACTTCAATTCCCAGAAAAACTTGCAAAAACAATCAAGTGTCCTTCACGTGAAAAATGTCACTTGTAGCTTGGCTCACATTCTCTCTACACATTACGAAGTACCTCGGGATGCTTAAGTGAACCTCATTTCATGTGTCCCCCCTCCAGCTTCCCATGCACTCACTCACACAGTCACACTTCGATTTACTTCATGTGAATACATTCACCCGTTCTGTATCAGTTCCTTCTGAACTGCTAAAAGTATCCCAGTTTCCCCCACATCCATTCATTTGCTATCTTTGGGGCATATCCCTGGGGAATTTTTTTTCTGGAAGAGCTGCCTATGGCAGAGGGCAGGATGCTTGCAACCCCGTACTAGGCTGTTAGTACACTCCCTTGCCAGGGCAGGCAGGGGTGAGGGCATAACTGTGACGTGGGGTGTCCAGCAGCTGCCCCACTGTGCTCTGTGGATCAGATGGCCAAGCAACCCTGGGGCCCAGCACCCTACAGGATCAAAGCCCTAGGCAGCAGTAGGAGAGCACTGATAAATCATGCAGCTTGTCAGTGCAGGAGCAGGGAGTTCATGGCAGATGCAAGGGAGCTGCGGCCAGGGGCGCAGTGAACAAACAGTGGCATCCTGGACAAACTGAGGGCTCTCTTGGACAGCTCACTGGCTTCCTGTTTCCCCTTTTGGGGTTTGCAGAGGGAAAACGTCAGCCAACTCTCAGACTTTTGCCCACCTTTCACCTCTCCCCATGAGGTAATGGTCCCCAGGTGTCTGCCAGTGGTGGCAAATTACCAGCATTTTGCCCCAGTGCTCACTGGTTGTTGCTGACCAGTGGGAGATGGCGAGCCATCCAGAAATCACCTGCCACCAGCAGGTGACCCATGCAATCATGTGTTACGCACACTCCCATGGCTGCAACATCACTTCCGTAAGCGATTTGTTGCACTGGCCACGAAAGTACTCCTGCACTTTTCATGGGGCCAATTTTAGCCCCTAACAGGCCAATTCTCAAATAAGTGAAAAGTGAAGAGCATGACTCCAGTGAGTTCTGGGGCCCTCCCTCCTACCAGTAGCCTATTGGGACTTGGCAACCCTACCACGTACAGATCAAACCAGGAGCCCTGGCCACGCTATCCCAGTGCTTTGCCACTGAGCCGCTATTTGTTCAATAGTCTCTGGCCGGTGGTGACAACAGGGTTACAGTGGCGTGCCTACTGCCTGCTGAAATGCCCTTTGGAATGTACCCTTGGGTCTTGGGTGTTGGGGGCTGTGCTTTCTAGGCCAGCCTCTGTCTCTTTTTGTCTTTCTATCTGTACTTCTTTAGGTGAAATGTGTGTGTGGCTCAGGGCAGAGATGGCTGTGTGCGGGCAGCACTTTTGCTACCAGCCAAGCCTTTGCTGGGAAGGGTGGGCATCCTGTCTGCTACACGGGTGCCTGTCCCCCATGGCCACATGCCTCTGTTGGCGTTGTGCTGTTGCAGAGTCCTTCCTCCCTGTCCATTGGGTCTCCATGGGGGGTAGGCATGGCATTGAGGGGGAGTGGCTGGATTGGTGGGTGATGATTGGCTGCATCTCACAGGGGCGTCATCAGCTGCTGTTGCCCGATTGGTGCATGTTGCCAGGGTTGCTATGGACTACAGCATATGTATATGTATATACATATATGTATGTATGTATGTATGTATGTATATGTTAAGATGGAACCCTTTGAGATCCCATAATAGAAAGCCTACAAGACCAGGCACCATCTTTGATACTTTTCATCCAGATAAGAGTTACTGGAGCACAGGGACCCCCAACACCCATCTTGGCCAGCCAGTTCAGGAGATACCACGGTTTAAAATAATAAAAAATATGTTTCTTACCCAGAGTTCTCATAATGAGCATATAGAGACCCACTGCGAGGGATTTCAGATCTTTATTCACACATCTAAAAAACACAAGTTTAAAATTAACCTTGTTCCAACTATGTTTCTATACATGGCTGTAAGTTTTTGTCAATGACCCTTCATGCTCACTCATTAGAGTGGGTGGACTGGGCATAGTAGGGTCAAAACACATGATACTCATGGGCAAGTGTCAGATCCTGCAATGATCCCTGGGAATTATAGTTTTAAAAAACCATCTGCTCAATGTGATTCTTAGCTGGGGAGGGAGGGGGGAGTTTCACACACACACATGCACTCTTTCTCTCTTTCAAAAATCTTCTGAGAACTTGGGATGAGGGTGGGTGGGGGAATGATGTAAAAAGAGACAGAAAAAAAGCAGAGGCATTTAGTGAGCAAGAGACAAATTCGTCCCTCCCAGCAGGGAATCACAGCTCAGATTCCCCCCACCCCACTTCCATCTCTGAGCTGAAGCAAAACCAGCTGGTTGGCTTTTTGAAAGAGAATCCGTCTCTCTTTGAGAGAATCTCTTTGAAAGACAATCTCTTCAACTGAGCGGCTGTTCTCTGCAAGGAATTCCACTTCGCTCGGAGAGGGGTGGGGTTTTTAGAGCCAAACTACAAGTGACGTCTTACACAGGTTGGACACTAGTCGGCTTCCCTCAAGTTTTGATGGGAAATGTAGGCACCCTGGTTTTACAGCTTGGCTCTCCATTACAGCTGCAAGACCAGGATGCCTACATTTCCCATCAAAACTTGAGGGAAGCCGACTAGTGTCCAACCTGTGTAAGACGTCACTTGTAGTTTGGCTCTTAGACTACTATTCCCAGCAGAGATCGCGGGACTAATCAAGTGCTCTTCACGTGAAGTTTGTCTCGTGTGTTCTGACCAGTGGTCTTATAGCTGGTGCTTCAGCTGCAAGAAATTCAGTTTCCTAGCACTTAACCCACAATTTATAGTTACCAGGATTTACAGAAAAATCCCTGGTCACCCTTCCGCTAATGTATGCATTGCAACAGTATGAACCATATGGCATTTTACAATGAGTTCATATTGGCTAGTATCCATGCCATGATGGGTGGCAAAAAATACATATGACCAAGCATGCTTTGTTGATCACTACATAAATTAACAACTAACTAATGGTTTGTGAAGACCTTGAAGTAACACCACCTCCCATATATCCCATCTCAAGAAAACTCTTGAGATTGTTACATTTGTCCCAAGTGTCTGATGTACTAGTAGGTGACTATAAGATCAAGAACAAGAAACACAAATCAAACATCAAAAGCCTTATAGATTCAGGAGGACTGAACTTTGTGCCCAAAAATGAATAATGCAGACACTTGTGGTTGAAAACATATTCCATATATGGGGAGCCACCACTGAAAAGGCCCTTTTTCTGGATGGAACCCCTCTAAATTTTGATGATGACAGCACCCAGAGAAGGACCCTTCATGAAGATATGGAAACTTAAGCTTGCCACAGCTGTATGCTCAAGGGAAACCTGTATCCAAGCCCTGTAGGTGTAACAATATGATGATAACAACAACAACATTCAATTTATATACTGCCCTTCAGGCAGTATATAAGTGCAGTTTACAAGTTGTTATTATTATCTTCATGACAATCACCCTATGAGATGGTAGGGCTGAGAGTGCTCCGAGAAGCTGTGACTGACCCAAAGTCACCCAGCTGGCTTCAAGCACAGGAGCGGGGAATCAAACCCAGTTCTCCAGATTAGAGTTCTGCCTCTGTCTCTTTTCAAAAAAATTAGTTTTCTCATATAAGGATAGAGGGAAAGGGGGGGTAGGAAGTAAGACATATAATAACTTCTCTTAACTACTACAACAAACTGGCTCTCCATGATACACATAATTGCATTCTACAAAGGACGGCCATCGTACAGGGCTTCAATGGTATCACATGTGCTTTTCATTTTGAAGGTCCCTAGCACATATACCTAGCTAGATACAGTTTTTTCTGCCAGATAGCTGCTGCCAGCTAGAGTGGACGACACTGAGCCAAATCTGTCCTTGCTCTGATTTGATTGAAGGAAGCTTCCTATGTTGCATTCATCCTTAAAAACCATCTTAGGTGTACTCCTTAAAAACTATAATGTGAACAATACAGGTAAGCCCTATATGACTTGGGACCAGCACACCTGAAGGACTGCCTACTCCCTTTTGAAACTACCTGGCAGGTATGGTCATCTTCTGAGGTTCTGCTTTGGGTACCCTTGTCTTCTGAGATTAGGTGAGTGGTTATGTGAGAGAGGGCCTTCTTCGTCACGGCACCAAAACTCTGGAACTCTCTCCCCAAAGAGGCTCATTTGTTACCTTCTGTTGCCAGTGAAGACTCTTTTGGTTTCTTCTGGCATTCCATCAAGGATCCCTCTGTTTTAAATGTTGTGCTTTATATTTTTGTATGTGTGTATTAGCTTGGTTTCAGCAGTTTTAATTGTGTTTGTTTGGTTTTAATGGTTTTGAAGATGTGTTTTTATGATGTATGTTTTTAACCCTTTAGCTGCTTCGGGAGTCCTGATGATGGCAGAAAGGTAGAGTAGAAGTTTTGCATATGAATAAACAGCAAACAAATGAACAATTGTATGAAACAGTGAATTGAGACATTCAGGAGTTGCAAAAACGTTAAGGTAAAAGGTGGGGACGGGGAGGTAATCAGTAACATTGGTCTTACTTACCTGATCATGATCATGTAAAAAGGAGTCCCTCCCACTGCATATAAAAAGGAACTTATTAGCTTTACTGCTATGAAATAGATAAATTTCCTTGAGCAGTCGTCACTTTTTGGACATTCTCCCAGAATGGCTGTGAGATTTCTCCTCACGAGACCCACATTTTCAATGCAGCTACAATTATGAAAAACCTGGAAGAAGGTAACACAGAGAGTGAGAGAGGGAACCTATTAATCAGCAATTCATTTGTAAATGGATGGGTTCTTTCTCTCAGGGCCAAGCTAGACGATACCACATCCCCAGTAATTCAAGGCTGCACCATCATCTAGTTTGGCCCTCCACCTCGGATTCTCAAACAAACAGGGAGAGGTCAGCCATAATCCAGTGCAGAGTAAAATGTGCTCACGTCTGTTCATTGTAATGGGGTTTAGCATGCTTAAACTTGAGTTGGATTTACTTAGGAAGTGTGTATGCCACCTCGCCAATGACCTGCTTAAAGCAGCTCTCAGAGTTAGAACAAAACAAAACAATAAAACCATGAAAACTACAAGAAATTAGGAATCATAAAACAAGTAAGAAAGACAAGACAGTGGAAAAAAATGTTCAATAACATAATATGATTACTATAAAACAAGACCTCTCATTTCAAAAAGCCGGGGGTGGGGGGGTAGGGGGAGGGAGAAAGAACTGTTTTGGCCTGGCACTGAAAGAACATTAAGGGAGGTGCCAGATGCTAACCCCAAGAAGGAGGCTCCACCATGGGGAAAAAAGCCCTGTCTCTGATTGTGACCCACCTTACCTCTGAAGTAAGCATAGAGAACAGGGCTTGGGAACTGGTTCGGCAGACAAAGTGGACAGTACAGAGAATTGTGCACTTTTCTTCACAGCAAAGAGGGAGAAAGTTCTTACTGTATTTTTCCCAGATCCCATTAAGTTTTTGCATCCAGCAAAACAGGCTGACACGTAAGTGATTCCATCCGTTCCGCAGACAGGATCCCATTGGTTTATTCCACAGTTGCAGTTAGAGTTGCAGGTGGAAGACAAGGAACCAGCATGCCACACAACTGATTGTCTTACGAAGTAAAATTAGAGATACACATCTGGATTATTATAGAATCTTACAGTGTACAGGCAGCTGTTGTATTTATGCTCTATAACAGGAAAAGCTATATCAATATAATAAATATAAGCACCATATATAAGCACGTGGGGCTTTCTGATGTAAGCGAAGTCTCTGCATAGAACATCTTGACTTCTTTAGGTGTGTTGTGAACTTTCTGGGTGGGGGGTAGGTTTTGCAGGAAATGTGTTAAAAACTACATTTATCTTGCTACATCGGTACTTTAGGGGTGCATAAAGAAATATATGATAATTCATAGTTTTTTTAACTCAAATTTCAACTCACGCCTACAAGGAAAGATCATCTTGAAAGGTTCTGGTGAAATGCCGAACAAAAACAGCAATGCAGAATTAACAAGCATATTCATAACATTTATTGACGTTTGCCTTAATCAATTAAAATTATATCCCATCAATTAATAAATAACAATCCAAGGCCACAACTCTCAGATGAGTCTCAGAAGGGCCACTGTATTGTGCACTATGCCACTTTTAGTAAAAATCCAGAAGTGATACAGGGTACCACTAGGAATCGCTAGTTTTACTATGGAGTTTTCAGCGATCCCTAGAGCTACCCTTCATTGCTTCTGGGATTTCCCTGAAAGTGCCATACTGGCACATGTGATGCAGCCAGTTTTTAAAAAGTTTTTTTCTCATGGACAATGGGACCTGGGGGCAGGAGATGCCCCACCCTTAGTAGAAGACTGACAAGCCTTCCCCGACTTTAAATTTCTCAGATGATGGACCTTCTGAACGTAGCCTGCCGCCCTAATATAGAACCATCTAAGTTTCTCAAAAAGAAGGACATCTACATCTCCCCCTCTTACTTGTGCCAGGCGCACCTATGCATACGTACTCATTGTAGGGCACTGTTAATCCAGCCACTTTGTGGTTCTCACAGCCCAAAATGATGTACAGAGTTGATATGAGGAAAGCCAGGAAGGATGTTCCAAAGGCCATTTTGGTAGCAGCAATCATGTCTAATTTGTATTTTTTCATGAGGAATCCTCCTAGGAGTAAACCAAAGCTCACAGCTGGCAAGACGACCAAACCTGAAATAAGAGGAATGGGAGGAAGGAAATGTATTTACTTAGAAATTTATACCTTCGTTTTCTTCTCAATGGGGATCCAATATTTCAGATCACCAGGCAATCAAACACAAAAGGCTATTCTTCCACTTAAACAAACGAAACCCCACTTTCCAATAGCTCTCAAGCCCTTTACAAGTTCAGCCAGCTGATTTTTATTTCAAATTGAATAAAGCATGCAAAGTAATATTCTGATCTAGGAAGGAAATTAACAGTACAATCCTAAAGAGAGTTGTTCCAGTCTAAGCCCACTGATTTCAATGAGCTTAGACTGCAGTAACTCTACTTAGGATTGCACTGTAAATCTGCATTGTATAAAATATGTACAAAGTAGATACGGGAAAGCATACAAAGCAAATAAGTGAAAAGATATTCAAGCAATTCATGTATGACAGTTAAGGAATTCTTAAAGGCAGGGATACCCAATGTGGTGCCTATGGACACCAACACCTTTCCTGACACCTGCTAAAAGTTTTTAAAAAGTGGGCTGGACCAGTTGGGGCTTTTGCCAGCAGGGCTTCTGATTGGCCACTGAAGATCTGATTGGCTGTGCAGATTCAAAACTTCACTTTGTGACTGAAAGTAAGCTGCATGTAAACAAGAAAATATTTTTCAATAATACGTGCATTTAAGTAGGCCTCCTGTTAAGGAGAGCTTCTGCCTAAACTGTTGAAGAGTTACTATTAGAGTTAGGCATAATATCACTTCCTGACATTTTGTGTTCGGCTTCGCCTCTTGTAGCAGCCATGTTGCAGTTGGCTTTGCTTCCTGTAGCAGCCATTTTGTGATTACCTCCATGTTAAATAGTGGGTTCAGACACAAGGTGATTCAACAGCTCTTTATTCAGCAGGAACACAACACACACTGACAGACTGAACAGAAGCCCTCAATATATATACAGCAGCTCCACCCCCAGAATACCTGATAGCCAATGAGAATGCATACTTTAGAATACCATCATTTGCATAAACTATATACAATGTTTGAAGTAGACAGGCCACTGATTGGTCTTTATTATAGAGGACCGATTGGCTGCTGTCTGAGAAAGTAACCAGTGATATTGCAGGGATTATGGACCAATGAGAATGCAGGCTTTGGGAGCCTTGACTGAACCTCAAGCTCAACACAGTATAGTGCATTACAATCAATACAGTAACTACTTTAGAGGCCTTGCTCAGCCCAGTACACAACACTCCACCACCCTGTATAATAATTCCAATAGTGCCTGCAGGCTCAAAAAGTTTGAGTTCCCTTCTTTAAGGCACACCCAATCTGGGTCCCTGTTGAGAGAAAGGCAGGGTATAAATGAAGAAAATAAAAATAATAAATAAAATAAACCTGCAGTTCAGATAGCTAACTGAGTTGCCACAGCTGTCCAAAAATGGCTCCTGGCATACCAGGATCAACCACCATAACAACAACAAAAAAAAGTGTAAGTGAGGAAAATCGAAACAGGGAATGAGGAAGAGTGCAGCTAGAATGGGAAGGGAAGATCAGAGGGAGAGACAGTGGTAGGAAGAAAAAGTGGAGCCAGAGGAGATGGGCTTCCAGGGGAATGTGATTTCCTCTCCCCCTTCCCCTGAGTCTTTGTAGGGTTCCTCTCTTGACAACAGAAATATTAAAAGGGATCAGGGGGTTGAGATGCACCCAATTTTTTTGGTAGATGAAAGACATGATATACTTTTAAGCTGCATCCCCAATACAACAATCTTAAATGCTGCTTTCATTGCCACTATAAATTCAGAAGCATGGATAGCCACACTAGAGAGTCCACATGATTCTTTGGTGTAGTAGTTAGGAGTGCGGGACTCTAATCTGGAGAACTGGGTTTGATTCCCCACTCCTCCACTTGAAGCCAGCTGGGTGACCTTGGGTTAGTCACAGCTTCTAAGAGCTCTCTCAGCCCCATAATAATAATAACATACTTTGTAAACAGCTCTGAGTGGGCATTAAGTTGTCCCGAAGGGTGGTATATAAATCTATTATTATTATTATTATTATTATTATTATTATTATTATTATTATTATTATTATTATTATTAATGATTGGTTGATTGGTTGATTGATTGATTGATTGATTGATTGATTGATTGATTGATTGATTGATTCTCCAACATGTTCCTTGACACAGACCTCTACATCACTAGAGGGCTTCTTGGGGGGCTTTAAAAAAAACCAGTAATTGATATGTCACTATATCATTATAACACCATAGCAATACACCAATTAATGATTTTAACCTCCCCGCCCAAAAAGTCCAGGTGGGGGAGGGATAGGACTGAGAAGAGCTCCAAGAATGTGTGACTGACCGAAGGTCGCCCAGCTGGCTTCAAGTGGAGGAGCGGGGAATCAAACCAATTCTCCAGATTAGTCTCCTACCACTCTTAACCACTACACACTCCACCAAACTACACAAATGTGTACCATTCCTTCCCTAAAGTATACAAAGGCTCACCATACTCACCTATTATAAAGTTTGACTTGGAGGCCGACTGACCGTACTGCTGCTCTATGTATTTTGGTTGATATGTCATGTAACCAATGAAGCTATTGAACTGCAGCAGTGAAGCACACAATAGCACAATGTACATTCGGTTGCCCAGTGCTCTCTTTAGGGACTTAAAGAAATCTGAAAAAAACAAGTGTTTTTTAGCATAGGCTTGGTATGCAGCAAGGGGTTGAGGGGGGAATGGTTCCATTTTCCTGCCTTCTCAATAGGCATCCACTTTCCCACAATAAAACAAATGAAAAAGAAGAGAAAGACCTTTCTCCTTTCTGTCTGAAGAGGCCAATCCTGGAGAATTTCATTCTTGGGTGGAAATCCATGTTACAAAGTACCTAGGGATGCTCAAGTGAACTTCATTTCATGTGTGTGTGTCCCCCCCCCCAATTTCCCATGCACTCATTCACACAATCACACTTCAATTTATTCCACATGAGTACATTCATGTGTTTGGTATCAGTTCCTCCTCAACTGTGAAAAGTATCCCAGTTTCCCTCACATCCATTCATTGAAATGCAGATCTTGACACTTTCTCACATCTTAATGCAAATTGGCAAGTCAAAGGAGCCTACAGTACTTGTTCATGCAGCAAAAACAGAGCTGAATTGGCCCTCTGCCCTCTGGACTCACTTGCAGATGTGATCACACAAAGGGCATTCCCATGAAAGCGGCATTCATGTGTGCCAAGCAAGAACAGCCTGCACGTGAACTGAGGACTACACGTACAATCTTGCATTTGAATATCTCTAGGTACTTAGTAATGTGTATTTCCACCCCTTGTAAGTCAAGAGTGAGAAAGACTCCCAACAGTCACCTAAATACAATACTGACCCTGAACATGTGACAAATATGAGTGAAAAATGTATAGCGCAAAATGAGTCGAATCCAAATAACTTTTTTGTGCGTACATCTCAACTATTAACTAAATTGAATGGGGCAAACATCAGGGAAGGACTGCTGCCCGTCTGGGAACTGCCCCAGAGGGCTCTGGAAACGAATGCTGGTGGAGAGCTTGTCCCTGGAATCTGATCCAACCTGAGCTTTTTCATACCTTTCAAACCTGCTGTCCACTTCACAGCTTCCTGACTTTCAGCACGGGGCGTCTGATGTCCATTAAGTTTAGCGGCATCCGGGAGCTTTTGCACATGGCTGGGCTCATCTTCCCCATTCAGACTTTTAGGCAAGAAGCAGAAGGGAATGGCAGAAATCAAGTTAATGACCCCACCTACCAAAAAGCCAAGCCACCAGGCACCAACCCAGCGGGAATCATTCGGGGTAATACTGATGGTACCTAAAAGACAAATTCAAACCAAATTGATTGATTGATGATTTTACGTCTGCTGCACTTTGCAATAGGAGTTTACCCCAAGGAGTTTATAATTTAAAGAGCTGACACAACTGGAGGCAGTGGGAGATAGGCAAGAGGGTTGAGGTGTGATGACAGTAGACCGTTTTGGACTATAGTACTCAAAGTGTTGCCTGGACAGAGTGTGAACCATAGATGAATGGGTGTATTTTTTACAGTCTTACATAGGGTTGCCAGCTCCAAGTTGGGAAATTCCTGGAGATCTAGGGGGTGAAACCTGGAGTAACCTGGAGAAAGAGGGGTTTGGGGAGGAAAAGGACCTTGGTATGGCATAATTCCATAGAGTCCACCCCCCAAAGAAGCCATTATCTCCAGGTGAACTGATCTCTGTGGCCTCGAAGATCTCCAGCCACTACCTAGAGGCTGGCAACCCTAAAAAAAGAAACATGACAAAGGACTTATGGAGATGGAGGAGTCAAAGATAAGCCATGGTCTCATTCCTGATCCACAGGGATCATGGTAAATGTCCATGATTGTGGAACGTACACAAGGGGTTGGACCTAGCCCCTTCGACCTCTTTTCTGCTAAGCCATGCCCAATACTCCTCTTTCCTACAGCCTCCATCTTACATGACTTTTGTCCATGCAGGCCTCATGACCTCCAGCATAGACTTTTGGGTGATCAAAGGAGCCCCTCTGCTCCCCTTTTGAGCAGTGGAAAATTTGTTTGGATACAACTCATGCGGAACGAGGCTTAGGCGACAATCTTACCTTGGAGTCTAATTATATTTAGAAACTAAGAGCCCTGATGGATCAAATCCATGGCCCATCTAGTTCAGCATACTGTTTAGCTCAGTGACCCACCAGCTGCCTACTTTCTCAAGAAAAGCAGTTGATAATAACCCAATTAAATATAGTCGCACCACGAATGCTAGAAAAATAAACAAATGCAAGAAAGTCACACCTGGTCTCTCTCGATGGCGGCCAATGTTTATTCCAAAAATTAGTGGCATGCTCTCATACTATGTTGAATGTAGAGTATCTACTTTAGATGACTCATATAAGGGAACTAAAGCCCCCACTTCGTAGAATGGTCTAGCTGAGGAGGTCAGGAAAGCTCCCGCTTGACTGGCCTTCCACAAATGATGCAAAACTGAGTTATTTAAGAGAGTTTATTACTCAGATAACTGTAAGGAGGGATGTACTGTAAAGAAGTGGTCTCAAGAGAGCCATCGGTGAATGCATAGGGAGGGAAGACTTTACTTCTTTTGCAGTAAATACTGATGGGCCGTGACTCCACTGCTTTTGCTATAAATATGATCCTAGGGGTAGTTTCTATGTCATTTATTCATACAGAATATAAGTAGAATGGCTTATGCTCTGTTTCAACATTTCTTCATCTCTGTATTGGATTTCTTTAGGTTTTTAAACCTTTGCAAATTTGCATGTATATCCCCATTACATGTTTATTGAAATGCCTTTGATATTGACTGTATTGACTTACACTGTGTAATCCACCTTGAACCTCAGTGAGAAAGGCACACTAATAATAACGTAAATAAAATACAAATAAAATAAATGTTGCAGACTATAATGAGATGATGGTTGGTGTTGATTTTCCGGGCTGTATAGCCGTGGTCTTGGCATTGTAGTTCCTGACGTTTGTAGCACCTGCCAACATCTTTTCCACACTGTGACACTGAGAGATCTCTGTCTTGTGGTGCTACACCTCTGAAGATGCCAATCACAGCTGCTGGCGAAACGTTAGGAACTACAATGCCAAGACCACGGCTATACAGCCCGGAAAATCCACAACAACCATCGTTCTCCGGCCATGAAAGCCTTCGACAATACGTATAATAAGATGGTTTATTTATTTCTCTGCAACCCTGTGGCTCCTAATCCATTGAAACCAATATAGCTTGTAAATAAGAATACTGCATTTTTGCATTTCACTCGGTATCCTTACCCAAATCTACAAAGCCAATGTCCACGTACAGTTTGGCAAACAGAGATCCCAAGAGGAAACCAGCCATTGGGCCAGTCATTGCTATTGTGTGCAAAATGCCTGCAATTATAACAAAAAAATAATAAAGGTCAGTACATTCAAGCGCACAGAAACTTGCATGCTCTGGACCTGAGCTGGAAAAGGGTTTGGGTGATCTTTGGAAAGGTCTACAAGAAGAAACAATGCTCTGAACATTAGGAAAGAGGGAACCGATTACTGAAGCAACAGGATCCGTAGGGCTTTTTTTCAGCTGGAACGCGGTGGAACAGAGTTCCGGCACCTCTTGAAAATGGTCACATGGCCGGTGGCCCCGCCCCCTGATCTCCAGACAGAGGGGAGTTGAGATTGCCCTCCGCGCTGCTGGAGCGGCGCAGAGGGCAATCTAAACTCCCCTCTGTCTGGAGATCAGGGGGCGGGGCCACCGGCCATGTGACCATTTTCGCCGAGGGCGATTTAAACTTTTAAAAAATCCCCCCTTGTTCCAGCTGACCCAAAGTGACGTCATTGTGAGGTCTTGAGTTCCACCACCTCTTTTCCCAGAAAAAAAGCCCTGCATGTATCTGCTTTTGATTTGATGGGGTAATGGAACTGTTGGCTTTGGCAATGAGAAGGTCCCTCCCTGCCTTCCCCCTGACACCCATTCTGACCAAGGTCAGTGACTGGTTCTGTTTGTTCTCATCCCAATCGGATGGGTGACGTGGCTCTGTGACATCATCATGTTCACTCTGAGATCTCTGTTCACGTTGTAGATATGATCCCAAGACAGCAGCGTGATTGGGGCTGTCACAAGGCATGTAATGTATGCAAAAGACATGGCATGTATCCAATGAAATGCCTGAAAAGGCATGAAGCGAATGCAAAAGAATCACCAAGGTTGTGTACTCTTCCAAGAGTCAATTCATCAGATACAAAATGCCAGTGCAGCCCTAAGCATAAAGATTTAAAGTGCAAAGAACAAGTAGAAACAGAACCGCCAGGAACTAATTGGTTTTGTCCAGTAGGGGCAGACTTGTGAATTGAGGCTAGCAGCACGGGGAGACTTGGCTGGGGAGCTTTATACAATTCTGGTCCTGGACTCTTATAGAATCATAAAATCATAGGGTTGGAAGAGACCTCTAGGGTCAAATAGTCCATCCCCCTGCACAATGCAGGAAATTCACCACTACCTCCCCCACCCCCACCCCCACACGCTCCCAGTGACCCTTGCTCCATGCCCAGAAGATGCCAAAACACCATCAGGATCCCCAGCCAAACTGGCCTGGGGCAAATTGCTACCTGACCCCAAGGTGGTGATTGGCCTTACCCTGGGCAAGTAAGAAGGGGCCATCTTGTATAAGGTCATTGAAATGCATGCACGTTAATTGGAAAGGGGGGTACATTTCGTGTGATTGGTATTATTACAGTAATCATATTGTTATTTCAGAGTGATAATCATCAAGCTGAAGATGTAGCCTGGATTCTGGGATGCCCAGTTTGTTTCTTTTTTATTCAAGAGCACATTTGAAGAATCTGGCAGGAGTTGCACTTAGCCTGCTGCGTTGTTTTTCAAGCAAGAACAAATGACTTCCTTGAATTCACAGAGGTGATATACATTGTAACTCATACGTGTTGAACTGCGTACATCTTCATTGTATTGTTCTGTATGATGGAGGGGGTTTGAGATAAAAAAATCCTATTAAGGCTTAATTTTGTCTTGTAGATTCTGTTCAAGATGAAGCCACACAAAACCCACAAGGAAGGGATTTACAGAAACAAATTGGTTTCCGCTTGATCTTTGCACTTTACACTTTGAAGAGTGCCCTGTAGTCACCTTGAGTCTGAGGACATAATGTGATGTAGAAATGTTTTAAGTAAATATATAAATAAATAAGAACATAAGAACAGCCCTGTTGGATCAAGCTGGAGGTCCATCTAGCCCAGCATCTGTTTCATATAGCAACCAACCAGTTGCCATGGAGGGCCAACTACTAGGCATAGAGGCTAGGGCTGCCAGTCCCCCGATGGGGGTGGAGGACCCACCACTCCCAGACTCTGCTCCCCACTACCACCCATCCAGCCAGGGGGTGTAAAAGGCCTCGGGTAACGGGCCCAGGAGGCAAGAAGCCTCCCAGGCCAGCATGCAACGGGCACGCTCTTGCCAAGCACAATATCACTTCTGGAAGTGACGTCATTACACTTGGCAGCAAGTAAGCTCCTACCCTTCACAATGGCCAAAATTTGCCCCTGTGAAGGGAGAGAGCATGCCCGCCACCAGACACAATGATGTCACTTCTGGAAGTGATGTCATTGCACTTGCCTGGAGTGTGTGTGCACGAGAAGACCGTGGAGGTAAGTGCCAGGTCTCACTCTCCCTCCAGGAGTTTAAGGGGACCTGGCAACCCTAACAGAGGCCAAGGCCTTCCCCTAAAGTGATCTCTTGGCATTGGTATTCAGAGGTTTACTGCCTCTAAGAGCAGAGGTTCCACTGCACAGAAAATCTTTGGGCAGTAATAGACCCGGAGGAGTTAGCCGTGTTAGTCTGTAGCTGCAAAATAGTAAAAAGTCCAGTAGCACCTTTAAGACTAACCAACTTTATTGTAACATAAGCTTTTTGAGAACCACAGCTCTCTTTGTCAGATGCATTTGACAAAGAGAGCTATGGTTCTCGAAAGCTTATGCCACAATAAAGTTGGTTAGCCTTAAAGGTGTTACTGGACTTTTTACTATTTGAGCAATAAGGACAGGTTGTTACTTCCTGCTAACTGAATTTGCTCCCATTTTGACACTCTGTAATGTGTAAAAAGGTCTCTAGAGACCTCTCAGAAGGAATGCATTCAAAATAACAAGGATTGTTTTCCTGAGCAAGTAAGCAATGATAATATTACTCTTGTCCATTTTTTGCCTTATATATTATTCCAGAGCTGACTTGAAACATTTGCTATAACCCTTAGCAGGGCTTTTTTTTCTGGGAAAAGAGGTGGTGGAACTTAGTGGGTTGCCTAGGAGAAAATGGTCACACGGCAGGTGCCCCCACCCCCTGATCTCCAGACAGAGGGGAGTTTAGGTTGCCCTCTGTGCGGCACAGAGGGCAATCTAAACTCTGTCTGGAGATCAGGGGGTGGGGCCACCAGCCATGTGACCATTTTCAAGAGGTTCCGGAACTCCATTCCACCACGTTCCAGCTGAAAAAAAGCCCTGACCCTTAGAAAGAGTAAGCAGTAAAAAAAAAATTACTTTTTTTAGTTCAGCTTTGGTAGAGTACATAAAATTCAAATTCAGACATGGTGAAAGTAAAATGTTACTAACTTTGCTGACGGCTAGTAGTTCCTAGTCTGTACTGCATTGTTTTCTAATTTTTGTAATCCAAGTTGAGTCTCAATGAAAAAGACAAACTAAAAATAAATGTCAATCTGAATATTCTCCACTATGTTTCTCTTGGTATTCTAGAGGTCCTTTAGACATTACCTATATACAAAGGGGTGTTCTCTTCTTTAGAAAAATCATCAAGGTAAGAAATGCCCAGTGGGATTACGGGTGTTTCACCAATTCCACGTAATATATTCCCCAGGAAGACATAAATCCACATATAGGACGTGGTTTCCTTTTCACAATCTGTAAATCACAGCAATTAGAGAAAGAAATGAGCTGTCAGTCAGGGCCATTCACATAAACAAAGATAACCGGAACTCAACATGCCCACATAGACATTTCCAAATTTGGAGGTACTGAAAACAGAACAGGACATGATGAAATTTCCCAGTCATGTTCTATAGAAGAGAGAGTCAATGGCTGTATTCTCAGGGGCCAAAACATGTACTGAAGATCTGAATGAACTTTACCTCACAAACAGGATCTCATAATGCTGCTTGCCCTTTTGGGAATTCGGTAGTCACTCTGAGCTCTATGCAGGCGGACCACGTAATCCTGCCAAAACAACCAGTTGTGGACCCCTCGCCAGAGGGGTGGGGGACACCCTGCCATCAATAGGCATTTCCCGCTGCTATTCAGCTGGATAGCAGGGAGGGAAATAGTGTAAAAAGGAGAGGATTTGGCATCACTCCCTGTGCACTCAGTGTTACCATAGAGTTTTCCCCAAATAATAGTGTGTCCCTGGCTTCCCCTGGTGATGCAGTGATGTCACTTCCGGCTGCACAGAGGGTGACATCAGCACATTGATGGTGATGTAATGCTGTTGCCAGCAAGCCCCCTAACCCATTAAGTCCCCTGAGCCCTCACAAGTTACCGGGGACCTGCCAAATTTAGGAATCCCAAATCCAGTGAGCCAACAGACCAGAAAACCATCTGGAATGCCCTGCACACCATCAGCATCTTCTGATGACCTGGAACCACTGTCAAGGTCAGGCGGACACCCTCCCCCCCCCAGACCTCAGGCTTAGAGATGAAGGAGGCTAGAAACTGGGATCTGACTAAGGAACACCTGACAAGCAACCCGGGATCTGTCTCTTTCCAGTCCGTCCCAGTAATTCTGGAATAACACAAAAGCCCCTCTTTGTTCCCCAAAACTGGAAGGATCACTTACCTCTTACTGTGAGATCATCACATATATTTCCATGCCTGCACCAGTGGCAGACAGGGGAAACACACGAATAGATGATATCACAATACATGATAAGCTCCAGTGGCAGGATTTATTTGACCATAAGCTTTTGCAAATCAGAATTCACACTAGTTGACCTTTTTGCTCCAGCAGGAAAAAAGGGAGGTGGAACAACATCATGTGACATCACAGCATTCTAGGAATTCTCCCAATCTCTATGGTTTTTACCATAGAGATAGGAAAATTTCTATAGTATTGTGACATCACTTCCAGATGTAACTGGAAGTGTACTTTTCCAGAGAAGGAAATAATTTGAAACGAGGATGTCATTTTCAGCAGCTGCTCCATGTTAATATAGTGTATAGTTTCGTACTTAAATGTTCATAACCATCCATGCAGTAATCACAACCTCACCTGGAATCCCTTCTAATCCCGTAACAATTTGATTTCCTGAGCAGGGAGGGATATAGGATGTTGCGTTGTCTGATGAATGGGATAATGTCTCATATTTATAACTGAAAAAGGAGGGAAAAGTTCAATTTAGTAATGATAATCAATAAGGTCGATAAAGGACTAGGGAGGTATTTGTTGTCAGTAACAAGAGGAAATAGCAAAATGATGATTTTCAATAACCTACAATTTGGATAAGAAGAGATGGAGTAAAATATCTGGAAGCAATGGTTCTAAAAAGGCACAAAACTGCTTTCCCCCAGCATTTTGATTGATGATGGTGGTTTCATGGTAAAGACGTTTGTTTGTTTAAATATTTATATTCCATGTTTTCCACAGCTGAAGGTGGTATACAAATTCAAATTTTAAAAATGCAGAATAGAATAAAAACCCTTGGGTTCCCACCGGGGAGAGAGGAAGGTTATCAATGAGGTTAAAAGTTAAAGGTAGTCCCCTGTGCAAGCACCAAGTCATTACTGACCCATAGGGGGATGTCGCATTACGACATTTTCTTGGCAGGCTTTTGTAATGGGGTGGTTTGCCATTGCCTTCCCCAGTCATCTACACTTTACCCCCTGGAAACTGGGTACTCATTTTACCGACCTTGGAAGGATGGAAGGCTGAGTCAACCTTGAGCCGGCTACCTGAACCCGGCTTCCGCCAGGATCGAACTCAGGTCATGAGCAGAGCTTGGGCTGCAGTACTGCCGCTTACCACTCTGCACCACAGGACTCCCTAGGGTATAAATGAAGTAAATAAAATAATCCCTGTCTCCTAAAAGAATGCCTGCAGCCAATGCCCAATTGAAATCCCTAGCAAATTGAAACGCCATGCCCAACCAAGGAAATTTGGAAAGACAAGATGGCAGAATATGCAGTGATGGCAAAATTGACGAGTTATATAAATAGAAGACCAATAAGAGGATTTGAAGAGAAATGAGGGAATTATTTTGCTTAGAAAGAATAGAATATATAAGATGTTGCAGTCTTACAAATGGAATAAGATCATATATTGACTTATTGTACATAGCTCATAAGAGGTTATAGTCTGACAAGGGGGAAAATGTATGAATATATAATTGAATATATAATTGCTAAAATAGTTTGTAGGATATGGAAACATCAGTAAAGCCAAGGATAAGTAGAGAGATGATTGTTATCCTAAAAGTTATGTTAATCAGTTATATAAAGAGATAAGATGAAATATTATAGTAAAAATGGAATGAGGAGTCTTCCCTTTTTGATTATTAATTTTTATTACTAAGTGCGGAGAAAAAGGTGGTATGCATTAAGTATGTGTAGTATAGAGGAATAATATATAGTAACGGGATTTAACAATAGTAGTAATCTTCATTGCTATATGGACAAATACTGAAAAAGATTAAGTTTTTGTGTATTCTGTATTCTAACAGTTCTTGTAGCAAAAAGTTGCAAAATCTTCTTGACCTCATTAATTCTTCCCTTCCCCCTTTTTTTCTTTCTGTATCCCTTTTTTACTTTGATAAAATAAAATTTATTTTAAAAAAAAGAAAAGAAAAAGAAAAGCCATGTAGCACCTCTGAAACTCCCTCAGAGATGGTGCCCCCCCAGGGAGGCCATTCCATAAAGTGAGAGCTTCTGTGGAGAAAGTACAGGGTCTAATTGATGTCAGGCAAGCTACCCTAAGAGGGAGAACAACTTGCCTTTAGCAACTTGAGGATGGCAACTGGCACACGGGGACATATGGGAAGAGGTATTTTAGATAAGTGGGTCTTAGGCTGTAAAGGACTTTAAAGGTCACTCACAGCCAGCATCTTGAGCTGCACTCAAAAACAAAATGGCAGACCATGTTGTTGTTTTAAAAATAAGCAAGGTACGTTCCCATCGGCCAGCCCTTCACAATAATCAAGATGCCACATTCTGAACCAGATGAAGGTTCTGGGTTGTCTTCAAGGGCAGCCCAACAAAGAGCACATTATAGTAAGAATGTACATGTGAAGTTACAGAAATATGGATTAGCATGGCAAAATTGGCTGAGTCTAAGAAATGAAACTGTTGGCAAACCAGGAGCAGCTGGTAAAAGGCACTTATGACCCCCATGCCAGCCTGCTTTTCAAAAAGCAAGTCCAGGTCCATGAGCACCCCAAGTTCCTAATCTGCTCTGCAATTGCCAATTCCACTCCATCCAAGACAAGGGGGTTCAGTTCCTCTCAGGCTTCCTGACCGGCATTACCTCTGTCTTGTCTGGTTTCAGACAGATGCATCTAGAGGCTTGGATAATGGAATAAAGAGCGGAATGTCACGTGTATATTGATGACACCCAACCCCAAAGTGCTAGACAATCTCATTCCATGGGCTCGTATAGATATCAAAGGATGTGGAGTACAGAAAGGAATCCTGATGCACCCCACAGAACAAATCCCAGCCCACTGATTCTATTCCTCCAGTGTCTTAGTGTCCAATCAGACAGAAAAGACAGAAGCTACCTCCCAAATTCCAAATCTATATTTCATCCAGTGGATAAGAACAAATGGCAGGTCAAAGGCTGCTGATAGATCTAACAGTATTAACAGGGATGGTTGTCCCCTGTCCAGCTTCGCTTTCACAGCAGGCACTCCTCAGTGTTTGGATATCTGGAAGTGTTTGGTATATTATTTACTTCTTGCAGTGCATTAGCTGTTCTTTTGCGGGGCACAGTTTGAGAAACACTGCTCTTTCTTTCCCCACCCTCATCCTAAAGCTGCTGTAGCATAGTGCTTAACTGGTTGGGTTGTGAATCAACTCTCTGCTGGTTCAAATTCCACTACTTTCATGAACTCAGCAGGTGACTTTGGGTAAGCCCCTTCTCTCAACCCCAGCTTCCCAGCTGTATTGTGGGGATAATAATACACTGACTTTGTTAACTGCTCTGAGTGGGACACTAATCTGTCTAGAAGAGTGGTATATAAGTACAGTTGTTGTTGTTGTTCTTACCATTCTAGATTTACAGATCTCAGGGATCTTCCTGGGAGAAGGAATAACAATGAAGACTGTATACATTTGTAGCTTAGAGTGGAAACACATGAGACAAATTACACATGAAGAGCACTTGATTGGTCCCACAGGCTTTTCTGGGAATGGTAGCCTTACCCTCTCCCAAGCAACTGGAGGAAAACCTGTTCTTCTTGCAAAGAACAGCTGCTCAAGTGGAGAGATTCTCTCTTTCTAAAATCCAATCTGCTGGTTTTCCTTCAGGAGCTCAGAGGTGTGGGGCGGGGGATGTAACAGGACCCTGCCAGGAGAACGGGAGAATGAAAATGGGAGGGACTGAGTTTCTCTCTCGCTCACAAAACACGTCAGCTTTTTTCCTGCCTCTTTTACATCGTTCCCAACCCCCTACCACCACCCCTGAGCTCTCCAGAGGATTTTTGAAAGAGAGAAAGAGAGAGAGAGTGTGTGAGAGAGACAGAAAGTCCCTCCAGTTGCAATTCTCCCCAGCTGAGATTCACATGAGTGGCTGGGTTTTTTTTAACTACAATTCCCAGGGATCCTTGCAGGATCCAATACTTGCCCTGTGTGTTTTGACCCATAGACACACCTTTGGATTGATGAGAATAATCCCAGCACCAAGTTAATTCAAGTAGATAGAAATACTTACTGTCCCATGAAGAAATGTGGTGTTGTTGCTAAGAAACTCCCAAGAGACATGATGAAACAACCAAGAGCAATGATTCGTGGCCGATGAAGTTTTGCCCCAAAATAACTCACAAAGGAGATAACTAACAAATTGCCTAAAAAACAACAGAAAGGGTCAAGGAGGCCAAGGGTGGCCTCAGGCTAGCTACCACAAGGAAACAGAGGAACTGAAGAGAGTAGCAAAGTCAACTAGGGGTGTGCAGTTCAAAAATTTTTGTTTTGTTTTATTTCATAAAGGGCATGATCATTGTTTTCCTGAAATTTTGGGAGTACTAGTATAACTTCTAAAAACCATTTCAGGTAAATTTTTGCAGGTTCAGGAACATTGGGAATTGGCAGTCCCAACTGAAAACAGTGTTGAAATAACGTGAAAGAATCATGGAGTTTCGGGAGTAATTTGCTTCGTTCAGGGGTGTTTCCAATCTGAAAAGAAACAGGGAATTTTGGGCACTGTTTTGGTTTGGAAATATCCAAAGGGTCAGCTTCTGCATAGCATAGCAGAGTGCCAGCATGGTAGAGTGGCTGAAGTGTTATACTAGGATTTGGGAGAACTAGTTTCAAATCCCCACTCTGCCAAGAAAGTTTACTAGGTGACCTTGGACCAATAACACTTTCAGACTAATCTACCCCACAGTGTGGTTTTGAGGGTAAAATGGAGACAGGGAAATGTTGTAAGCTACTTTGTGTCCTCATTAGGAAGAAAAGTGGGGTATCAATGAAGTAAATAATTCAATCACAGATCAGTGATTCTGTATTTGGATCTTGTAGGATAAGTTTATAAGAAGTACTGCAATGTCATCTGAAACCACCTTTATAGACTCCATTGATTTCTCTGGCTTGTCCATTTGGGAACTTGTTACTATGACCCTCTGTATCTCTAGATGTTCAGAATATTCTATTCACTCCACCATTCCTTGAGGGATAAACCCTTCAAGAATGAACCAGTATAGGAGGTGGGATGCTTTGCCTCCAAGCTGTGCTTGCACTTATGTGGGAAATGGAAAGTGGTAGCCAATAATATTTGGGGTGCAAAGAAGCCACACAAACTTGTCAACTTGGGGTCCAGTTTGGCCTCCCTTAAAGCAATTACCCATTTCAAAGCCTCCATCCATGAAGCCAGCTGTAGAAGATGAAATGCCAAATCTCCTTTCCAATTGTGTGAAGGAACTTTTCATGATGGCCGCCGAAAATGACTTACTGAAGTACGCAAAGGACAAGGCAGCAAGGAAGGCCTGAGGAAAGATGGAAGAAAAAAACATGCTGAACATTAGGGTCCCTTGGCATCAGGGGAGTTATGCAACATCCTGAAAAGGCCAGGACTAAACATGGGCATGAACTGCATTACGAACACAAAAAACCCACGAACCGCCTGATTGTCTGTTCATGAACCAGCGTTCATTGAAAGCCTGGTTCGTTGTGTTCGCCCGCGGTTCGTGAAGCCAGGCAGTCAGGCACCATCAATCAATTCCCTTGGAAATGGACCCGGGGGAATGCCTGAACTCTGTCTGCACTCCTTCTGTCGCCTGGAAACCCGAATCGAAGCCCAGCTTACCTTGATTGGCAGGTCTTCCTTCCAACCATGGAGCTGCAAATTGGTTACAATTGGTTACATGGTAGAAGACACCCGGGGGGAGGGAGGGGGAAGGGGGGTGTTCTGTAGCCATGGGCACTCCAATCTCATCCCTGCAAACCTTGATAAGCAGTTCTGACGGCCAACCCCTTGTACACTGGGCCAACGTCAACTAGTGGCTCTAATTGTATTGAATGGGAGTTTCCTGGGGGCCTCGGATTGGAGAGGGTATAACTCCAAGATCTCTATTGCAATTTTGACCAAACTTGGGTGCTGGCTGGAGGAGAGCCTGCTAAATACTCCCTGGGAATATGGGCTCTCTAAGTCCAACGGGGGCCGTTCTGATGCCCATGAACCTTGAACCGGTTCGTCAGCAGGAAATGCTCATTGCGGTTCATTAGTTTGGGTTCGTCGGTGGCACCGACCCATGAACCGCTGATTCATTACATTTTTTTGGTTCGTGCCCATGTCTAGCCAGGACGTTCCAGGAGCTTCCCTCTGTCTTTCAAACTATTTAAGTATCACTACACAATATAATAATAATGAAAAATTATACACACTTAATCAAGTACAAATATGAAAAATTAACAATGTATAAAGAATATAGACACCATCAATCACTAACCATAATATAAACTCCAATCAGTCAATAATGTGAATCCCAGCCCAACTTCTCCCAGGAGTGACTGGACCTCATCTGAGCCACAGGCTGCTCCACCCTGGTCTCCTGTGGAGGGAACAGCTGGCCGTGATTTAGATCTTATTGATAACCTCTCATGGACATTTTGTTTGTGGAACGTTGAATTCTTCTTCTTGACATATAATGTATGCTTACTGAGAAATTATTTAGATACTGGATTCTGGCTGTTATTTATCTATGATGTACATTATTGACTGATTGGATTTTAAATTATGGTTAGTGATTGATGGTGACTATATTCTTTATACATTGTTAATTTTTCATATTTGTACTTGATTATGTGTGTATAATTTTTCATTATTATTATATTCTGTAGTGATACTGAAGAGGGGAACTGTTGGTGCTGCCTTGCTTTGTTCCCCCCCGAGTGCCTCTCTTTTGATAGATTTTCAAATTATTTAAGCCAATGAAGGGCTATTTGAAAGTTGCATGTCTTTAAATATGTAGCTATTACATAAAAGCAAAACACAACAACAACATTTGATTTATATACAGCCCTGCAGAACAACTTAATTCCCACTCAGAGTGGTTTACAAAGTATGTCATTATTATCCCCACAACAAAACACCTTGTGAGGTGGGTGGGGCTGAGAGCTCCAAGAAGCTGTGACTGACCCAAGGTTTCCCAGCTGGCTTCAAGCGGAGAAGTGGGGAATCAAAACCGGCTCTCCAGATTAGAGTCTCGTGCTCTTTAACCACTTCACCAGGGAAACCTCCATAGATACATGCAGGGCTTTTTTTCAGGGGGAACGAGGGGAACGGAGTTCCGGAACATCTTGAAAATGGTCACATGGCTGGTGGCCCCACCCCCTGATCTCCAGACAGAGGGGAGTTTAGATTGCCCTCCGCGCCACTGGAGCGGTGTGGTGGGCAATCTAAACTACCCTCTGTCTGGAGATCAGGGGGCGGGGCCACCAGCCATGTGACCATTTTCTCCGAGGGCAGCCCACTGAGTTCCACCACCTCTTTCCCAGAAAAAAAGCCCTGGATACGTGAATCAAATACCAAATTTCAAAGGAAGTTGCTTAGGCTCTACAATATTAGAGGGCTTCTGTACACTGATTTGCTTAGAGGTGCCTCTTTTTTTAGTTTTTGGATTGCCAAGAAGGCAGCAGCTCTCTTTGCAATACCAGAAGGGAATTATAACAAAGAAAGTCATGCAGTCCATTATGTGGCTGATACACATAAATTTGGGGTAGGCCCCATGAACCTCAAAACCATCAGGTCCTGGCTTCCTCTTTCCTGGAAGGCCCAGCACTGTGTCTGATGACAGAATTCTAGCTAGGATATTCCCGCAACAGCTCATAATCCTTCAGGTCTAGGGAGTCAGGTTATAGCAGAGGACCCATGTAGTCTCTTGCTTTCACCGAATGTGGGCAAATTCTTGTTGAGGGATATTTTTAGATGCTTCCTCTAAACTGCCAGAAGATTGGCCTTTAGACATCTTTGTGGTTGGGCCTTTGATTATTTGTAATTTAAAATGCTGATGCATGACTTAGGCCGAATCCACACTTCCTTTTTGTTTCTGCTCCTTTTTTGCAAGCGGCGCGCTATTCATGCAGATACTCACACACTTTTCCCATTCCACGTGTTCCCTGCCATCACCGCACCACTATTGCGCCTTCCCTCAAAACCACGTGATATTGGCGGAAATCCGTTTTCTTACCTTTTTCTTCACAGTGCATAAAGGTCAGTATACCGGTAAACCAACCATAGTGAGCAGCGGTTTGCACGGGAAAAGAAACGGCCACCGGAGTCAAGATATTGGTATACCGGATAATTGACCGTTTTTTAAAAAAAAAACTGCAAGTGATGAGCGCCGTCAATTCTGACGGCGGAGGGTGGAACCGCCCACTGTGACACTTTACTCAGTGGCATGTGGAGAACTGATTGTGCCATAAAGACGCAATGGAAGGGTGAATGTGAAGATGCACAGCATGGTAGCGGAATGAACCCGATTGCCACGACTGCACGAGATAAGTGGATGGTGAGTGAGTGTGGATTTGGCCTTATTTTCTGAATTATAGCACACAGTGAAAACAAACATTATTTCTCTATCATTAGAGGTCCATCATATATGTAATTATTTAGCCCTGAATTACTGAATTTATAAGATAGGGACTCGATCATTTTTAATAACAACAGCAATTGTATTTTATCATACTATCAAAACTGTTCACATAATCATATTGTAGATGTTACAACAGCCTTACAACAACCCTGTAAGGTAGGAAGCTTCAAACTCTATAAGTTATAACAGAGGGGGGACCGAGGTTAAGGGAAAGTGTCTTGCTTTAGGCCATCTAACTTAGATCATGGTGGAGGCAAGATACTAACATGGAGCTTCCTGATTCATGTCAAACTTTTATCCCCTAACTCTCCAGTGGACGCTGACAATTGCTTAAATATTATCCAGGTTGGTCAACACAACTCTATTTGTGTTTTCATCCTGTCCCAAAACAAATAGACACACATATATATATATATAGGGGAAAAGCTGAAATAGTTTATACTGCATGGTTAAAGGTGAGTAAACAAAATTAACTGGGGATTGAACTTTTGGGTGCTGTTGACAGCATGGTGTAAAAAAGAGAGAGAGAAAGAGAGAAGAATTCCAAGCCAAACGTACAGGTGTATTTTGATCATGAAGAATGGTCATCCTGGATAACGGGAATGAAAAATATCATAACAAATTACTTGAACCATATTTCTTGGCATCCCAGAGTCAGGGCTTTTTTTCCAGCTGGAATGCCGTTCCGGAACCTCTTGAAAATGGTCACATGGCTGGTGGCCCCACCCCCCTGATCTCCAGAAAGAGGGGAGTTTAGATTGCCCTCTGTCTGGAGATCAGGGGGTGGGGCCACCAGCCATGTGACCATTTTCTCCGAGGGCAACCCACTGAGTTCCGCCACCTCTTTTCCCAGAAAAAAAGCCCTACCCAGAGTTATTGCTCCTCTTTAGGAAGCTTACCAGCAAGTGGTACTCTTATATCACCACCACCACCCTCCCCTTTTCCCTCCAGAGTTGATTGTCTGTTTGTTCTAGGCAAATATTTCTAGGATATCAGTCTTCTCCAGAACTTCTTCCACCCACACGAAGGCCACTTTACCACTAGCAGGTCACGTGCGATTAGGAGAACATTTAAATAACTCAACCTTATGGATGGAATAATTTAGTGAGATTTCTTTCCTGCGAAATAAGTGCCCTGCCATGCTTAGCATGGTGCTCATTCCATTGGAAAGACGCCATCGCTCGCCATCTGCAGGGACGCATCATTTAAACCTTTTCCATAGGGGAAGTGCTGGCAGATCAATGGCACTCCTGTGTTTGGGAGAAGAATGTCTAAAGTGCCTGAGAAAGGTGCATTGTGGTCAGGGACAAAAGATGTGCGGGGAAATCTGTAACCAGTTCTTCTCTGTTATTTTTAAAGGCAAACTGCAGTGGTGTGAACCCTGCCCCCCGTTCAAAGCAGAGCTATGATGTATAAGGAGATAGGGAGGGGTTTAACCCTTCCACTCTGCATGTTTTTTGCTAATTGAAACTAATCCACTGGGTTAGTTTCCATTCGTTTTGAGTCTCTTATGAAGGCTCTCCCCACCAACCCATATGTCAGACCATATTCTCAGATTACTTATACTGGAGGGCTGTACTGTAAGGAAGTAGTGTCATAGAGATCCATCAGTAAAGGGATGAGGAGGGACCACAGCCTTTACTTCTCTTGGCCCCTATCCTGTGGAATGACCTGCCTGAGGAGGTCAGGAAAGCCCCCACTCTCTTAGCTTTCCGCAAACGATGCAAAACCGAAATATTCAAAAAGGCTTTTTACTCAAATGAGAGGGCTGTATTGTAGGGATGGGGTCTCAGATGCTTCGCTAATGAGTTAGGGACCGTAGACTTCATCACTATATTGCCTTACATATTATCTGTTGCATTAAATATGTACTCCTATATACCACCTGTGCTCCATGTTGTCTAATGTCAGTCCTAGAATTGACTATGTTCTGTTTCAGTATTTTTTCTACTCTATATTAGATTCTTACTAATGTTATATCTTTTAAACATGTGCCTGTTTACCCTATGGCATTGTTTGTGGAAATGTCCTTGATACTGTATTGAAATGCACTTGTTTCTGATTGTACTAATCTCATAGTGTGTAATCTGCCTTGAGTCTCACTGAGAAAGGTGGACTATAAATGACATAAATAAAATAATTTACTAGTATTGTTGTAAATATTGATAGACCATAGACTCCACTACCATTGCTGTTAGTATGATCTTACTGGGTAGTTTCTATGTTGTCTAATATGTCAGTCATAGAATTCCTTATGCTCTGTTGCAGCATTTCCTCAGCTCTGTATTAGATTTCTGTGGTTGGATTTCTCTGTGGTTTTTTAAAAATATCTTTCTAAATTTGCATATATATCCCCATTATATGTTTATTGAAATGTCTTTGATATAGACTGCAGTGACTCACATTGTGTAACCCGGCTTGAGTCTCAGTAAAAAAGGACTATAAATAAATAAATAAATATTTAATTATTCCTTAAGTCTACCCATGAATTTGGAGAGCTTCACTTTAGTAAATGAATAAAGCAGCCGATGTGTTAGATGCGCATTTTGTAAAAGGCATGGGTCCATTTGCTTCAGCAATAAAGATGGGTGACAATTTTGTTGCATTCATTGTTATTTTTGTGACTGCTTGGTAACCATCCTTTGTTAAGTCGAATGCTTACTAAATGTCTGGAATAATGGACTGATAGGAACTAATCATTAGGAATGTTTATTCTTTTCCTGATTAGGTATGGCTGGAGACCAGAGCTCTGTAAACAGGGTTAGTGGGAAAGATTATTTAGAAACAGCCAGTCAGAGAGAGGGAGGGAGAGAGTTTACTGAACAGAAAACAGCTGTAGGGGTATGATGCAATCTTAGAGCCAAACTACAAGAAAGGAATCCCTAGAAGGGGTGATGAAACTGACAGAGCCTTTGGGAGGCAAAGAGGAAATTAACAAACCCTCTGAGCAGCTTCTCCCTGGCTCTGTAGAGAGGGGAAATTGACAAAGCCTTCCGATCTCTTTTAAAACTCAGCTTCCCTGCTAACATTACAACTCCTTTCATGTGCTTCTCCTCGTGTAATTCGTCTCTTGTAGCTTAGCTCTTAGAAGTTGTGCTGCCTACTGCTGTAGGAGTCCATATTCTTCCACTTACACTTTATTTGTAAATGTATGTTGTCTTACCCTAAAGAAATTAAAACTTCATTGGTTGAGTAAGCAGGGCAAGCTTTTGTTTTTATTGTCTTCCCTACTAGTTCCATTAGTTTAGCCTCTGCATCACGTTCCAGTTTCATGTGACATGGGAACTGTTTCAGCTACAAGCAGGGCCTTCTGTGTCTGAAGAAGGGAGCTCTGACTCTTGAAAGCTTACATTCTGAAAATCTTGTTGGTCTCTAAGGTGCCACTGGACTCAAATCCTGCAAAGCAGGGCCTTAACACCAGTTACCCCAAGGCAAAGGAATGCTTTGTCTCCTTAATTTTGTATCCTGTAGTTTTTAATGTTATGCCTAGTGAGGGATACTAGATTAGTCCAGGTGGCATCACTGGGTCCTCTGGAGTAATCTCCAGTTTCCTGTGGAAAGGGTTCTGGATATGGCAGTGTGGCCCTTTCATATTTATTTATTTATTTATTTATTTATTTATTTATTTATTTATTTATTTATATTCCACCTTCCTCACATTTCCAGCAGGCTCAGGGCAGATTACAGACACATACAGTTAAAATACATAAAACGATTATTATAAACTAGTAACCATAAACACATCCAAAATTACTACACAAGTTAAAATACATATAAACATGAACATAGCAGCACAACTAACCAGCCTAAATCATCTCCAGAGCATCTTCGTAGAAAAAAGATTAAATCATCTTTTTACTACGAAGATGCTCTGGAGATGGGGGGGGGTATTTGTGGTGGGGAGGGCCCAATCCACCATCAACCATCAACTGGCCAGGGGGGCTCTGCCTAGCACCGCTCATATGTCTGGCGGAACAGATCCGCCTCGCAGGCCTGGCAAAAGGATAACAAGTCCTTTTCCTTTGCTTTGCTGGGTTTGAAGGTGTGCAAGAGTTGTTTTCTGCTACCATCTCCAAGAGAGAGGAAATGTGTGTTTGTGTGTGTGTATGTACCCATATCAAGAAGAAGCTGGAATGTTTAATGGAGGGACACCAATAGGCCACCAATATCTGCAGCTAGCTTTGCGGTATGAACATGAGCTGCATGTCTGGTGACTTGAGTCCAAGAACACCCCAAGTCCATGATGGTAAATAACAAAGAATGACTGAACCCTACGATGGGTCCTACCCAACCATTATCCAACTGATTGGAAGACTTCCCCCCGAAGCCAAGAACTACCATCCCAAAGAGAAAACTTATTAGCTACATTAAATACCTTCAGTCCTGTGCAGCATGAGCTTTTTTTCTTGACCGGTAGCTCCTTGTAGGCTTCTCCCTCTAAAGGTTGGTGAGAGGGATCCACTTCCATGGATGATTCACTTGCATTATCTGGGTCCACCTGCATCGTCATGATTTCTTATCTTGAGTGGATTCCCTGTTCCCAACAAAGAAAACTCTGACATTATCTACATACACGTAGTTTTTCACCTCCCTCCACACCCACCTGCTTTATTTCAATGATAAATCCACCTTTTTGGATGGAGAAGCAAAGATCAAAGCCATTTAAGACCTTTGTTGGTATTTCATCTCACCTTCAGTTTTAATAATGGAAAAATCATCACAACCTGCCCTGTGACCAACCTCATTGGAAGTTGTGGTGGTATAACAGTAACCAATAATAGCTGTACTTATATACCATTCTTCTAGACAGATTAGTGCCCCAATAAGAGCAGTGAAAAAGATCAATGTTGTTACTACCTGCACAATACAGCTGGGGAGCTGGGGCTGAGAAGAGTGGCTTACCCAAGACTACCTACTGAGCTCATGGCAGTAGTGGGATTCGAACCAGCGAGTGTTGATTCGCAGCCCAACCACTTATTCAATACCACCTGCTGAGCTTATGGCAGTAGTGGGAGTTGAACCAGCAGAGTGCTGATTCACAGCCCAACCACTTACCCAAGGTCACCTGCTAAGCTCATGGCAGTAGTGGGATTCCAACCAGCAGAGTGCAGATTCAGTCCAACCACTTAACCACTGATACAGCAACTGTGTATGTGCTTTTGACAGTGAGGGGAAACTTCTAGATGAAGGATTATTTGAGTAACAGAAGTTAAGAAGTCAATGTTATGGACAACCACAGGCTAAACGAAGACTGTGATGATTGTGGATAATTAAAATGCAGATCAACATGACCAAAGAAGGACCTGCTCTTTGCTTTAATAGTTTTCTACTTGCAGGGGCTTTTTGCACAGTGAAGCATTCAAATATGTAATCCCCAACCTGGAAAATTAATTGGTATGATCCATTTTATTGCCTTGGGATTCTACTACCTCATTATCCTAATTAGCTGTAAAACAGGATTGGACATGTTCATGGATGATAGGTCCCTCGATGACCAAAAAGGAATCCCTTCTGACAAAAGCAGTAAACCTTTGAATACCACTGCTAGGAGGCAACCTTGGGAAAGACAGCTGCAGATAGGTAGCCCATACCAGTCTGCAGTAGAACAGCAGGATTTGAGTCCAGTGGCTCCTTAGCTCAGTGGCAACCCTAGCTCAGCATTCCCCTTACAATGGAGATTTCTCTGCAATCAAGAGCCCAGGAAGGACCACCAGCCCATTTCCTGGCTAGCATCAACAGATCAGAGTCACATCTAAGCTTGCCAGGCCACTTCTATGGTTTGACCCTAGAATATCCAGCGATTCCTAGAGCTACTCACTGTCACTTCCAGGTTGTACCCAGAAGTAACCTAGTGATGTCATAAGCATCATGCACATCCATGTCCCCACCCCCAATGCCACTTTCTCATCCATGTACTGAGATCCTTACCCTCTACATCATCATCATCATCATCATCATCATCATCATCATCATCATCATCATCATCATCATCATCATCATCATCATCATCACAGGAGTGTGATTATATCCTGCTTTCCTAGACAGATTAGTGCCCTATTCAGAGTGGTGAACAAAGTCAATGTCATGATCATCCCCACAAAACAGCTGGGGTTGAGAGGAGGGGCTCACCCTAGGCCACCTGCTGAGCTCAAAGCAGTAATGGGATTTGAACCGACAGAGTGCTGATTCACATCCAACCACTTAACAGCTATGCTACATCCCTACTTCTCCAGCTGGCCCTGCCAGATAAAAGTTCCGAGAAGTCCTGGACTTTAACCTTCCGCGTAGTTACCTAGCTATTTCCTCACAACTACATGGCTACATTTCCCAATGGCACGAGTGATGAGGTGCGCCACAACTTTTCGCTACTCTTTGCATCTAATACTCCAGTAACTGGTAGGAATCTGTTTAATCCCCTTTTAAAGTCATCTACTCTAGCGGCCACCACTATCAGTATTCCATGGTTTAATTACTCCTAACTTAAGTACTTCCTTTTATTCCTCCTGAATCCACCCCAAATTAGAAAAAATTTATAATTAAAGATCACAGCAAGAAAACAATGAAGAGCCAGTATAAGAAAGCCAACTGCATAACTAAAATATATAGCTTAACATTCCTGTTAATTGACACATTGATTCATGATCAATAAAGTTTCTGCAGCACCAACACGGGTCATTACGAGTCCTTTACTAGGAAGTGGCATACATAATAAGTAATAAATGTCCACAAGAGCACCCTGAGAAATTGTTTGAGCACCCTGGCATCGAGCAGCATATTGTTTGTGCTTGGATAACTGACTACCCTTTATTGTTTCTGTAAAAGATATCTAAAAAGCCCTTTAACACACAGAAATCTTTGCCTGCTATTTGTTTCCCCTACTGATTATTCTAGCATCCCACCATTCCTACCAGCAGATCTTAACTTAAAGGTTTCTTTTTCTTTCTGAAGAGAGTATTTGGTTCTGTACTGAGCCACTTTGGGCTCTTAAAGCCATAGGTTGCAGACCCCTCAAAGTAGTAGATTAACTGAATGTCTGCAGGCTGGTTGACTCCTACATCCAAAGACATCAAATGTGATCTGATGTCAAAGAGTCCAAGGACTCCTATACCTTTATCAGCAATGCAGGATTTGTGCAAGTACAGTTTTTCTCATTTCTTCACCTGCCAAGATCCCCCTTTCTATTAGAGGCAGTCCTTCTCTGGAGGTCCCCCTTCCCCACTTCCTTCTTTCCAAGCAGCAGAACCAGATCTTTTTTTCCCAACCAAAATAAGACTTTTTCTCCTTCTCTACCAAAGGAGCAACCACCTGATTTATTTATTTTCTTTATAGCTCACTTTTTCCTTCAGTGGGGACCCATAGCGGTGTACATCATTCTCCTCTTTCCCCTTTTATCCCCACAACAACCCTGCGAGGTAGATTAGGCGGACGGTGCGTGACTGGCCCAAGGTCACCCAGCAAGCTTCCGTGACAGAGTGGGGATTCAAACCTGGACTCTCTCAGATCCTAGCCCAACACTCTAACCACTACACCATGCTGGCTCTGATGCCATAACAAGATGGACTTGTAAGTGTACACATGGAAAATGACACATCTGGTTAGACTTGGACTGTTGGGCTCATCTTGCTCAATGCTGTTGACTCTCCAATGGCTCAAGCACAGAAAGGTTTCCCCTCACCATCTGCAACCTATAACTGGAAATGCCAGGAGATGCCAACCTGAGATCTTCTGCATGCAAACCAGGCACTTGACCACTGATCCATAGCCCCTTCATCCCTTTGGGATCATCTCAGTTGTTCTCTTTTAACCAACACACCACTGTTAAAGACGTTTGGCTTTTAACAGTGTACACTGTTGAAGTTTTCTTTTTTTTTTTGCACCAATTGCCCTTGATAACTAGATTGCCCTCTTTTATGCCCACTAGGAACAACTAGAAACAAAAGTTAGCTTACCAGGGTGATGAGTCCGGCTGAGCAGCACCTAAGGGATCATTTGAAGGGATGTAGAGCACAGAATTTTCGCCCCAAACAAGGCGGTTCTGAGACAATCATTAACTTGCCCAGCTTCCTAAATAAATAGCAATTTCCCCTTAGAAAATTAGGACTCCTTGCATAATCCTGTACCCATCTCTCCCCTTCCCGGCAAATCTACAAATTCTTTTTACAGTATTGAAGTTATCTAGGCAGAAAACGTTCCCCAAGTTGCAACCTTGCTTAGAAAGCACCCTGTGGATTGTTTGGAGACAGGAACATTCATTGTTTCCGATGGTTTGTTCTTCTCTTTGCTCTGGACCATCAAAATAAAATGTATCTGTCTGATCGCTAACAAAAATAAACCGCACAGAGTCTCTATTATATTTGGCCGTATAGTCCTCAAACCGTTTACCTCGAAGCAACCCTCCAACAGCCTTCAGAGAATCTACTAAATTGCACAAATGTTTGGGGGCTTATTTTTTTCATTTGGAGTTTCATATTCTACAATAGCACCTCTGCTATATGTTTTACTAATTTCTGTGCTTGGATTTCCTTTGTTTTGTTTGGGAATCTGATGAGTGGCGTTTCTGACATAGAGCCCTGCAGGTGGAACGGGCCTGGCAGGACCTCTAGTTCACACACACACAACCCGGCTCAGTGCTTGAAATCCAAGCAGATTGCTACCCAGCCTCTATGACCTTCAGTGAGGGAAAGCCCTCCTCTCTCGAGGCAAGAGTTGCCAGCCTCCAGGTGGCTGCTGGAGATCTCCTGGAATTACAACTGATCTCCAGAGGACAGAGATCAGTTCCCCTGGATAAAATGGCTGCTGTGGCGGGTGGACTCTATGGCATTATACCCAACTGAGGTCCCTCCCTTCCCCAAACCCCACCCCTTCCAGACTCCACCTCCAAAATCTCCAGGAATTTCACAACACGGAGCTGGCAAGCCTACTCAAGCTTATTGATTTCACTGCAAGATTGCTCTTACCAGTAGGACAGTTCACCTGATGTGCAATTGAAGTGCCTTAGCTATAGCTTTGCCCTTTGGAGTAGCAGAGAATGTACCTTTGCTGTCTTCCATGTGACAACTCTCCTGGTATTTAAAGGGTACCATCTTGTCTCTCCCCCACCCCATGCTTGCCCCTGCCTCTCTTCTCCAGGGTAAACATACCCAGTTCCTTCAACCTTTTCTTGGAAGACTTGTTTTTCTGAAAAGAGTTCAAGCATTGTACCCTGAAAGTATGAGCAAGCCAAGTGGCCTCTTGCATTGTCTCTCCAATAAAACAGCCCATTTACCCTTAGGCCAATTATTCACATGTACACGGATCAGTCCCAATGTCCTAGCCAAGAACTTGGCCCTATGATCCCTTTTGGACATTGCCTTGAGTTCTGTGATAGATGAAAGGCAGGCTGTAAATAAAATATACCTTTAACCCAAAGCGCAAATGTTCTCTTGGTTTTTGAATCTGAATTGGGCAGGCAGACGGAGAAATGAACACAGTACTTCAAGGTGGCAGAGAAGAATCTTTGAAAATATGTAATAGGGCAGAGCAGGTGCATTTAGATAGTGGACCTCGGGGTGAGAACAGGGGAGAAAATAATGTCCATTTTTATCTGGAGCATAGGGTTAGGGTCAGGAAATTATTTATATTGTCTTTAATAAGCGTCACTGTTTTTGTCAGTACTGTTTCCTACATGAGTCTCCCAGAACTGACAAATTTGCTTTCTGATGATCTACCGGGGTGGAGGAAGACAAAAGGGTAGGAGAGTTTATCACTGGGTGGTAAGAGCTGAAACTTTCAATATGCAATGGAAGCCAAGAAGGTTTCAAATTTTAGAATGAGAAAACCTTGGACTGCAATATCATTTTTCAATGTTCATCAATCGACTCTCACAAAATTATAAAGATTCAGAAACAACGAGTGACAACAGTTATCAATTTTTCCATTTTTAAGAATGTCCTTTTCACACAGACTCCAGGGTTGAGGAACCCCTGCATGGCTGCTACAAAATCCTATCAAAAACAAGCACAAAATAAAATACCACAACAGAACAAACTATTGGCGCCACCGAAACCAGAACACAGAAAACAAGCAGTTAAAATTAATAAAACAGACAATAAGACAAATCAATATGGTTTACTGTCAAAGGCTTGGAATAGTTGGGATTATGCCCAATTAGTCATCTTTGAGTGATTCCACACACGTTGGATAATGCACTTCCAATCCTCTTTATAGATCATTTGGAACGGATTTTTTGTGAGCGGAACAAAAAATCCACCTCAAACGATTGATAAAGTGCATTGAAAGTGCATTATCCAACATGTGCAGAATCAGCATTTGTTAGGATGGGGCAGTTAGGTTTTTAGATAGAAAAATGCAGTAGTCCAACTGCATGTCAAAGTACCACATAAAAAGTCATCCTTATTATATTACTGCAGCTGACTTTCTATATTAATACTAAATTGTGTAGTAAATCACCTTTACAACAGCTGTAGTGATTGGAATCCTCCAGCCAGAAGGTGGCAGGACAACCCAGCTACTCCAGCTGGTTAACAGCCCATTAACAACCACACCCAGTCACTCCAGCTAGCAGTAACAGTTAGTTTAATATTCTTGCAAGCTCACAGCATTAGCCTGAGTGCTCCCCTGGCCAGTCTGCAAAAAAGAAGCTTTGCTTTGAGGCCATAATGCTAATCCTTAAACAAAGAAAAGGCAAACTGGCTGCAAATTTAACTTGTACATGGAAAACTCGAAGTCAGAAAAGTAGTACGAACAAAATCAGGGAAAGTTTGGCAACAGAGATGCCGCTAATGCCAGAGAAACATTCCAGATATCCTAGGTGATATTAAAAAAAAAAATCCTCTCTCTTCTTTTCAATCTAGAAATTGGTATGCCTAGGGTTTCTTCTTAATGTTTTGCACAGGGCTTTTTTTCAGCTGGAGTGCAGTGGAACAGAGTTCCGGAACCTCTTGAAAATGGTCATATGGCTGGTGGCCCCGCCCCCTGATCTCCAGACAGAGGGGAGTTGAGATTGCATGGAGGGCAATCTCAACTCCCCTCTGTCTGGAGATCAGGGGGTGGGGCCACCAGCCATGTGACCATTTTCTCCTAGGGCAACCCACTGAGTTCCAACACCTCTTTTCCCAGAAAAAAAGCCCTGGTTTTGCAGAAAAGTAGTGGAAATGCCTTCCTGTAACACCCTAAGAATTCATTATCAAGCACTGAAATGCCAAATGTTGATCTGGAATTAGTGTTTCCCCCCCCGCCCTGCTAAAAAAAAAATCCATTCTTTTTCAAAACTTGGGAGAAAAAAACATCTTTCCTGACATGCTGTTGTGGTGACAATCTTTTCCATACATCTGGAAGGGAAGCCTTCTGTTGAAATGAAAGAAATGTCCCTTTCCTCTCTATTTTCACAATGAACTGCCTTGGTGACAAATACAAGTGCACTCTTTGCACTCTCAGGGTCAAACCACATGAGACCAAATACACTCAAATTACACTCAAATATACTCGAATTACAAAATATACGCGAATTACCCGTGCATGGGGAGTATGGGGCAGTATGGGGACAAGTAATCTTTTCAATGGGACACCCAGTACCTTCCAGCGATTAGCATTATCAAAGAATTCAATTTCTGTGTTATTCTGTAGCAGCGCTATGCAAATGTGCAGGGTTTTTTTAAAGTGTAGAATTGTCTGATTTTTGAAAAGTGCTACATATGCACCAAAAATAAGAAAAAGGTACGCAGAAAATACTCTTAGGATTCCAAAGCCACTGTTACATTTTCACCAGTGAGTAGGTAGAATCAAAAGGCAAACTGACATACAGAGATTTCTTTAAATTACTTAAAGTCGGGTTTCGGGTGGGTTGCCATATAGGTCTGCGGTAGAACAGCAAGATCTAAGTCAGGTAGCACCTCAAAGACCAGTACTTCTTACTTTATTTATTTCGGTTCACAACCAGCTTTAAACTAGTAAAATAAGACATTCCCTTATTTGTTAAGAATTATACAAGTTAAAACTTCAGTTAAAATAGTACAAATATAAATATTATAAAATCTAATTAGCATATATCACATATCTTACAACAATTATCATAAATATAAATATAGCCCCGCATAAACACTTAAAAATTAGGAAGCAGAGATCTTAAAAAGCCACCATATGGTAACCTCCTAAAGTGGTCTGAATTAAAGCCCAGATATGCCTAGCTGGTGTTTGTTGCGTAATTTGATCACCATCGCACAAAATTTAGCTGTTGCCTTAGTAGTGGCTAAAGATTCGTCTTTTAATAGATTATCTAAACATGCACTGTCCGTCACTGTGTCAGCTCTATTTATAATTGAAAAAATTGTCTGAACTCGAATTTCTTTATAGAGGGGACAGTGCAAAAAAACATGTCCCATGGTTTCTACCTCAGCCAGGGGACAGGGACAGATCCTCTCAGAGTATGGAATCTTTTTATATCTCCCCTCCAAGATCATTGAAGGCATGACACTACATCTGGCCAATATGAAAGCCCTCCTATGGGAGGGAAAATCTAGGAACTTGACATATTGGGCCATATTCATACTAAATTTGGTTGCCCCAGGAGCCCTAAATCCAGGAGATCTTATTAGGTCTTGTTGGCATTCTATATCACAAATTCTTTTTTTAATTGTGAGCTTTGCCTGGTCAATAGTTTGTATTAGAAGCAAAGTCCAGTAAGATTTTCAATGTATAAGCATTCAAGAGTCAAAGCTCCCTTTGTCAGACCAGGTTTGTTTCTGTTTTTAGCTTGCTGCCACATTGAGTGGTTAGGAGAGAGAACAATTAAACATCAATAGCAATATGATTTGTGTCTCATGGGCAATACTGAGAAGAGACACTGAAGAGTACCATCAGTGAACCAAGTTTGAACGAGGACGTAACTGAAGGTATCTGTGATGGGACTCTCCCATATTTGGGAAGTCTCTCCAGATTCTCAAATGCCTGATCTTCCGTGTCTTCCAATGGAAATGTCAGCATTCAGAAAAATCATTTGGTCGATTCTTTGTAGGCTGTATCACTCACTGCATATCACAGTGGAGTATCACATCTTGGAACACTACCACACAGATAAAACATACGACCACCCTTCCCTATCTGTGGAATGCACTCAGGCCAGGAAAAAAGATTCTAATCAACCCATGTTCCTGACATTCTACTCATAACTCTCTCCCATTCCTCATTCAAACCCTCAAAGTGAATGCAGGGGTGTGTATAAAATAAACACTGGAATTGTCAGAAATCTGTTGGGTGCAGGCTTGCCTTCACAAGACAAAGTGGGAGAGGCATCAGCAGAGAAGCATAACATTCCCCTGAACGTAAACAACATTGGGATCTCTGTTTGAAAAAATCTGCATTTAAAAATTGCTTAGAAAATCTAGGAAATGTGACCTTCGAATGTGGGGTCTTTGTTTCTAGCAACCTAAAAAAAAAATTATTGTAAGCTCCACTGGGAGCCTTATACAAATGCTTTGGTTGCATACCTGGCCCTCAAGGTATACGGCAAACTCCTTGGGGCAGAGATAGGGGTTGCCAGCTTCCAGGTGTTGGCTGGAGATCTCCTAGAATTACAACTGATCAGTTCCCTTGGAGAAAATGGTTACTTTGGAAGATGGACTCTATGGCATTATACCCTTCCCCTCCTCAAATCTCCAGGCTCCACCTCCCAAATCTCCTGGAATTTCCCAATCTGGACCTGGCAACCCTAGGCAGAGACTTGTCTTTGAAGTTTATATTACTGTGTAAAAAACCATATCACCGTATAAAGTAACAGCTGGTTTGTGTTTAAAAAATGGAGTAAATGGTGGTATTATGCAGCGTTACTTTTTCAGACCTACTCTGAACACTGAGATTCTTGTAAAGAATTAAAAGGGCTATTATGAGCATGACAGTTTGTAATTTAAAATAATAATAATACTATTTGTAATAATATCCTAGTCTTCTTCCAAGGAATTCAAGATGGCATACATGACTTCTCCTGTCCTCCATTTTACAACCTTGTGAAGTAGGTTAGGCAGACAGAGAGCGACCAGCACACAGTCACCCAATGAACTCTTACGCACAAGCCTGGTGCACGTGTCAACCCCATATGTTCACTGAAGGTGCAGGGAGCGAGCGTGCTGACCCTGTCCCCTACCTCTGCACGATCACCTGGTTGTCTTCCGGGGTCACCATGTGGACAAAACAGGCACAGGAAATCTCCATCTCCAGTGGTTTTGGGATGTTGCTGATTGTAGGAAGGGAGAATTTGTGTAGCCACTTCCTTCGTGTGGTGGCCCCAGCGATTGCATGGATGCAGGGGACGGGCCAGCACACTGATTTCTGCTCTCCCTCTCCACACGTTCACAGAATGCTCGGGGCTACTATGTGCGCCAGGCTACAGCCTCTAAATAATGAATGAAAGCATTGTGTTTACACCCCCGTACCTGTACCGTGGTTGCAACTTGCCACAAACGCCTTGATGTTGCGTTTGTTTTGTCCCACTGAGATGGAAAAAATGAGCCTGGGCTGATCTTAGCTCGTTAGGTTAATTGGCTCCTGTGCTAGACTCCAAACTCCAGAATTCACCCCACAAATCAAGCATCCTTGCCCATTTTCATGTATTATGGGTATGTGAAAGAAAGCAATTATTCTAATACGCCAAGCCAGGCAAGCAAGGCTGAACACTAAAAAAAGTCCCAGTTTCTCCTGTCCCCATCCTCCTTCTCAGTGGAGTAAAAAGAAGATGCTGGGTTTGGAGGGGGGAGGGAGTTTGAGCAGAGACCTCAAAATAGAGTTTACCTGCTGCTTCTTTCTGTTCAGCCCGCAGCCTTATGCACGCAGCTACAGAGGCCTGCAAAGCCAAATCCGGCACTTGTTTGTTTCACAACTCACAAACCTGAAGCTGTTGCATTACATTAGGATTATCCTCATGTTTCCAAGCAGAAGCTGGGAAAGCAGCCAGACCCAACCCGCCCCCCCCCCCAACACACACACTTTGGCTTGAAAACAAGCAGAAGTCTACCCCTGAAATCTCTGAAAGAAACAAGAGCCAAACTCTGCTACCCTGAAGAAAGATACAAACTTGTAAAAGTTTACTAGAGTTGCCAGATGATTTCAACAAAACTGCTGGACACACTTGATCAAAATTTGTTGACCAGCATGTCAGCAAACAGATAGGAGTGTAGGCGGGGAGTCTCAGATGCTTCACTAATGACTAGGAACCATGAACTTCACCACTATGTTGCACTGCATTTCTGCTAATGATCTATCTTGTAAACTTGTATCGCATCGTTTATGGAAGTGTCCTTGATACTGAATGTGCTAATATCACACTGTGTAATCTGCCTTGGGTCTCAATGAGAAAGGTAGACTATAAATGCCATAAATGAATAAAAATAATAATGAACAAACAAAAAACGCACTGTCCCTTTAATAGAGGCTTATGTGTGCAAATGAATGTTGACACTTTTAAGGGCATGGAGGAAAATAAAATCCTATTAAGCCTCTATTAATGGTAGCTGGCAACCCTAACCAAGATCTACCTAGGAGTGCCATTCCCCTGTCCGGGGCGGGGGATCCTCTGCTCCCACCCTTCCCCCTGTGCCCACTTACTTGGCTGGTGGGGGGCACACTCCCTGGGGTGCACCCCCAGGCAGTGCAGTGTGCCCTTGGGAAGTGTGGCATGCTCCTGCACCCACAGTGGCCCAATTCGGGCCAAAATGCTCCCTGCAGTGGGCCTTGATGAGCGCAGGAGTGCTCCCAGGCTGCCCTTTGACATCCCAGAAGTGACATCATCGCACAAGCCAGGGGCGTGCTCGTGCGAAGCCAGCACCCAGAGCAGTAGCGAGGTAGGTGCCAGGTTCCCAGTATCCCGCTGGGAGAGTCAAGGGACCTGGAAACCCTAGATCTACCCAATCCTAGTCTGACAAGCTAAGCTCTACTATACCACATATAAATTCATGCATGTGTTTCTGGGTTTAAAATGGTTGTGCAGCAGGCAAAAATTCAACAAACAAAGCTAATAATAGGTTTAAGATTTCCTTATACTGCTATTTTCTCCAAAACAAAACCACTGATCATATTATGGTCTCCAGGGGACAAGCAATTAGTCCAAGGTCTTCCCACAAGCTTCAGTAGCAGAGTGGGGATTCGAACACGGGCCTCCCGGATCCCCTTCTAACATTCTGACCATTACACCACACTGACTCTCTCTATTTGTTGTTTCTTTTTGAATATGAGTGTTCTGTTTTGAATCTGAAAATGATACAGTCCAGATTCAGGTTTACCATATCTGTGTGTAACTAGGCCAGAGAGTCCTGTGGCATCGTAAAGCCTAACACATCTACTATAGCTTTGCAGTTACACATTTCTAATTTTTTTTTAAACCAAACTTTTGTAATATCATCATGATTATATTTATCATAATGTACTTTTCAATCCTATGCAATTATTTTCAGTCTAAGCTCACAGCCATCTCAGCTAACTCTCAAATATCTTGGACAAAATATTTTATTATTTTACTCATGTTTTCTTCATGGATTTATACTGTCACGTCAGGCAAACCTTCCTGGGAAAGCCTTCTGTACCGCCAGCAATAAGACTGGAAGAAGGTTTTGTGGTGTGTGGTGAAATTCACATAATCACGGACACGAAACCAAACCTCAGAGCCTGCCAAGCCAGAGGGGCATTTCTTTTTCTGAACTTTGCTTTTTGCTGCTGCTACTTTTTCTCTCTTTTGAAAGAGGAATTCCTCTTTCATTTCTTTTTAACTTCTCTTTAAAGAGAAATCAGTACATTCTTTTGTAACTTCAGCCCTTGCAGTTGTTTTATGTTACACCTCAGAGAGTGGTGCTGTAGCAGAATAGAAAGGTTTAGGAAGGCATTTCCTGCCTTTGAGCACCTACAGTGTGAAATTCTGAAACTTCGCAGAACTTCCCTCCCTGCCACTGCTCTTTTCGAATATCTCTTTGATCAAAACAGAATTGATTTGAAACAGACTCCAAATTCCTTAAAAGAGGGAAAGAAACAGATTGTAGGATTTCAGAAAGAAACTGGGAAAAGAAAAATAGCAAATAAACATTTTAATTAATAATAAAAATAACATTCGATTTATATACCACCCTTCAGGACAACTTAATGCCCGCTCAGATCGGTTTACAAAGTATGTTATTATTATCCCCACAACAATCACACTGTGAGGTGGGTGGGACTGAGAGAGCTCTGAGAGAGCTGTGACTGACCCAAAGTCACCCAGCGAGCTTCAAGTGGAGGAGTGGGGAATCAAACCCAGTTCTCCAGATTAGAGTCCTGCGCTCTTAACCACTACACCAAACTGGATGTCAACACAGGATCAATGGAGAATTTCCTCTGGTTTGACACCTGTTAACTTTCTTTGCAACCCACCCCACTTCCATGGGGATCTGGATTCAGGGGGCAAGACTGCCCACATAATACCCCATACGTGCATGTACAGCGGATCCAGAAATCAGGTAATGTCTAGGGCAATGCTTCCATAGAGGACTATCATCGAGGCATACACCAGGGGCAAATTTCATCAGAACTGGTTACACGTGAAGATTTTTTACAGAATAGCCGGGAGCTGATTAGACTCCTGCCGCTCTTAACCACTACACCAAAAAAATTTTTTAAAAAAATCTTATTTTAATAATAAGCTGCTTTGAGCAGGACTCTGAAGAAGTGGCATAAAAATATTTTAAACAAATTTATTAATGGCAACAGGAACAACACACACGAGTTGCTTCCTTAGAACGCCCCATGGAGCTGTTGTGACTTACTTGACATGTATTTACTCCAGATCACCACTGACTCTTGCTGCCAAACTTCAGCTTGTGGGATTTCTAGAGACGGGGGAATTTCCTGCATTGTTTGACATCTGTCTGATACGTTTTGCATTATTTCTAATTTTGTAATTCTTATCCTATTGCATTGCTTATTAGAGGTCTATGTGATCTCATTGTTTTCTACTTTGCCATTTCCCCTTTATTCTCAGTGAGAAAGGTGGCTTATAAATATGTAAACTTCTCTTTGCTGCCTATAATACTCAGCCTGGCCTGACGTATTTTGTCTCACAGACCTTTTGGATACTCTTGAAATGCAGAGGACTTTAATCATATACCCCATAATACTGAAGAAGTGGGGGTTTTTATTTATAGCCTGCTCAATGGGAAGGGGACACCTTCATTTTCTTCTCCATTTTGTTCTCACAACAACCCTGTGAAGTAGGTTAGGCTAAGTGAGAGAGAGCAACTGGCTCAAGGTCACTCAGTGAATTTTCATGACAAAGTGAGTATTCATAGCTAGTTTCCCAATTCCTAATCCAACACGCTAACCACTACACAACAGCTGACCTCTCTATGAAGCAATGCAATGGATTCCAAAGCAGGGCCGTTTCCAGACGGCTTACTGGCCCCCGGAACGTTGCACCACGTTGCGCGGAAAACACGAAATATCATGTTTTCTCGCGCGAGTTTTGCGCGACGTCGTGCAATGTCGCACAAAACTCGCACGAGAAAACGCGATATTTCGCTTTTTCCCCGCAACGTGGCGCAACGTTCCGGGGGCCAGTAAGCCATCTGGAAACGGCCCTGGTCCCTTTTTCTGCCTCTAACTCCACTGTCATTGGAAAAATATGGTATCTAGAGCGTGTGTGTATGTGATTTTGTCATTTAACATCTGGCGCAAATTATTTAAAGCTATTATATTTCTCCTCACTGGGGGATGATTCTGTGCTACCTTTATGGTGTAGGAGTCTCTTCTGCATGAGCCAGTTATACAAGAGCAACTGTTATGGTCTGCACATTTTAAATCCTGGACGGGCCGTACACACACATTTGCAGATTGTTAAGAGTTCATTCTTCTCAGAATCAGAGAGCTTTGAGTGGCAGATGACTGCAAAGCATCTGATTGTGTAGACTGAGCTGAGAGAGGAGGGTCTTCTTTCAGTCTTAGCAAAGAGAGTGTGAGGAGCTGAGAGATGGAGTTCTCATGTAGAGCAAGTTCACCACTGGCAGGAAAACTGGGAAAGTTGGCAAGGAGGTTTGGGACATAGGTGCAGACTCCAAAGAAATGAGTAGATCTTCTAAGGAGAGGAGATTTTCCCCTACTCATTCAAACAGGGAAGTACCTCTGGAGAGTGAAGAGATCCCTGGTCAGGTGTGGGGTGGAAACTGCCTGTGGAAACCTTTAGATTCAGTTGCCAACTGAAGGAAAGCACTTGTGTATGCAGACAGGAGGTTTGAAGTAAAGTGGGTACCAGCCTTCCTAACCCCCAAAGAGAAACAGAATACTAAAGAGAAGGTATACCCAAGTGCTTGGGGGGAAACAAGGGGACCAAAGCCTAAAAACATAAGTCTTAAGTAACACTGAAGAGCATAAGAACAGAAATCTGTCCATGTTCAGAATTTTACCTCAGCGATAGTTCTATATGTTGAATTTTACCTCAGACGTTTTCAACCCCTGGCTTCACCTGACTTTTCCCTTCTAATGTAAATAAACCTATTAGTTGTTTTTGGAAGTTTAAAAAACAACTCTGGTGCCATTTCTGTGGTTTAAGGACAAGGAACCATCATAGCAACGCTTTGGATATGCAGATTATGTGGTACGTAGTAGCCACAGTACCTGTAGGGGCCTGTGGCACAACTATAGGAAGTGAACACAGTATCCCATTCCCACAGTCTGTTTACACTCATTTGTAAAGTAGTGTGAGGCCAGATCACAGTATAGTTGTTTTCAAGGTAATGGTCAGCTTGGTCTTGATTAGAGATGGGCATGATCGGCATTACGATAGAAAAACACCCACGATAATGGCGTTCGCGTGATCGGGACCCAGCGAATCGGTGCCGTCCATGGCGACTGAGCCAGCGTTTGGGGGGGGGGCTTGATCGGGGCTTGATTGGGGCGATCAGTATCTGATCGGGGATCCAGTCACTCCAGTGCCAATAATCTATTCCCCTGGCAACGGAGCCAGGGGAATGCCTGAGATGAGTTTGCCCTCCTTCTGTCACCCTGGAAACCCGAATGGAAGCCCAGCTTGCCTTGATCAGCAGGGCTTCCTTCCAACCACAGAGCAGCAACACACCAGTTGGGAGAAGACAGCCAGGGGAGGGAGGGGGAAGGGGGTGTTCTGTAGCCATGGGCACTCCAAATGTTTTTTGCTTTTTAAAAAAATGGGGCTTTGTAGGAGGAATGGCTGTTTTTCTGTCTGTCACTCTCTGTTTTTAACCTGCTTTTAAAACACTGTATTTTGTGGGGAAACCTCATTCACAGCTCTGTGTGTGTGTTTAAAATATGCTTTTGGAAGACTGGCTGCTTGCTTTTAAAATCGGGTAGGGAGGAATGGAGGATTCTGTCCCTGCTTTTTTTTAAAAGCTGGCTGAAACATGTTGACGGGGTGTCTCTCTCTCTCTCTATTTGGAGAGGCAGGGACGGGTTAAAAACTCCCCCCCCTCTTCTAAGTGCGTGTGTGTGTGTGTGTGAATGTCCACTCCCAGAGGGGAGGCGGCTCGTTGCCGGGTTAAAAACTTTTTCCCTCCTGCTCTAAGTGTGTGTGTGTGTGTCTGTGTGTGTCTGTGTGTGTGTGTCTGTGTGAACGTCCCGTCCCTGAGAGGAGGCGGCTCATCGCCAGGTTAAAAACTCTCCCCCCTGCTCTAAGTGTGTATGTGTGTGAACGTCCCCTCCCTGAGGGGAGGCGGCTCGTCGCCGCCTCTCTGTGCCTGCCGGACCTGGCAGTCACTGCCACCACATAGCTGGGAACAGCGGGGCACCCCTCCGCTTTGGCCTCCCCGATCCCCGATCCACAGATTGGAAACGGTAGATGACCGGTGTGGATCGGTGATTTGGGGTCATCGCTGGCACCGATCCCTGATCAGCTTGATCGGTAATTTTTTTTGGATCATGTCCACCTCTAGTCTTGATTCTAATCTGCCCTTTTCATGTAATAAACTCATCTCCTCCCTTCCCACCGGTGCATATACTTGTTTTTTATGAGGAAAGAGTTGATATTTACTTCCTCTATATCCTCTTAGGGAATCTAAAGTATAAATACAAATGCATTCTTCTTTTACATTATCCTAAATTGTTTTTAAAGTATGTAAAGAAAGGAGAAACCAATAGGCCATGCCCTTAGAATATATTTTAATTTGTTTCCAAATGAATTTTTCAAAATCACTTATTTTCTCATCCCATCATGTACCATGTTTCTCATAACAGATATTTTTTTTAAAAAACCACCCCACTGTGGAATGATAGGGATAGAGTGTGTATTTTGCAGCCACTTTTGGCAAGAACAGAAATTGGTTATGGGGGCAGGATCCAACATTATGAGAGTCCCATTTTTTTTAAAAAAGAACATTTTTCATTCTTAAGGCTTTGTAGAATCGTGTGGGAAATCATGTGATTACAATGGCACAATATCCAACTATGTGTGGATCAGGGCTTTTTTTCAGCTGGAACGTGGTGGAACAGAGTTCCGGAACCTCTTGAAAATGGTCACATGGCTGGTGGCCCCGCCCCCTGCTCTCCAGACAGAGGCAAGTTTAGATTGCCTTCCACGCCATGTGGTGCGGAAGGCAATCTAAACTCCCCTTTGTCTGGAGAGCAGGAGGCGGGGCCACCAGCCATGTGACCATTTTCTCTGAGGGCAACCCACTGAGTTCCACCATCACTTTTCCCAGAAAAAAAGCCCTGGTGTGGATCCAACACTGATGAAATCTCAACATCCAGAGGAGAAGGTAATCAAAATATCCCTTACCAGTCACAGACTTGAGTGCCTCGCATCGCTTCTCATTCCTTGCACTAACTAAATTTTACAGTTATGTAAAATAACTAAACATAAGCTGATTTGCTTAGCTTGCACCCCTGAGGCAGTCTTCAGAATTTAGGTTTGGGTGCAGAATTTTATATCATTTTATTGGAAACAGTACACACATAACCCGTGTGGCAGTGCTTGAAACTAGCTCACTGTCCAAATACTGTAACTGTTGAGGGGACGATGCATCAGAGGGGTCCCATTCTAGAAGCAAACAGAAGATGACCAAACCTCATTCCTGTCTCCAGTTTATTCCTCAGCTGGGAGACATTTTAGAACATAATCTCTGAAAACTAGGGCTGCCATATTGGATCCATTCAGAACACACTGACCAGTCAGTTAACTAGTTCATCATAGGTGAAATTCATCCAGATGCAGGAAGAACTCAAGAGATGTTTACCATACGTTTTATATATGAAACATTATTCTCCTCTGACTGGCAGAAGTTGATCTTTTATCCTTTATAGAGTATCCTAGATGGGTAAACGATGTAAGATTGTAGCAGCAAAATAAAAAAGGAGTCTAGTGGCACCTTAGACTAGCAAAATTTATTCCAGCATAAACTGGAAGAAATCTCACTAGTCAATGACAAAAAAAAACCCATACATGTCAGGCATAGTTACACTTCAGCTGTGGTAACTCAGTGTTTTCCAAACCAGTCACACCTTCCATTGCAGTTTCTTTCAGGAAGTGACAGGAATGGTTTTGCTGCATTTCAAAAATTCCATTTATTTACTTGCCAACTCAAATTTACATTCACCCTTTTTTAAAAAATAAAGGCAAATGCAAAGTTGTTTTTTCCAGGCCTCAACAGGTTCTAGAAAGCCACTGTACAAAATTACAGGCAAAGAGAACCATCTATAGTAAACAGTTACATCCAGCTGTCTTGTCTTGGACACATCAGTTTATCAAGGAGTTTAGATCAGAATTTCCCAGATCGGATACAAGGTATCTTAAGTTGTCCTAAAGCCGTGTCTCTTTCTCTGGCCAGTAGGTTGTCTGAATCAGGTGGTCGCTGTTGACAAAGTTGTCTGTCTGGTTCTTAGCAGAGGTTGTCCCCCTCTGTCCACTGGTGACAATGCTTTCATTGTGCGGAATATACCTTTTCTTTAGAACAATCAGGACAGCAACACTGAGAAGAGTGGACATGGTGCCCAAAGCAATGGTCAAACCCAGATAGATGTACCTGTGAGGTGAGAAGGAAGTTTGAATCCTTTACATAGCTTGATAGGCTTGTGCTACAGGCTGATTCCACACACGTTGGAAAATGCACTTTCAATCCACTTTATCAATCATTTGAGGTGGATTTTTTGTTCCGCACACAAAAAAATCCGTTCCAAATGACCTATAAAGAGGATTGGAAGTGCATTATCCAACGTGTGCAGAATCACTCACAGAGATTACCGATTCTCTTCCCAGCACAATCAATATCCTCCCCTACATGCTAGCTCTCTTCTTCAGATGCATGATCCGAACTGTGCATCTGAAGAAGAGAACTTGATTCTTGAAAGCTTATGCTACAATAAAATTGGTTAGTCTTAAAGGTGCTACTGGACTCTTTTTGATTTTGCTACTACAGACTAACACGGCTAACTCCTCTGGATACATGCTAGCTGAAGATCTAAATAGACTCTCTATGGAGTCTACTTGACCAGCTAGCCACCACCACACAAGGATTCTGCTACTATGTCAGGCAACGTCCTATAGTGTACCTAGCCATTTTTAACAATGTGAGGCCTTTCTATGGCTGCTTTCATTCACATGGATAATGCACTTTCAAAGTGCATTGAAAGCGCATTATCCAATGTGTGTGGAAGAAGGCCATCAGAGTTAGCCAGCTCTATTTCAGTGGGCAGGCTACTCCCAGAAGGAAAATGAGTATGCCTGGAGATGGATGGGCCACTTGATCACAATGTGCAAGATTAAGAATTCATCTCATTGGCAATGGCCCAGTTCCTGAACAGTGCTTGGCACCATGGAAGCACATCTAGCTGTGGACTAGCACGGAGAAAAAGGTACCTAAGGGCAAACAAAACAAGACTCTGGGAGTTCCACAAATGGATCTTTGTCCGTTGCTTCTTGAAATAGAAAAATAGCAGGGGTGCATGTGTAGGGTGGAGACTTGGGAGGTAGCTGCAATGTCAGCAACGGCAGTTATATCAGTATATCACTTCTGGGTACAACAGAGAAGTTAATGAAGAAGAAGGGGGGCTGCACCAAGGCAAAACGAAGATGAAGAGACAATTGGTCTGCATGGGTCAGTCACAGCTTCTAGGAGCTCTCTCAGCCCCACCTACCTCACAGTGTGTTTTGTTGTGGGGATAATAATAGCATACTTTGTAAACCGCTCTGAGTGGGTGTTAAGTCATCCTGGAGGGTGGTATATAAATCAAATGTTGTTGTTGTTATTGTTATTATATAAGAACGGAACTAAAAAGAATCTGGAAGATTCCCCTTGACAAACGTGTACAGGTATTATACAACTATTAAAGATTCTTTTTCTTCTGCACCAATTGTCTCTTCATCTTCACGCAACTCAGAAGTGTCAAAGCGTAGCTCTAGGAATTGCCAAAAACTTTAGTTTCCAATTATTTCTAGAGGTATCCTTAGTCACTTCTGGCTAATACCTGGAAGTGACATACCAACATTGGTGACATCATTTCCCCCCCAATTTTTCTCCCATCACTGCTTGGAGCAACAGCAAGCAATGCAGCTATGCATGGGCCCAATTCAACTGCAGTGTGAGTGGAGGTTTAAGCCCTGTTGAGCTACTATTGGCCTAATTAGAGAAACAAAACAAGATATGGATTATGGTTGTTGTGGGTTTTCCGGGCTGTATTGCCGTGGTCTTGGCATTGTAGTTCCTGACGTTTCGCCAGCAGCTGTGGCTGGCATCTTCAGAGGTGTAGCACCAAAAGACAGAGAGGTGTAGCACCAAAAGACATCTCTGTCTTTTGGTGCTACACCTCTGAAGATGCCAGCCACAGCTGCTGGCGAAACGTCAGGAACTACAATGCCAAGACCACGGCAATACAGCCTGGAAAACCCACAACAACCATCGTTCTCCGGTCGTGAAAGCCTTCGACAATACAAGATATGGATTATTTGTACATTTGATCCACTGGGACAAACAGCAACTTCGTGGGGCCACTTCAGGTCAGGTGTGTGGAGAGGACAACTCCCCTTATCTTGCATGATGGTCCCGACTCCAAATGCCAGCATTGTACCTGCCTACACTGGGCCATTATGACATTAAAGCAGAGCAGCAAATCCTTGAAAGATGCGTAATGCCTGGGGAAATTCTTATATTCAGAAAACCTTCCCAAGAAATGAACCTCCCAAAGAAACCCACAAAACAAGTCACCTAAATGCATTCGAATCATACAGCCGGCAAGCTCCTTGGCCACCACACCGTTTGCTTCCCCACTTGAGACAAGTTGTGTCAATGGATACTCCAAAGTACACTGGAGCCGGGATTCCTGCTGCATTCAACAAAGAACAAAGCATTAATATACTTGCAAGGTTCATGGTTAAGAGCAGGGCTTTTTTTCAGCAGGAACGTGGTGGAACGGAGTTCCAGCACCTCTTTAAAATGGTCACATGGCCGGTGGCCCCGCCCCCTGATCTCCAGACAGAGGAGAGTTTAGATTGCCCTTCGCGTAATAATACTTTGTGAACCGCCCTGTGGGCATTAAGTTGTCCTGAAGGGCAGTATAGAAATCAAATGTTCTTGTTATTATTGTTGTTGTTGTTGTTGTTAATAGTGCCAGTGTGCCTTTCACTGTAAAACCCTGTTCACAAGTTACATTGAACACACGTACAAGCCAAGTACAGTGTAGATTTCATTTTTCTTTATACATGCATAGAGTAATTCTCATGTAACATTCAACAGCAGTGTGGTGTTGTGGTTAGAGTGACGGACTAGGATCTGGGAGACCCAGGTTCAATTCCTTACTCTGCCATGGAAGCTCACTGGGTGACCTTGGACTAGTCATATACTCTCAACTTAACCTACCTCACAGGGTTGTTGTGAGGGGGAAAAATGGAGGAGAGGAGAATAATATAAGCTGCTTTTGGTTCCCATTGAGGAGAAAGGGGGTATAAATAAAGTTAAATAAAAATAAATAAATAATGCACACACAGCTGGATGGGGAGGAAGGCAGCGTGGTATATCCTGATCTTGTTAGATCTTGTTCTTTGGATGGGGGACCTCCAAGGAAGACCCTGCAGAGGAAGGCAATGGCAAAGCACCTCTGCTTCTGGCTTGCCCTGAAAACCTCTTACTGGGGTCACCATAAGTTAGTTACAACTTGATGGAACATACATATGTACAGCAGAATGTGTACATACGTATGTATGTTCCGCATATATCCAGGTAAAGGTCCCAGGTTTTATTTGTGAAGTGAACACACATTGGCTCCTTCTTACAGATGTATGTGCATACATGTAGGATACCTGTGTGTTCCCAGTGAACAGGGTTCAACTCAAGTAACAGCTGGGTATGTCACACTGGCCCAGGGCTAGTGGGTGTAGGGTAGAGAGTTAAAAGGATCCATTACATCCTATAAAGAACTTTCTTCCACATGGATGAAAGTCCAGTGGCATCTCAGAGACCAACAAGATTTTTCAGGGTATACGCTTAAGTCAGAGCTCCCTTCTTTAGATAGCCCCAGATGATAAATCTCTTTGACTCTCAAAAGCTTATACTCAGAAAAAATCTTGTTGGTCTCTAAAGTGCCACTGGACTCAAATCCTGCTGTTCCACTGCAACACGGCTACCTCCCTGAAACTTCCTTCCACGTGCGCAATTCTGCATGAGTGCAGAACCACTTGCAAGGAATGGATGGAGGGACATTCTCTGTTCTCCATTATTGGAATACCACATTTCTAAACTTAAGCAAGTTACATTTTTAAGCTAAAAATCCTGATGCAATTCAGAGTTAGAGGAAGATTCATACTCACCGAGAACTCTTATGGCTAAAGTATAGATGCCCAGTGCGAAAGATTTGAGTTGAGGGTTGATGCACCTGAAATATGTAAACCACAAAACCTTATTTTTTTTCCCCTTTACTCACAGTGTAAGAAATTAGCTACAAAGTATGGGTATGATGCTTCCTCTCTACCTCCTCATTCTGCACTGGAAAAACACAAAGATAGGGAGGGGTTGTGGTTCAGTAGAAAAGCACCATTTGCTTTGCAGGCAGGAGGTCACAGGTTCAATTCCCAGCATCTTCAGGTGAAAGGATCAGGTGGTAGGAGATGTGAACATTCATGGCTGTTCAGCAGGGCTCAGTGGCAGAGCTTCTGCTTTGTGTGCAGAGGGTCCCAGGTTCAATCCCTGGCCTCTCCAGTTAAAAGGATCAGGTAGGAGGTGATGTGAAAGACCTCCACCTGAGACCATTGTCAGTCTGAGAGTCTCTCTACACAAGATGCCTCGGTGCGTGTTTGTCAAGTGTAGGGAGATACAATGTTAGCTGGGAAGCGTAGTTTAAAAAGACAGAGCTGGCAGAGATTGCTCCTCAGAGGGTTTGTTAATTTCATCTTTGCCTCCCCAAAGGCTCTGTCAATTTCACCTCTCCAATCTAAAACTGTGTGGGATCGCAACCCGAGGACAGCGAGGAATGGAAATGGGCTGGAGCTGCCTTCCAGAACTGGGCTTGGACCTGGAGAGGTTATAATAGGCTGAGGTTTCCCTTCTGGCATTTCACAGCCCCTTCACACGTCTCCAGTGTATAGCAAAGCCTTTGCCCTGCTGCTGGCTCTGTCTTTTTAACTTCCCCTTCCTGCATCTCCCAACAGGTGTTCTTCATGTGTCATGTCTCATGTAGAGAGACTCTAGTAGACAACAGGGACATTGATAGACTCAGCTCAGTGCAGCTTCATGTGTTCCTCTCTAATTCCATTTTCAACAACCCCTCCTCACCCCTAAGTAAATCAAAATGCTCCACTGAGGTATTCTTAAGTAGAAAAAATATGCATATTCCAAATGCTGTAGACTCTCCAATAATCGCCTCAAGGGACCGGTGAGTGCCAATATTGGTATAAGGCTGCCCTCTTTAGAATTCTAGATGAACTGCACTTGAAAGTCATTCCGCTTCTGCGTGATGGATGTTTGCCCGAGAAATCTAATTCCCGGAAATATTTTCAGAACTGGCTGCCGTTGGGTGGTATTTTAGTCTTTTTAATCTCAACACTTCATTTCAGATTCTTCATGCAAAATTGGAAAGGTTCAGCGTCCAAGCAGGCCTTTCAAGACGTAGAGAATAAAAAATAGATCTGGATTCTTTCCAGGCTTCAGATATGTACCAAAAACGTACCAGCAAAATTTGATCAGCTTGCACTCAATCTGGCAAGCTAGTGGCCGGCAGGTCAATTCTGTATGGAGTTACTACACTCTAAGCCCATCCATTTCAATGGGCTTAGACTGGAGAAAGTCAACATAGGACTGTGCAGCTAGAAACAGCTGCTTCTCTTGGCAGCCGGTGCACTCTATAGCCCTCTGTTTTCAGACACTGATCAGCGTTCAGTCAGAAATTAGAATAAAAGCTTCTCACCGTAGAAGTAATATATATCCAGGGGTGCCTCCAATGGACAAGGTGTATGAGGTGATTACTGATATGACCAGGAAGTAGAGGAACATTTGGGGGCATTCTTTTCCATTTTGACAGGGTCCCACCACAGCAGAAGAAGGTCTGGACGAAAATTCTGTGATTTCCACACAACTGCAGTTATAAAATACCTGAAATGGAAGAGTAAGAACGGGAACTGCTATAAGGGACACACAAGACTGACTATGAGCAGAACCACAAGTGACAAAAGGCACAGATTGGACACTTGTCAGCTTCCCTCAAGTTTTGATGGGAAATGTAGGCAGCTTGGCGGAATGTTGGACAAGTGACAGTTGAAAAGTCCATTGGACAGCGGTCGGAGAGCCAAGCTGGGAGACCAGGACGCCTACCTTTCCCATCAAAACTTGAGGGAAGCAGACAAGTGTCCAATCTGTGCCTTTTGTCACTTGTGGTTCTGCTCTAAGAGCCAGTGGGGTGTAGCAGTCAGAGTGTCAGGCTAGGATCTGGGAGAACCACGAGTGGATCCCCTTTCTGCCATGGAAGCTTGCTGGGTGATCTGGAGCCAGTCCCATAGTCTCAGACTAATCTATCTCACAGGGTGTTGCGAGAATAAAACGGAGAAGAGAAGAATGATAGAAGCTGTTTTGGGTCCCCATTGGAGAGACAAGCACAGTATAAATCAAGTAAAATAAAAACAATGCTGGCCTTGGACTTGGTTAAAAAATCTGTGCATATTATTAAGTGATGTGGTACAGTGGTTAGAGTGTCCAACTTGGATCCGAGAAAATCAGATTCAAATCCCCACTCTGCCATGAAGTTCACTGGGTGACCTCTCAACCCGAATCTACCTCTCAGAGCCAAGCTACAAGTGACGCCTTACATAGGTTGGACACTTGTCAGCTTCCCTCAAGTTTTGATGGGAAATGTAGGCGTCCTGGTTTTACAGCTTGGCTCTCCATTACAGCTGCAAGACCAGGATGCCTACATTCCCCATCAAAACTTGAGGGAAGCTGACAAGTGTCCAACCTGTGTCAGGCGTCACTTGTAGCTTGGCTCTCAGAGGATAAAATGGCAGAAAGGAGAACAATGTCTGCCATCCTGAGTTCCTTGAAGGATAAAAAGGCACCAAATAAATAAAAAAGAAATTAAAATAAGACACTAGGTTAGTAGCATTATGAAATCAGTACATCTGAGAAGCATGTTTGGACATTTTTCATTTGTTTCATTTCGTTTGAACATTATGGAGACTGTTTCAGCATACTAACATGCCCCAAACTGTTGACATTTTTTAAATGCAACATTTAAAAAAAACATTTTGGTGGTATATTAAAACAGTCACTGTTGACCACGTTTGGGAAAAAAGATTGAACAATAATATGGTGACTTGTAATTTGGAAGGGTTCACCATCAACACATGAACTATGAATAGTTATGTGCGCTAGCTCCAGCCTATATGGCACAGTCAAGTAGAAAGAAGCCACCTACCATGCTTTTCCCACTTCCATTGGACATTTTACAACCAGCAAGACAAGCCGAGATGTACGTGATTCCATTTTCCCCGCATATGGGATCCCATTCATTTTTGGAGCAAATGCAACCCAAATTGCACTCTGAAAACAGAGTTGGTTCATACCGAGAGGCCTGTGGGTGACTGGAGAGAGGAGAAAGGCACATTTTGGCTATTCATTAGATTCTCATTAACTTAAGATCAGGGATGTCACAAACCTTCACATCTTAGGTTGCTTCCACACAGAGCTTTTGCTCTCGTTTGGCATCAGAATGGAAACATCCACATTACGTCATCCCCTAATTGTCCACTTTCTGGGTTTTCTCTTGCTTTGCCATGTTCTTTCTCAAACCTGGTTTAATAAACTTTTTGGAAAAATTACAGTCACAGTAGCTTCACACATCATGTGGGCAGGAAGATTTCACTTTATTCACTCTATTCAGTTAAACACAGTGCTGAGAGAACATGAGATGCATCAGGCTTCTATGCTTAACTCACCAGAAGGATTTGGGGGGGGGGGTAGGTGCACTGATGCATGATGTCACTTCCGGCAAAAAACAGGAAGTGATCTTATGACATCATGCCATTTTTTTTGTCAGAAGTGACATCATGCACTGGAACCACACCTGCACACCCTCCCATGTTTGCCTATCCTTCCTGCCAGACTTTGAAGTATCTGAAGGAAAGAGGGGAATTGCCCTCCCTAGCTTAACTGTGTGTGTATAAAGAACCATCTAATCACAGTTGACTTACGGTTTTCAAGGCAAAAGACTGCTGAAGTTTTCAAGGCAAGAGACTAACAGAGGTGGTTTGCCATTGGCTGCCTCTGCATCATGACCCTGGTGTTCCTTGGTGGTCTCCCATACAAACACTGACCACAGCCAACCTTGGTTAAGCTTCTGAAATCTGATGAGATCAGGCTTGCCTAGGGCATCCAGGTCAGGCCCTAGCTTAACTAAGAACATCTAGGGCAAGACTTGGACTGAAACAATCAACCACAAAAAATCTATTCTCTTATTCCTCCTTGTCTACAGGACTTACATCCTCCTTTAGATGAAAAGAAGCAACTGGCAATATGTAGCAGCTTCTCTCTTGCTGACTCACACCGCTACAAAACTGCTGTAAAGCATACTGCTGACAAATGAAACAAGACACAAGAGAACATACCCTTGGTAGGAGATAGTCAGGCCCGCCACATCAGCATTCTTGCAACCCATGGCAAACAGCAAAAGGAGCAGCAGGTAACCAAAGAAGGAGGCGGCCAAGGACAGCCTTGCTGCTCCCAAAACGTTCAGCCTGAATTTCTTCATGATCAGTCCACCTGAGAATATCCCAAGGGCCACTGCAGGAATATTGATGAGACCTATAACCCAAAATAGGAAAATCAGTACAGTGAGTGGAACTCCCCCAAGAAATTTTGTAAGGGCTATTGAGAATCAGTTTGGTATAGTTATTAAGAGCAGCAGGACTCTAATCTGGAGAGCCAGGTTTGATTCCCCACTCCTTCACATGAAGCCAGCTGGGCAACCTTGGGTCAGTCGTAGCTTCTTGGAGCTCTCTCAGCCCCACCCACCTCATAGAGTGATTGTTGTGAGGATAATAACAACACATTTTGTAAACCACTCTGAATGGGCATTAAGTTATTGTTATTGTTATATCTTTTTTAACAATCCCTCAACATTCCTTGATGTTGATCCCTGCGAATGAATCCTGATTCTGTCACTGAATATTTTTTCTGATATTTTTTTCAATCGTTATAAGTCAAAATTCAAAAATAGCAATCCACCACATCTCTATCTAATATGTAAGATATTCTGGGCTTATTTCAGTGACCTATATTATTATACGGTAGCAACAGCACTAAAACTTTTGCATGATCTTCATGAATTATCCTTTCCATGCTTTGCAAAAAATCTTAAATCATTTCACACATAGCTAAAGGCTTAGCACTAAGAAAAGCTTGAAGTACAATGGAGGGTACTGTGCTGTGGATAGAAATTGTTTGGAGCGCTGTTGCTGCTTAGTGCTTATAGATTACACTGCAATTTGATCAATGGCATGCCAGGAAATGCCAGCTGCCATCTTCGAGGAATATACACAGTTTAGGAGGTGTGGGGAATTTGCAGCCCATGAGCCAACAATCGAGCTGAAGTTGAAAACCATTTGGCCTGCCAGGTCTTCTACAAGATAATAGCCTTTGAATCCCCATTACTATGTTCTGATTAATTATATTAAGATGGAGGAGAAACAGCCAGAAATCCACTGGATGAGCCATTGGAACAATCCTTGTCGTGCTTTTATTATTTGTTTAAAAAATTTACGTCGCCTCTGCAGAGTCCTGCTTACAGTGGCTCACAAAGTAGAAACAATATGATCCAACCGTTAAAACCAACAAATTCAGAAGTATGAATATTAAAACAATTAAAAACAAGGCAGGGGCACAAAAACCTACTCTTGCCAATGTTGATACATCACTTCCTGGTTTTATCACAGAGTTTCCAGCAATTCCTAGAGCTACCCTTTAGCACTTGCAGGTGGTACTCAGAAGTGACATAGTGACATTGCTGATGTCACACCCATGCTCCTTTGTCCCCACCCCCAGCCTTCTTGCTCATTGGCAGGTTCTTTCTAAGTCCATTGGAATCTGCTTAAGATTTCACTGTAAGGATATGTTGGAGGCAGCCAGAGATGGGTCGAACCTCAAAGAGAAAATTCAACATTTCTGGGAAAAAAACAGCTTTAGACCAAATCCAGCATCGACTCTATTGGTAGCAACTGAGTAAGGGAGATGGAGAAATGAACTCTGACCCAGACTGCTGTGCTGTGCCCCAGACCATGGCACTCCAGCTTATCACTACAGATTTGTCATGATCTGGCTTGGGCCTCTGTATAGGCCATAGCCTCCCTTGTGTCATCACAGCAGCTCCAGGAGTGTTCCACTGATCAGTTGGGGACCCTTTCATTATGCTACACCCTTGCATTAGAACTTTTGTAACTCACAGAAACCACATTGGCCTTCAGGTTATCCTACCAGATTGGTCTTTTTAAGCTAGCCAGGCCAAGATTTTCAACCTGTTTTTAATTGTATGATGCCATTCCAACTTCCCCTTACTTTGGTGAAAAAGGTTAGAAAAACTGAAGCAATGCCAGCTCCTCCCTTTCCTCTGTCCTTTGAAACAGCACAAATGTCACGGCCTGAGGGAAGTCAGCAGCAGGCAAGTTATATTGAAAAGCAAAGACTGGACTCATGAAATCTCCTACATCTTCAGACGTTCAAAGCAAAATCTGAGGTGAATTGAGACTGTCCTTTTAGGCCTTTTGAGGGAAGCAAACAGAATTTCAATGAGATTAGGCAAACTTCTGCAAGAAATCTGTTTTTTATGGACAGGGCAAGCAAAGGAGAGTCATTCCCCACACTAGCTGGAGGGGAGTGTACATCATTTGTAGATAATTATTAAAATTAATGTGAGGGTTTGAAGGGAGTGAGAGAGACAATAAGAGTGAGACATGAGAAGCAGAACTACTTAACATTCATAAAGGGATGTATGGGTTGAATTCCCCTTGGTTATTATTTCTAACTGGCCTTGTTTTGTAACACCACTCCACTCCCATCTTTCTGTTGCCCGCAGGTTGCCAGGCTCCCACAGGAGGGATGAGGGGCGGGGACGTGGGAGAGGAGCATGTGACGTCAGCAACATCACTACATCACTTCTGGGTACAACTCAGAAGTGCAATGGATGTAGCTCTAGGAATCACTTCAGATCTATGGTATATCATAAAGTTTCCTTTATTCCTAGAGCTACCCATTGTAACTTCCATTTTGTACCTGGAAGTAATGTACTGGCGCCTAGGCTAGAGCCTTTTAAAAATATATTCTCCTGCTGCTGCTCCCTGCATCTGATGAAGCAAGCTTTGAATCATGAAAGACTATGTTTGAATAACGTTAGTCTTTAAGATGCCCCTGGACTTCTGCTGCACAGACTAACATAGCTCCCCCTTTGGAATGATTGTAGAGTGACTATTTTAATGCTTTGGGATTTTTTCCAGTAATAGCCATTCTGCAGGACGTGGCAGGAGAAAATTTCAAACAAACGTGTGTACACATTTATATGTACACATCTATGTGCACAAACAGGCACTGCTCAAGGATATGGAAAACTACAGCTTGCTCCCATCCCATATCCCACTCCCCAAACTCATCTCACACTGGCGTCTCCCACTTACCTATAACAAAGGACCCAAGACATACCTATGACAAAATTTGTCTTTGTAGACGACTGCCCAAACTGCTGCTCAATATATTTTGGCTTGTAGGTCACCATGCCAATTAACGAATTGAACTGGATGACACTGGAGCAGAGATATAAAAAGTAAACTGGATTTCCAAAGAGGCTCTTAAGCGAAGGCAAAAAATCTGCAAAGCAAAACAGCGGGTCAGTATATTAACAAAGAGACTGGGAATCAATATGATGGGAAATTTTACATGCAAAATATTTTCCCTAAATTGCTTCCGCATGGGAATTTAGTTCTGGGCCATTTCCACACTGCTTACCTTCCCTCGGAACGACCTGAAACATTGCGCAAAAAACATGGAAGATCGCATTTTCTCGCGCGAGATTTGCGCGACATCGCATGTGGAAACGGCCCTGGTTTGGAACCCACATATTGGGTTATAGTAATTGCTCAAGGGTACAACTTCACATTAGAAGCACAAGTGGAGACAGTTTCAAGATCTGGATTGACATCTTACATCAGAGTAAATTAACGAGCCGCCTTGACTGACCTTTAGCCATCTCGAGAATCTTAACTTGCTCTGGATAGGTGACATGATGGTCTCTGTTATCATCTGTAATGAATTTGGATTGCTCAGAGGAAGTGCTGGAATCTTTTCGGGCCTCTGGTCTTGGAAGATCCTTTGGTAAGAACCAAAAAGGGATTGCTGCAACGACACTGATGCTGCCTGCTATTATATAGCCAAGCCACCAGGCTCCTACCCACTGAGAGTCCTTGTGAGTTATGGTTATACTTTCTGTGGAAGGGGGGGAAAAGACAGCAGAGCCATCTGTCATCAACTCGAACAATGTCAAATTTTCTCAGCCAGCCTGTGGCTCAAAGTATTTTCTTTTCTATTTATTCTGTAGCCTGATCCAAATGGTCAACATTCCTACCACACTTGATTTGCAAGCAGGATCTTGTTTGCACAGAGACCTTGCTGCTTGAGCCTCAACATGCATGCGTTCCAAACATGCAAACCATGCCTGGAAAAATGAATGGCAAATAGGGCTGCCAGCCCCACTCCTGTAAATACAAAGAGATTTGAGGGGTGGTACCTTGGGAGGCTGGAGTTTGGAGATGATGTCACTTCCTCTATACTGCTCTGGGAATTCTCCTAATATTCTGTGATCTACCAATCTCTAGGGTCTTTACCATTCCGTGTCACTTCCAGGTGACTCTCTACCATAGAGAATGGGGAAAATTGTTACAGCACCACCATCAAGGCAGTTTTCATCCATTTGTATTCCAGAGTTTTGCTGCCACAACCAAGATGGTCCTGTCTGGGGCCATCACCCACCTAATCTCAGGAGGTGTAGGCCCCAAGGCATGGTCTCAGAAGATGACCATAGTGGTCAGGAATGTTCATAAGGGAGTAGGGAGTCCTACTTCACGGCTTTAGAGATCAATATATGCTATTTATTTTTTTAGAACTGGCAATCTGTTGTACATTATATAAAATTTTCTCAGTCAAGTGACTTTTATATGTACAATGCCTATTTATAACAGAAAGATCAGAGACAATAGAATTCGGAGTTACAAAAATCACATTTAAAACTGGTTGAGACTTACCCATGTCTACAAAACCAATGTCTACATACAGCTTGGCACACAAGGACCCGAGAAGGAAGCCAAATATGGGGCCTATGATTGCAACTGTCTGCACACACCCTGTTAAGGAGAGAGAAACAATAAAATCATAAGGTTGGAAGGAACCTCTAGGGTCATCTAGTCCAACCCCCTGCACAATGCAAGAAATTCACAAATACCTCCCCAAATTCACGAATACCGGCTAGTCTCACACGAATAGCTTGTGAGATTGAAAAATGGTAATTTGCTCTTGCTAAAAAAGACAACATAGCAGGATGATTGGTTGAGGAATCACCATTTCTTCATTAGCTATGCCCAGTTCTTATCTCTTGCACCCAAGATTGTAAAGGAAAGGCTGTTTCACAAGCGCAACTTGCTTGTTCTTCCAGGACAGTCGATGGCTGATCACAATTCTCTTACAAAAGAAATCCAAGGGAGAATCTATTGTGAAAGTATTGAACTGGAATTCATTAATAAGTCCCATGCTATTCCCCCCTCCCCCCACTCCTGTCCTCGATTTTAATAGGAATTTGGGATTATTAAGTCACTAATGGTGTTTACTACCTTAGTGAGACTTTCGACATATTACAGGTGTTGATTAGCTTAGCATAACTAGCAGTCTCTATTTTTCTCAATTCAGTTTGAAACTTACATGATTACATTTCACTGTCTGCTTTATAAATCTCTTGACCTCGCTGTGTATTTTTTAAATAAAAGTTCTGTAAGAATACACTGCATTGCATCAGAAATAGTGGACTCTAGTCCATGAAAGCTCGTGCTGGAAGCAAACTGTGTTACTCATTAATGTGCAACAAGCTCCCATTTATTTATTTGTTTGTTTATTTGTTTGTTTATTTATTTATTTATACTCCACTCTTCCCACAAGCGGGCTCAAAGTGGATTTACATCAAAAATTTAAAAACAATTTAAAACATTGGTAGCAACCATAAGATACAGCATTTGAACATAGACAAGGCAGCTCATTTTGCCCCTATGTAGCACCTCGGGCTCACAGGGCAGGGCGGTTTAAACACCACCAGTGTGGTATTGGCGTATATCCCCCCCACTGAGAGGGGCCAGTTGGGTGGCTCATCTGCCTAAACCCCCATAAGCCTGGCGGAACATCTACATCTTGCAGGGCTGGCGAAATGATAGCAGATCTTGTTGAGACCGGGCTTCAGGATAAATGCCTGAATTGGACCCGATCCGTAAAGATTCAGGGGTTCCGAATCAGGGGAAGGCCAGAGCCAGTGCCTCTGCCACCCGTGCCACCGCAGCAGTGGAGGAGGCGGTATGGGTGGCAGAAGTGCCGGCTTCAGCCTTCTTTGCCGCCCATCTGTGTTGCTCCTGGACATGTAAGTGGGGGTGGAGGGAGTAGAGGTGGGGGGACAGGGAGGCTAAGTGTGGGGTGGGGGGGCTGGGAGACAGCTTTCTGTGCCCACTTCGGTAAGCTCCAAATATTTACTGAGCATACCGAAGCGATTTAAATTCCCAAAGCCGAAGCAGCTTGCCGCTTCAGCTTTTAGGGTTTTACAGATCATTTTCTCGCTTTGGGTAAACCGAATTTTTACCCCCGTGTACACCCCGAATCAGAGTAGACAATTCTAACCTTGATAGAACAAAGGTCTGATTTAAAGTAAGACCATGTGTTCAACAGAGAGACAGTAAGACTTCCTTTTTGCCCTTAAAAAAGAGATTATTGTACCTATGTAAAAGGCTGTACTCTCTTCCGTGGCATAGTCATCAATGTAGGCAATCCCCAGTGGCTGGATTGGTGTTTCTCCGATGCCACGAAGCAGATTCCCCAGCAAAACATAGATCCACATGGAAGTTCCAGTTTCCTTTTCACACCCTGTATGCAGAAACCCAGACACTGAGGAGGGCATTCGTGCTCCTAGAACAGGAACGCGGTTGATAACCGGTATCTACCCTTTCCCACTGGGAAACACAGAAGCTAATTAAAAATGGCTTAAGAACCACTACTGAATTTGATATTCTTGAAGGTTACAATTAAGTGCAGAGGAATAACGCGCGTTAATTCTTACCTGCATATATTTTGCCCTGAGATTTTTCCAGGACCGAGGCTGTTATCTGATTTCGATCCTGCAGACATGGGGAGATGCTGACAGTTGAATTGGAGGAGGAAGAAAATATCTCATACCTATAGCTGTGTGGAAACCAACAGTTTCTTTACAAGAATTTGGCCTACTTAAATGTGGGGGGTGAAATAAACATACATCTCATTGCAGAGCCCTTCAGTTCACAAGGTTAAGAAGGTGACAGCCATTTGCACCCAGCATTTGGTACTCTGTGTACCACTACACAAAAGTTCCATTTAGGGCCATCTAAGAAATTCGAATCACGGCCATCAGTGGCACAGGAGATGGCTGGCATCACCTCTTGGGCTTTCCCCCTGCAGGCCAGGTCAAACCAAGCCCCAGTGGACCCAGCTGGATGACCACAGTTCAGGCCCAGGAGGTAATGTGTATACCTTAAACTCATGAATGAATGAGCTCTCCAGGGTCTCAGGCAGAGGTCTTTCCCCATCAATTACTACCTGATCCTTTTAGGTAGATATGTTGAGGATTGAATCTGGGACCCCCTGCATGCCAAGCAGATGCTTATACCATGAAGCCGTGACCCTTCCCCTTGCTTGGGGCAATAAAATTTTGTGTTTGTTTGTTTGTTTGTTTGTTTGTTTGTTTGTTTGTTTGTTTGTTTGTTTGTTTGTTTGTTTGTTTGTTTGTTTGTAGTCAACTTTTCTCAGTGAGATCCAAGGTGGACTACATACTGCAAGTGAATACAATATAACCAATAGCTAGGACATTCCCCGAGCAAAAATACAATATGATCAGTTGGGTCATTCAATGAAGACAGATACAATAGAGTACGGTAGCTGCAAATTTGAAAACTAGCATACAGCTGACACACAGAGATAAAATCTGTAAAAAAAAACACCAAAACACTAAAATATTTCTATCCTGCTTTTAAGGGCCAAGCTACAAGTGACGAATGACACTTGAACAGCAAGTGGATTGAGTGGAGTGCAAGTGAACAGGGAGAAATACACTTGCCGTTCAAGTGTCATTCGTCACTTGTAGCTTGGCCCTCAGTTACTAGATCCCTCCCCACAACTGACCTACAATTCCAATAAACATTCCAAATAAAACTCATTCTAAAAGCAGCAGCAACTAATGCAAGAAGCAACAAACCAATAAGAACAATAAGGGAGGGGGGTATAAGGCTCTCTTCAGAGATAAATGAGAATTGTTTTGAACATTATTCTTTAGATAATTTCTTAGTCACATTTGCCAGAGAAGGGAAGGAGGGGTCTCTGAATGGGGGGGGGTGTCACTTGAGGCTCCCCAAGGAGGCTATAACAGGTTTCACCTTGCTGCTCCCACAGTTTCCTATCAGGACAACTTGATCTGGTCCTGGTCCCATTTAACTAACGTTGGACAGACCTGTCCTCCTTGAATCCGTCTAAGCCTTTTTCAAAAGGCTACTTAAGCTTGTTAGCTACCCCAGATTTTGTTACTGGATGAGAATTTGAATGGTGTCACACAAATTCATTTAAGTCTTCCCATTCTGGTCTGTGTGGTCCCCCAGAAAACCACCCACAGTCACTTTACCTAGCCATTATTCTGACAGTCAGCATCACACTAGATAATTTTAGAAGGACGAGAGAGGCATGCATTTATTTCTGCAACATAAGCTACAAAGTATATATAATGTACTTACTGCCCCATAAAGAAATGTGGCATTGCTATTATAAAGGTTCCAAGTGACATGATGAGGCAACCAGCTCCAATGATCTTTGGCCTATGTAGTTTGGCTCCGAAGTAACTTACAAGTATTATTATCAAAAGGTTCCCTTCAAGAAACATAGAAAGAAGAATCTCAGCTGAGTGAGAAGAAGGTCCATAAGAAAACTTATATTCAAATGAAATACTTTCAGTATAGATCACATACCAATTTCAAAGCTCCCATCTATTAGGCCCACCAGAGAAGAAGGAATGTCAAATCTTCGTTCTATTTGAGTGATGGTACTTTTTAGGTAACTTCCTGACAGAGCTTTTGCAAAGTAAACAAAAGATAATGCACCAAGAAAGATCTGCAAAAGAAAAGGGGAAATGTCAAGAGCTGGTGTGATGCTATGATTGATCTCTTGGGTTTCAATCCAAGAAGCTTAGACTCAATTTTCTAGCTCAGAGCTGAACTACACGAGATGCCCGACACGTGGCAGGTTCGTGCAAGTTTTCCTGGGAAATGTAGTTGGAGGCTTCTTCCCCTCTCTGTGAGACGGGATGGTCGAGTAGCAGTCGTGACAATGGTGGCAGCCTCAGCAGCTCCTTCTGCTACTGCTAGCTGCCTGCCAGCTTCAGGTTCCCCTCGCTGTCTCTTTCCCTCCCATCCTTCTGGCCCTGTTGCCACTGTTGGCCTGACTACTCTCCTCAGGTAAACTTGTGCGAACCTGCCACATGTGGGGCATCCCGTGTAGTTTTAGTGATATTTAATATTTTGTATCTTTGTTATCCGCCCTGAGCCCGCTGAAGCGGGGAGGGCGGAATATAAATGTAATAAATTAAAATTAAATTAAATTAAATTAAATTGAGCAATGTAACATTGTTTAGCTGCAGTTCACTATCGGCAGAGCTGCATATAGGCCTTGATGTCTCTGCAAAGGTCCAGAAATTATTGGTTGCCAGATTTAGCACCCTGAAAAACTCTGCTTTCTTTCATTCTATGAAGGCACATCTCTAACCCGTATGGTAGAGGCCGTAGGCATGGGAATATGTGGGCAATTTTAATAAATTTCCCTCTCCTGCTCTGTTCCATAGTGACAGCTCTGCTCATCTGAGCAAAGCCTTCTGAAGTGCCACTCTGCAAATATGTAAAACCAGCATTGCCTGTTCGCACACATTCTCTGTGACGGCTCCTACATTGTGGAACGGTCTACTGGAAGCTATTAGGAAGGCCCCCGTGCTGCTATGATTTCATAAAATCTGCAAAGTGGAATTCTTCAATAGGGCATTCTGGTGGAAGGAGTAAATGTAATACGATTTAATGGTTCCACTCAAAAGGTGACTTTTATTAGGGATAAAGTCTTTCCTGCACTGAATAGTCTTGTTGCCTTAAACAGAGAGGTTTGTATGCATTGATCTCATTTTCCTTTCCCCCGTTCTACAGTCCCAGCACAACTGCTTATTTTTTCTTAGTAGGAATCTTTGCCATTAGATTCAAATAATTGGGAGATCCCCAAGGACTTGCAGGGTGCATCTTATTTTCTCTTCTCCCAACATATCCTCTTTCCCTTCCTTGCCCCCATAGCTTCTACCCCTTTTCCTGCTTCCTTCTCTCCTTCCCACCCATCTTTGTTTGTTTCTCTGTCTTCACTTTTCTCCTCCCCGCTCCCCGGCAGCCTCTCTCTTATGGCCCAGTTGTGTGGTGCTGGTTCAGCTGGGCCCAATTGTATGGTGGGGAACCTGAGAGGACTTGTGGGGAGCACTTCTCTTTTTCAAATCCATGAAACAGCTTACTATTTGTTTGCCCCTGTGACAGACTGCACTTGAAAGCAAGTTTCCTAAGTGCAGCAATCAGAGATCTGGGAGGGAAAGAGCAAATCTTGCCTGGAATAGGGAGCTTGAGTGACAGATTGCTCCCTTCTCTCTGATTGGTCATTTAGAGCCAGCCTTCAGGCTGACAGTGGGTTTCTGATAGGATTTAGGAGAGTTTCTGTGAGAGTCTGACAGGGAAGGTCAGACAGGTTGCCCTCTGCAGTGAGGAAAAAGAAATCTTATGCCTTAGCTGTATAATCACTGTCCTGTAGAAGAATTCTAGTTAAGAATTCTTAATGTAGGTGTCAGCACAAGCTGAAGCCTGCTTGACACACACACCGTAAAACTGGAAATGTGTTTTGGCAAGAGTGATTAGGTAGTAGGTTGAGACTCCCTTTCAAATCAAAAGAAGGATTATATCTTTTTAGGAGAAGATTATTAATTCTTGCTCAGTTTCTAAAGGGGGGGTTGGCTCTGAAGAGGACCCCAGGTCTGTTGTGAAGGGAAATCAGTTTTTAAACTAACTCCAGTAAACCTGAGCTGTCATAGAAAACTCTGTGAAGAAACATTGTTGCTGTAACTAAAGTATTAAGTAAAACACCTCTCACTGGTAAGAAAGAAGAATAAAAGAAACTAAGCTTCAAGGAAACTATTTTGCCTGCTACTCAAAGTGTATTCTATACTACCAACAAAATTTTAGTCAGCACTTCAGTTCCATGACTACTCTTATTCAATCCCTACCTGTTAAATAAAGTTATTTCTTTTTGAATGTTATACAGTTCAAGTGCCATTTCCAACAAAAAGGAAGAGGGCTCCTACTTCTCCCCATCAAGTTCCTGGGCTGGAGTGAAAAGCCAAAATTATACCTGACTGTCAGGGTGGGACAAACAGACTTTCTAAGTGCAAAGATTAACATGCTATTTGAGGGCTACTCAGCCAAAGCAGGCAAACTGAATTTGGGTGGGAAAATCTGCCTCACAATGAGGGAGATAAGGGGGGGGTCCATCATAGCCCCCCCTCAACTTCATCTATATTTACTAATTTACTTAATTTATATACTACTTTTCTCCATAATGGGGACCCAAGGACCCTAACATTCTTCTTTCCTCTATGTTATTCTCACAACAACCCAGAGGGTTAGGTTAACTTATCACAGCTCTTTGGACTTCCCTTGATATTCCTGAGGCCTGGTCTACTCACAAGACAGCCAACTGGGAAATCACAGTTTTAAATGATCCTGTGAGGCAAAAAATATCTACAAGCAGAAGACTAGCAGAACAGAGAGCTGACCTGGCTAGAACCTAGCTCCCTGATAATGATAGTGTTGCTTTATTTACAAGGAGTTTTAAACAATGAAGAGTACACAGGTATGCCATCTCTAACCTACTTCTAGGGTTGCCAAATCAACGATGGGGGAAAATGTTGACACTAATATGATTGTCTGTCTATTTTGGGTGGTAGTAAGCCACTTCCTGAGTGGCTCAGTGGCAACTAGAGGTTTATTCAATGAGGCAATCGGATTACCCGTGAAGGAGGCCGAAGGGAAATGATCTGATTTGTCTCGTAATGCAGGTTTAATGAACACAACTTGCTTTTAATTTTCCAAACAGGGGGACTCAGTTCAGTGCCAGTCTGCCCAGAGACTTGGAGAAGATTCTGACTCCCCCCTCACCACACGCACATATATTTCATCAGCACAGACTCTTAGAATTCAAGACAATAGCCGCTGCTGGTGAAATCAAGGTGGAGATTGAAGAATATAGCAGCATTGGGGCTTGGGGGGGCATGTATTATTAAGCCCTTCTTTACCACTTATCTGTGTTGTTTTGACAACGGTGTTCCTTTAATCTGGGGCAGTGTGTGAAGTTGCCATAGTCTAGTTCAGGATTTGGTATGGGCAGGGACAGAAGGCCCTGACCTAGATAGCCTAGGCAAGCCTGATCTTGTCAGATCTTGGAAGCTAAGCAGGGTTAGTCTTGGTTAGTAATTGGATGGGAAACCTCCAACAAAGACCAGGGTTGCAGAAGTAGGCAATGGCAAAACACCTCTTGTTAGTCTCTTGCCTAGAAAACCTCAGTGGGGGGCGGTTGCCATAAGTTAGCTATGGAGACTGAAAAAAAACTGTGCCTGTTGGAAACAATGCCGCCTCGTTTTTCCTAAGTCAGGCATTAAGGACGCAATGCTCCCCTTTTTCATGTACACAGAAAGCAATGTACGCGTCACAAATTATACAAATGAAACTCAGTATTTCCACAATACATTTGGTACTGTACACAAAATGGAAAAACAAACCTTTTCCAGGTAAGGCAGCTGTACCCTTCCAGTAGCCTTGGCTAAATGTAGTGGCCTGACTTGACAGTTGTCCAAATGGACTGTTGGCTTATAATGCCAGCAGCTGCCTGGAATTGCCCACCAGGTCTAACTGCAGCTGCCCTTCTAAGGTCCCAACTGGATATTATGGTGTCCCCAAGTTCACCACAGGGACGCTGTCTCCATTTATTTACAAAAGCAGTAGAGGCCTGATCCTGAGTGGGACAATGATGTGGGGAGAACAGGGGTGCCTGTCCCCCCATACCCTCTTGTATTGCCCAAAGGCAGAATGTGGGCTCTTGAAAATGGAGCAGGGGAGACTAGGGCTACCAGGTCCCCAGTGGGAGCGGGGGATTCCCTGCTCCTGGCCCCTGCCCCCTGCTGCCACTCACATGGCTGGTGGGGGGAAATGGCCCAGGTAATGGGCCCAGGAAGCAAAAAACCTCCCAGGCCAGCATGTAGTGGGTACACTCCTGCCAGGCGCAATAACGTAACTTCTGGAAGTGATGTCATCACGCCCAGTGGTACACGCACAAGGAAGTCAACCTCGGTAAGTGCCAGCCCCCCGCCCCCGGCCAGGAAAGTAAGGGGACCTGGCAACCCTAGGGGAGACAGGTGCCTCTCCTCCATCCCAGTCAAGATTGGGCCCCCATGGCTTTGTAAACAAAGAGAATTTAATCCCTAAAATGGCGACCACATTCCCATGGTGAATCCAGCGACACTGTCATGTCTAGTTGGGACCTCAGTCTCTGCAGCAACCAGGGGTTGAGTCACAGCAATCCCAGTGGTGGCAAAGAGTAACTTCACTGTGGCACAGTAGACAGAATACCCAGTTGCTGTGACTGCAGCCAAGAATAGGGTTATATTATTAAACTTAGTAAAATGGCTGCAGTCACCAACTGAAGAGGGCTTCCAAGAGCTGTAGGCTGATCTATGGGTGTTACCTTGCCAATAGTTCCTTGGCAAATGCTGGGAGATTTGGAGGAAAGTGCCAAAACAGGGTGGTGTTTAGGGAGGATGTGACATCTCGGTGATGCTCCAGGCTGCCTCCCCTAATCTCTATGGTTTTTACCACAGTGACTAGGGGAATTCCTAGAAAGTCACTATTTGGAGACCATTTTTTCCTCTTCCTTCTTCTTATTTTTTGGGGGGTGGGAAATTGGGGCAAGCAATCCCCCTCCTCAGACAGGTAGATGGAAGGCCTAGTGCTACTCCATTGACAGAATTACTATATTATAAAAACAACAGCGCCAATTCAAAAGTTGATGGGGAAGATTTTGTTGGGTAGCAATACAGAAATCTTTCACTACCTTGCGCAACTCAGTGGTATGAGTGCTTTGGTTATGACTTCCATGTCTCAATGGGGGGTTCCACTGATTAGGGATCCAGAGTCTGAGTCTTCTCAGGTTGTCAGGTCTAATTCTAGCTACAAGTTTTGATTGGATGATTTATATTTTGATCATCATTCCATTTGTAGCCATGTTATTCTGTTAACATGTTAAGTGGTTTGGCTGTGAATCAACATTCAGTTGGCTCAAATCCCACGGCTGCCATGAACTCAGTGGGTGGCCTTGGGTAAGCCACTCCTCTCAGTCCCAGATCCCCAGCTGTATTATGGGGATAATGATAACACTAACTTGTTCACTGCTCTGAGTGAGGCACTGTCTAGAAGAGTGGTATATAAGTGCAGTTGTTGTTGTTGTTGTTGTTGTTGTTGTTGTTGTTACATCTTATCCTGCTCTCTCTTCAAGGAACTCTGGGTGGCCTACATTAACGTTACCAGCTCCAAGTTAGGAAAATTCCTAGAGATTTGGGGTGGGGGGTGGAGCTAGGGTTACTAAACTCCAAATGGTGGTTGGAGCTCTTCTGGAATTACAGCTGGAGATTCTCCTGGAATCTCCAAGCCACATAGATCAGTTCCTCTGGAGAAAATGGAGGATAGACTCTATAGAGCCACCTTTCACAGTTCCCAACTTTAGCTGTACCTTTATTCCTCCACAGAATGTTGCTTTCTCCTTCGATGCTGAAGATTCTGACTTTGAAGATGACCTATCCATGGACAGGACTGCGTTCTTCAAGAAGAGCTGGGTGTTTTCTTTGGATGAATTCTCCATCTTAATATTCCCTTTCGGTTAATCTAGAAGACGTCAAAAAGGGTTCTATAGATCAGTGTCTTTCATGGGGTGGTGTGTGCCCTCAAGTCATAGTTGACTTATGGCAACCCCTCATGGGGTTTCCATGGCTAGAGACCAACATAGGTGGTTTGCCATTGCCTGCCTCTGCAACCCTGGTTAGATTCTGAGATCTGATGAGATCACCTGAGCTATCTGGGTCAGGGCAGTGTCTTTCATACTTTCTCCATTTAGGGAATATTTTTCACATCTGCCGAGGAACCCCTGTACATATGCTACTGGAGAAGATGGACAGAAGGCACATTGGGTGTTCCAGCTCTCAGTTGGGAGGGCAACACACGCACACATGAAGCTACCTTATAGTGAACCATACCACTAGTCTATCAAGGTCACTATTGTCCGTGGCTCCTCGGGGTCTCAGGCAGAGGTCTTCCACATCATCTACTGTCTGTCCCTTTTAAACTAGAGATACTGGAAATTGAAGCCTTTTGCCTACCAAGCAGAGTGATCCCAAGGGGAAGAGGGCATGATACAGGAGCTTCCTGAGAAAGTCAGATGAACGTATGATGTTGCCTTCAACTGAACCAGACCCTTGGTCCATCAGTCTTGTCTATTTTGACTGACAGCGGCTCTCCAGGATCTCAGGTCATCACCTACAACCTGCTTCTTTTATGTGGAGATGCCAGAAATTGAAAATGGAACCTTCGGCATGCCAAGCAGATGCTCTTCCACTGAACTGTAGGTCTTCCCAATAGAGAGATACAATGTTGGATCCTACGATGCCCTACCACCCAGTCTCCAGGAATAGAGTGCATGCTTTGCGTGCAGAAGGTCCCAGGCTCAATCCTTAGCATTGCTAGTTAAAGGGATCTTGGGCAGGAATGCCTGGGGAAACACTTGTCTCTGCCTGAGTGTCTGAAGAGCTGCTGAAAGTCAGAATAGACGACCCTAAGCAGACAGCACTTACACTGCAATCCTATGGTGAGTTACTCCAGTCTAAGCCCACTGAAATCAGTGAACTGGAGGAACTGTCCATAGGATTGCACTGTTAGTATAAGACAGCTTCCTATGAACATTAAAAATCCATGCAGCCCTATTCATGCATGACTTTCTATTATATGGATCTTAATGTTTTGACTTGAGATACTTTTTAGTATCCTGTGGAATATTCAGATATTATGTCAGTTACATGTTAGATCATTTGCTGTCTCTTGAAATCACAACAACCTCCCATGAAATCTGGAGTTAAATGTGCGTTATGAAGATCCTTTACACAGCCTTACGACCGCTAAATCCAAGATGCAGCAACCATCTATGACAAACTACATATGAGGCCACATGTTTAAGCAGCCTTAAAACTTCTAAACCCCAAAGGCAAGTACTGATAAACATTCTGGAAAGAGGTCAGTTCTTTGCTTGGTCCTTTCGAAACAGAATTCCTCCAGTGAGCTAGTTGTGACCAAATCCCAGTCCACTGCTTTCAATGGAACTTTGTTCTGAAAGTCTTAAAGTTCCTCAGAGTATGGGCAAAAATACGCCCCCCCCCCGCCAATGGAAAGCAGATTGTTAAAGAGAGCAATATAGGGCCAGAGTTCCCCTGAGAATGTGCAGGGTCCACTGCTCAGAAGAATTCCATTCTTTAAAAAATCCATAAAGAATTATGATGATTATGATCATGATGATGATAATATTATACATCAGCATCTGTGGTAATTTACAGAAATCCTTTCCAAACAGACTCTAATGACCTTAGCACAAAGCAATGCATTCATTAAAATACAGAAATAAAATAAAGAATGCAAATACTACCGACCGAGACAAGTAAATAAATACATCAACTTTTTAAAAGGGGTGGGCTTTACGTTCTTCTGAAAATTGGCTGGGAGGATGAAATTCTGGCTTACTGGTAAAATAATAAGAAAGAGATCATTTCCATCAGTCCTGTAGGGGCTGGAGACTGAGGCTGCAGCAGTTTTCCATTTACTTAGAAGGGTCAATTCTTTTTTTTAAAAAACCAGTCTATGAGTCAGTCTAAGAGAATAAAACACCTTACCCTATTCCATACTTCTCGTTCTTGACCACTGATGCAATATCTGCCTATAAGAAAGCATTAATTTTTGAAGTGTATCAGTATTACAGCAACTTATTAAAAAAAAAAAACAGGGATGAAAAGTATTCGGTTTTCCCAATTTGATCCCCTTAGAAATCCTTGCAATATCTATCCACCCAACCTTTATTCAGATGGATTCCCAAATAAGGAAGCCCATGAGAGACAATTCGGGTAGGGTGGTAAGAAACCAACCTTACCTGGCAGTAGCAACCATCAGTTTCAATTTCCTGCTGTTGACATGAACTCAAAACGTCTACAGGCACACTTTTCCTGGCCTCCAAGTGGGAGAATCTTGAGGGAAAACTCACTCTGAGATATATCCAGTGAGGTAGGTCTTATATCTGGAGGTAGAAAGAAGAGACAAGAAAGCAGAAGGGGGTGGCAAGAATCGTTGGTCGTCGTTTTGCCAGAGTAATTGGTCTCTTTTCTTCTCTTTTCACCCCTCTACCTTCAAGTTTGGGAATTTCCCTCCCCCAAGACAGATTCCAGAACACACAAAAGACATGAGCAAAAATGGACTTGAAATCCTTCCCTGGTAGAAATGGTTAAACGTTCTTGAGGTGTTTCTTTACTGCTTGCAGCAAGTTTGACAGAATGCATGTGATAAAGCTTTCTTATTTTTTCCTTCTAAAGCCCTGATCTTCTTAATTGCTGGTTCCCAGGAAAGAAAAGACTTGGGGGGGGGGGGTTGCCAACAGAAGGAGAGGGCGGGTGTAATAAAGAAAGTTTCCTTTGCCAACTCAGAAATTCCTTTGCAAAGCCAGCTCTCCCTTCCACCATATTATTTATTGGGCCACTTCCCAATTAGTTCCTTAATGTTTTAAATGAGGCTGCAACTTTTTTTTAGAAGTCAAGAATGATTATTCCACTCTGTCAATGCATCACTCAGCAAATGGCTGATAACAACCTCTTCTATTTATTTACTGTATTTTCAGGTCCCATTTCCTTTGTGAAGCTGAGCACAGCATCCACAGGTCCCCCCTCTTTGTTTCCATTCTCTCAACAATTCCTGTGAGGTAGGCTAGGCTAAAAGAGAGTATCTGTGAGGCTAGTCCATATGGTTCTAATAATGTGCATTCTATAGCATGTTTTCTTTAAAAGGACTTGTGAGAAAACTGATATTAGTTAACAACAACAACCTTATGCTTATATACCGCTCTTCTGGGCAGATTAGTGCCACACTGAGAGCAGTTTACAAAGTCAGCGTTATTATTATCCCCACAAACAGATACCCTGTGAGGTAGGTGGGTGTCTGAGAGAGCTGTGAGACAGCTGTGACTGACCCAAGGTCACCCAACTGGCATCAAGCGGAGGAGTGGGGAATCAAACCCGGTTCTCCAGATTAGAGTCCTGTTGCTCTTAACCACTACAACAAACTGGCTATATGTACTGGTTTCCCACTGCTGGGGCATCAATATATTATCTATTTTTCTTGCATGCTCAGCTGTCACTGTTTTTTCCAAATTTATTTTTAAATGATATATGCCTCTATTATCTTTAATATTTATATATTTTTTACAGATACCCCTGATGAAGCATAGGAGAAACATGGTTGTCAAGTTTAATACATTATTTTTCCCCACTGCACCATTTGTTTTACCTTTTCTTGTTCTCCCTGATTTTCAGCCAACTCTGTAATCACAAGACCACATTGAACCTTCCCATATGAAAGTGGCAGTGTGAAGCAATATATATTAGAGCAGGGACAGGGGGAGATAAATGAAAAGAGGCAATACAGTAAATAGAGAGACCCTAAAATGTAAAAAAAAAAAAATCAGCGATGAGCACAGAGAAAGATAACTTCCGAATGGGGGAAAGAATTATCCCCAAACTAAGAGCCAAAAGACTGGCATCAGTCGATCTTCTGTAGGATGGGAATTTGAAATCTTTAGCATTACCTCAGAAAAGGCCCGGTCTGGATCCCCCCTTCCTTGCTTCTAAGCTTGGGGCACACACAACAAGGTCTCTGTAGAATATTTTAAAGTAGCAAGTTCTTATGGCAGAAGGAGGGAAGACTTCCAGATTTTTCATCAGCGTTGACATCATTTGCTCCTCCATTTAATTCCTGAGAATCCAAATTACGTTTTCTTCAAATTGCTGCATTCCTGATTTTTCCCTCAACTGCAGCTGAAAGGAAAAAAAAATGCTTGGATTTGCTTTTTATGAGATCATTTCAGCCATATTGTTCCAGTAAGTATCAGGGGAATGGTGAACTTTATCAAATCCGATGCATTTAAAAAAAAAATAGTTTACAAATGAATTTAAATCACATCATTAAACACATACAAATGAGTACCACCCTAAAGCAAATTACCTGTAGATATCACAAGCATTGTCCATTTCTTGATAAATTTATCCACATTTATCCAAATATTATTTCCAATAATTGTGACAAACATTATGTTTCCATGTTTTTTTCTGAACAGACCGAGGGCCAAATTACATGTTCTTGTTTTTATCGAGTTGGGCCCTGGTTCCCCAGACCCAGCGTATGTTCTTCTTTTTAAAAAGGAGAACCCAAATGGGTTCAGAACACCATCACGGGGGCGGGGGGAGATGCTCCTGTCTCTCCCCCCCCCGACCTGTTTTCCTGAGCAGAAATAGCACCGGGGGGAGTTATTTCCCCATTTCTGCTGTTTTGTGTTCCCAAATACTCCACACGGAGCAGCAAAAAATGGAAAAAATACCCCCTCACTGTTTTTGCAGGGGGAACAGTTAATGGGGAGGCAGAAGCCCTTCCTTCCCCCTTGTCTCCTTTTTAAAAGAAGCCGTTTCCTGCAATTGCCATGCGGCTGTAGAGAATATGAGTTGGGTTCTGGGAACCCAGGCTCAACTCGTTAAAAGCACGAGTGAGTAGTTTGATGAAAACCAGTGCTTTGTTTTTTTCTGGGGGGACGCTTACCCCTAAACATTTTGTGACTCTAACGGGAGAAAGTAAAAATCTTAAAATGTTGGAATTCCTGCTAAACCAACTCCAAACGTATTATGGATATTTATGTGATTTGTTAAGTTTTATGTAGCGTACGCTGGCAACAAAGATGTTTAGTTATATTTAAGTCCAGAAGCACCTTTAAGACTAACCAACTTTATTGTAGCATAAGCTTTCAAGAATCACAGTTCTCTTCGTCAGATGCACGGAGGGGAAGAAGAAACTGGTCAGATATATAGGTGGAGAGGGGAGGGCGGAGTAGATGCAAACAGTAGCTTCTGATATGGAGATCAGTTTGCTTCTGTTAAGGAAGTCAGTTAATGAAGTCAGTTGGAATTCATATGTAAATTTGACTCAGTCAAGCTGGGATTGAATAGAGACTATGAATGGTTATCTGGGAGCGACCACGGAAAAGATCCTTGTCTGCACCCTTGCCAATCTTAGTGGTTTCGTTAACAGGGAATCAGCAGATAATCTTAGCTGATAAACTGGTTCACAGAGGTGGAGGCACTTCCCCCTGAGTCCTTCTTGATCCCACACTCAGCAGGAGGGGCTGTGGCTCAGTGGAAGAGCCTTTGCTTTGCTTGCAGAAGGTCCCAGGTTCAGTCCCCAGCATCTCCAGTTAAAAAGGACAGTAGGTGACGTGTAAGACCTCTGCTTGAGACCCCGGAGAGCTGCTGCCAGTCCGAGTAGACAATACTGAAATTCATGAACCAATAGTCTGATTCAGTATAAGGTAGCTTCATTAGTGTGTTCAAATATTCTACACACTTCTGCAGTATTTGGATCATCTAGGTTTGCATGTCTAATCTATCTGTCTGTCTGTCTGTCTGTCTGTCTGTCTGTCTGTCTGTCTGTCTGTCTGTCTATCTATCTATCTATCTATCTATCTATCTATCTATCTATCTATCTATCTATCTATCTATCTATCTATCTATTTTAGATTTTTATTCCGCCCTCCCAACATTTCCAGCAGGCTCAGGGCGGACATGCTTTGAAACGTTCAGGGGGCGAAAACAGTATGGTTTGCGTGAGTTATGACTAGCCTCAGCATGCGAAGGAAGCATGTGCATGTTGCCTGCAGACATCATAAAATTCCAGCCGCATTAGCTCAAAGGAATAGACAAACAGTTAAGAAATGGCTAATCATTGGTAGTGAATCTAGTTGGGCTCTGAAGTTGGCTTCCCGCCAGCCAAAGCATTGCTGCCATTTTAGCTGCCGTAGCAACATACCTTTTGTGGACAAAGAAGAATCAAATGGGATGGAAGAAAACAGTAATGCCTCCCTCTTAATTATAGAAGTAGAACCTCACCTGTTTAGTAGAATGAGCATTGCTGTAAATAATTTTTGTTTGTTTGTTTATGTCATTTATAGTCCGCCTTTCTCATTGAGACTCAAGGCGGATTACGTAGTGTGAAATCAGTACAATCAGTAGCAAGGACAAGGGCAGGCATTTCCATAGAGTGTCAAAGAACATTTCCATAAACAATGTCATAGGGTAAATGAATATAAGTTTACAAAGACATAGCATTAGCAAGGATCCACTATGGGGTTGGAGAATTGCTGAAACAGAACATAATCAGTTTGAGGTCTGACATTAAACAACATAAAGCACAGGTAGTATATAGGAGCACATATTTAAAGCAACAGATAATATGTAAGGCAACATAATGGTGAAGTCTATGGTTCCTAACTCATTAGCAAAACATCTGAGACCCCTTCCCTACAATACTGCCTTTCTAGCTGAGAAAAAAAGCCTTTTTGAATAATTCGGTTTTGCATTGTTTGCAGAAAGCCAGGAGTATAGGGGCTCTCCTGACCTCCTCAGGCAGGCCATTCCACAGGGTAGGGGCCACCACAGAGAAAGCCTGTGTACGAGCTGCTGTTGATTTCACCCATGTGCAGGCTGGCACCTGCAAGAGATGCTGTTCAGATGAGCAAAGCTGCCATGAAGGGACATAGGGAGGAAGGTGGTCCTGTAGGTATGTTGGGCCAAGGCCTTGAAGAGCTTTGTGTGTAATAACCAATACCTTGAACTGAGCACGGTAACTGACAGGTAGCCACTGGAGTGACTGTAGGATGGGAGTGATGCTCATACTCCTGCTTGTTCCTGCTAGCAGTCAAGCTGCAGCATTTTGCACCAATTAGAGCCTCCTAGTTAACTTAGATGGGAGACCAATGTATAATGCATTACAACAGTCAAGTTTTGAGGTTACCATAGCATGGATCCAGGTGGCCAGGTCAGCCGTGTCGAGGTAAGAAGCCATCTTCCAGGCTAGAGTGAGATTGTAGTAAGCATTTTTTGCAGCTGCCTTAACTTGTTTTTCTAGTAGTAGTGCTGGATCCAGTATAACTCCTAGGCTCTTAACTGAGTCTGCCAGGGTCAAACGAACTCTATTGAGAGTGGGGAGTACAATAAGCACTTATTGAGTTTAAGATGATCCGCATGCTAGAATTGTTCAATCAACCTTTTTATCCTGCCCTTCCTCTGAGGAGCTCACAGGATCATACAACGTTCTGTAGATCCTCATAACAACCTTGTAAGTTGTATTCAACTAGGAAAGAATGACTGGACCATGAAGTTTCGTGACTGAGGGGATGCGAACCCAGTCCTCATAATCTTGAGTCCAATATTAGAGTGTCAGACAGCAGGAACCTAAGTTAAAAAGACAAGAAGCAAAAAGAGAGAAGAAAAATGGATAACGGGGCTCTAGGAAGGCCCGGTTGAGGTTGCAGGCAGGTAATTGCTCTGAAAATATCAAATACTACAGAAGTCCCCTTTGAAAATGGAATATAACCCACATTAATGTTAAATTAGAGCACATCCATCGTTGTGATGGAGGAAGGATTGTATATTGCAAGAACCCCAAGAGACAGGGGGTGGGGTTATAACTGTTTGGGGGCTCCTTGTCACTGATGGCCAGGCAAGTAGAGTAAGGCAAGTTTTGGTGTTACTGTAACAAGGTCTTAAGAAGAGCGGTTTCTTTTTCTCCATACGAGTGAATGTATTTGTATGGGAAGATGTAAAGGGGTACACTTTGGGGGCCACTTTGAAATATGGCTAACCCCGACCCTTGTGAACCTCAGCGATCTTGGCCACTGATAATCCAAGCTATTTTTATCTGAAATAAAATCCCGCCCTCAAGTCATAGCTGACTTATCTCGACCCTTGGTGGGGTTTTCATGGCAAGAGACTAACAGAGACAGTTTGCCATTGCCTGACTCAGGAACCCTGGTCTTCGTTGGAGGTCTCCCATTCAATTACTAACCAAGGCCAACTAAAGTGTGACAAGATCAGGCTCTCCTGGGCTATCCAGGTCAGGGCTCCTATTTGCCCAGTCTCTTTTCCACACAAAGCAATTCCTTGGGCATGTGGTATGTTGAAAAAGAATGTTGAGAACTGTTCTTTATAAAGTGATAGTGGCTCTCTCCAGCTATCCATAACCTTTGTGCAGCTGGCCTGTCCCTTCTTGCTATAGGCCACTGAGCCCCCCCCCCCCAATTTCACCCCTCGGGTTCATATTGGTTAACTCTTCTGGTTGGAATTCCAATAATGCCATGAATTCAGCAGGGTAAGCCTCTCAGCCCCAGTTCTCCAGATGTATTGTTAGGATAATGATAACTCTGACTTTGTTCACTGCTCTGAGTGGAGCACTGATCTAGAAGAGTGCTACATAAGCACACTATTAACATTAGCATTCAGCAGACCCTCAAGTATAGGGGGCAAAGAGGTGTTGTTTCTAGTGCATCAGACTAGGATGTGGGAGTGGTGGTGGTGGAGGGTACTGTCAAGTCATAGCTGACTTATGGCGACCCCTTGGGGTTTTCAAGGAAAGAGACTAACAGAGGTGGTATACCATTGCCTGCCTCTGCAACCCTGGTCTTTGTTGGAGGTCTCCCAAGGCCAACTCTGCTTAGTTTCTGAGATCTGATGAGATCCAAGTTGCCTCAGCTATTTGGGTCAGGGCAGGATGTGGGAGACCCAATTTCAAATCCCCACTCAACCATGGAAGCTTGCTGGGTGACCATGGACCAGTCACTGTCTCTCATCTTAACCCACCTCTCTGTATTATCATTGTAAGGATATCATGGAAGAGGGGAGACTGGTGATGTAAGGGTCCCCATGAAGAAATAAGCAGGGTATAAAAAATAAAGGGGTGGAATCTTCAGTGAAGAAGGAAATCAGCAAAATCACTGCCCCCACTTCTGCAAACAGAAATACTGTTTCATAGCAGAAATGACATAAGAACATAAGAGAAGCCATGTTGGATCAGGCCAATGGCCCATCCAGTCCAACACTGTGTCACACAGTGGCCAAAAAACCCAGGTGCTATCAGGAGGTCTGCCAGTGGGGAAGGGACAGTAGAAGCCCTCCCACTGATTGCCCCCCCAACCACCAAGAATACAGAGCATCACTGCCCTAGACAGAGAGTTCCATCGATACCTTGCAGCTAACAGCCACTGAGGGACCTCTGCTCCATATGTTTATCCAATCCTGCTTTGAAACTGTCTATGCTTGAAGCTGCCACCACCTCCTGTGGCAGTAAATTCCATATGTTAATCACCCTTTGGGTGAAGAAGTACTTCCTTTTGTCCGTTCTAACCCGACTGCTCAGCAATTTCATTGAGTGCCCACGAGTTCTTGTATTGTGAGAAAGGGAGAAAAATACTTCTTTCTCTACCTTCTCTACATGGCTAGACACATGCCAATATTAGCGTTACCTTATATAAATACTTGAGTTTATTTATATATTTCATTATCCTGAGCATGAGTATTCATTGGTGACACTTTTTTATGACAGTATTTTAAAAAATCCTCTGCAACCCACAACTCCACCCTTCCTACTATCATATGGTGTGGCTCATCCTAAAACTGAACAATTTGTGAAATGAAGAAGGGGCTTTAAAATCCAGACTACAAAGCAAACAAGCTGAGCTCCTACTGCCAAATTAAAGACTTGGCAATTTAACCAATGCATGCATGTGGAGCAGCCCTCTGTCACAAAATCCTAGGGCAAAATTGCATTAAAGTTGGGTGGCTTTGGTTTCAAACAGTTGCTTCCCCAGTTCCTTTGTGTTTGCTGGGAGCAACTGGGAGACAGACCACCCCTATTTCCAACTCAAAGAGGCAGCTAAGTCAATTACTTAGTGAACTGCTCGTTTTTTGTGTTTGGCAACCCTAAGAGTAATCCCACCGGACAATGTTTTCTATATGGTTAATGGCAAAGCATTTGAGCACCCAAGGCTTTCACGGTCTCAAATACCAAACTCACAGAGACAGACTTGAACGAACCCCCCAAACAGAAGAAAATTGCGGTGGTGGAAATTGTGCAGTGGATTCTCTGGGGCAGACTTTCGCAAACATTCTGTCTTCTTTATTAAGCTCCTCAATAAAAACCAGGCACTCTTTTTTGTTTTGAAAAGGAACCTGAGAAGGCCTTAAAGGCAGAGCTTACCCAGCTTCTCCCAAGTGGCCTTACATGGTCTTTGCAAGAAACCACATGATGTGCAAAGAGTGATTATGCCACAAGAACATCTTCATCTGTGATTATTACAAGCAGGGCTTTTTTCTGGGAAAAGAGGTGGTGGAACTCAGTGGTGGAACTCAGGACCACACAATGATGTCACTTTGGGTCAGCTGGAACAAGAGGGGAGTTTTTTAAAGTTTAAGTCGCCCTTGGCAAAAATGGTCACATGGCCGGCGCAGAGGGCGATTTAAACTCCCCTCTGTCTGGAGATCAGGGGGCGGGGCCACCAGCCATGTGACCATTTTCAAGAGGTGCCGGAACTCCGTTCCACCTCGTTCCTGCTGAAAAAAAGCCCTGATTACAAGTCTAAAAAGTAACTACAACAAAATACCCTGGAAAATTAAATTGCTCCTTTGACATTTAATCATTACGGCCAAGAGCCCGTTTTTGAACCGGGCCGTGAATCTTACTATGCCATCTCCAGTTACATCACTTTGCCCTCTCCCTGCACGAAACCTCAAATAGGACCCCGAATAGTGTGCCGTCCATCATCTCCCTTTCTTGAAGCGAACCTAAGAGTGCAATCCACACAGATTGCACACAAGACATCTTACATAGGGATGCTCAAGTGACTTGCTTTTTGTGTGGTCTTATATTCAAGTGTACCCTCTCTCCAGCAGTGCGTGGGTATCCACAATGGGAGAACAAATGTTAGATCTTCCACTTGAACATCCCTGTGTAAGATGTCTTGTGCAGAGAGATTCTAAATGGTATTAAGACATGGGTTTCCATGTTAGCAGGGGAAGCTTATTCATGAGCGGTCCTTAATATTATCTGAATAGGCTTCCTCACCAAGGTGGTCCATCTCTTCTTACAAGATTGTTTTCAAGACCCTTCGTGCTATAAGGACAGGATGTGAAACAAGTAACGAACTGTCAAAAGACAGCTCCCACTTGTTGGAGTATTGAAGTATGCTTCATGATCCAGTGACTAAGACTGCATTTTGTATTATATTCGGTAGCTTTCCTCTTGCCAACTTGATACAGGGAGGTATTGGCTTTTCAATCCAGTTTGTGCATCTGACCAAGCAGGCTCATCCTACAGTCATCATCTAAATGGTCAGAATGCTTCTGTTTATAATGGGGGCGGGGGGAGGTCTTCATACCTTTAAAAAGGCTTTGAAACATTGGGTTGGTAAAAGCTGCTATCTTCAGGTAACATAGATGGTTATTGCCATCAGAACCAGGCAGTATCAGTCTGCTGCTCAAAAACAGTTCAGGATCCAGCTGCAATGGGATATTTATTTAATAAAACATTTATACCACACCTTTCCACATGGTTATAAACTCATCAACATTTGAACATATCGTATATGGAAGGCGATTCCGTATGGACTTATTTTTAGATATTTGGAAATCTGTTTTGCACTAATAAAATAATAAAAAAATATTTTTTTTAAAAAAATTCTCCAGTTAGCATTGCAGAATGGATAGAAAAAGTTAAAGACATATTTTTGATGTTAAGACTTACAATTTTGCAATGAGGTGGAAATATTTGAAACTTGATGTAAAAACTTTCTTAATAATGTAGAGAGACGTAGAAATTCATAATTATGTGAATATGTCTATTGTTCTATGTATTGTCGAAGGCTTTCACGGCCGGAGAACGATGGTTGTTGTGGGTTTTCCGGGCTGTATTGCCGTGGTCTTGGCATTGTAGTTCCTGACGTTTCGCCAGCAGCTGTGGCTGGCATCTTCAGAGGTGTAGCACCAAAAGACAGAGATGTCTTTTGGTGCTACACCTCTCTGTCTTTTGGTGCTACACCTCTGAAGATGCCAGCCACAGCTGCTGGCGAAACGTCAGGAACTACAATGCCAAGACCACGGCAATACAGCCCGGAAAACCCACAACAACCATTGTCTATTGTTCTGTTGGGTATAATTTGAAATTTCATTTATTAAATAAATAATGCAAAAAAATAATTCCAGTTAAAACCAAAATAAAATATCTAAATCCCTTTCTGTATTCAGTACATCATGACGAATCAACGCTACGGCAGAGCAACCAAAGCATTCTTGCTGGGGAAAAAGCCCACTGCCTAGACACAATGCCCCTTTGCATCTGGGTGCCTTCATCAAGTTTCAATCTCATCCCCTGCTGCTGAAATGAGCCCAGAAAGCAGCTCTTTGGTGAGCTGGGAAATCATGTTCTGATTTATTGTCGAAGGCTTTAATGGCTGGAGAACGATGGTTGTTGTGGATTTTCCGGGCTGTATAGCCGTGGTCTTGGCATTGTAGTTCCTGACATTTTGCCAGCAGCTGTGACTGGCATCTTCAGAGGTGTAGCACCAAAAGACAGAGATCTCTCAGTGTCACAGTGTGGAAAAGATGTAGGTCATTTGTATCTACTCAGGAGGGGTGGGGTTGAGCTGAGTCATCCTGTAAGAGTTTCCCAGGGTGTGGAATGCTAATGGAGGGAGGCTTCACTGTATCCTGAGGAGGTTCTTTTGCATATGGATTTTTCTGATTTTTCTGTTTACTAGAGGGCTGCTCCTGTAATTCTGTGCACACACATGCAGGTGGAGCATGGAAGTACATGCAGATTAGTGGAGGAACATATTGTCAAAGCGGGTGCTGACAACATGGCATTTGTGTCCCTCCTGTTTTAGCCGAGCCAAAATCCTACCCTCTCCTCTGCTCATTAGGAGGCCACTAGGAAGGATGGATTAAAGAATCCGGAAGTCATCCAACATGGTGTTCTTTCTGGAGGACAGATTGATGAAAATGTATGCCTCGTCTGAGATACAGAAACAGAAGACCTCATCAAAATATACCCATGAAATCCTGGACCAGTCATGGAACCCTGGCACCCTGAGGGAATGCATATGCCCACATGTATTTTTAATGGCTCCCTCTATTTCAGGAGTACTCAATTTTTTGAGCCTGTGGGCACATTTGGAGTTCTGACACAGTATGGTGGGTGTAACCACAAAATGGCTGCCGTAGGAGACAGAGCCAGACACAAAATGGCTGCTACAGCTTGCCTCCAGTCACACAGTGAAGATCCTTGCACTGCAGAAGCAGCTTCTGCTAAAGCAACATTTTTCAAAATCTGCAGAGCCAATCAAATCTCCAATGGCCAATCAGGAGCCATGCTTGGCAAAGACCCCACCAACTTTCTAAAAACAGTTGGCTGGCACCTGGGAAGGTGTAGTGAGCACAATGGTCCCCATGGGCACTATGTTGGGTAACCTTGCCCTACTTGATCCTTACGAGAAGCTTGTGAGACAGATTAGGCTGAGGGGGAGTGGTCAGGACAAGATCACCTAATGATCTTCAACGCAAAGTGAGCGTTTAAACTCAGGTCTTCTAGGTCCTAGCCCAACCAGAACTCTACTTTTAGGCAAACCTCAGCCCCCTCAAGTGCACTGTGGGGCTAAGAATACCTACCCTACAGGACTGCTGTAAGGATTGCCACATGATTATCTACATAATAGAGCCAGTTTGGGGTAGTGGTTAAGACCACAGGATTCTAATCTGGAGAGCCGTGTTTGATCCCCCACTCCTCCACTTGAAACCAGCTGGGTGACCTTGGGTCAGTCACAGCTTCTAGGAGTTCTCTCAGCCCCACCCACCTCACAGGGTGATTGTTGTGGGGATAATAACATACTTTTTAAACCGCTCTGAGTGGGTGTTAAGTTGTCCTGAAGGGTGGGATATACATCAAATGTTATTATGTTGTTATTATTATTACTACTACGTCAGGGTCCCCAGCCTTCTTGAGCTTATGGGGATTTTGAGAATGGGGACTGGACCTCACCACAAAATGGCTGCCATGGGAGATAGGGACCAACCACCAAATGTTAGGATCTTCCAAGCCAAGCTGTTTCTAAATGGGAGCTCCCTGCAGACACGAAGAGGCAAGCCATGACTGATTCTTTGCTTTGGGGAAGAGAAGTTTTGTCAAAAAATCAAAGTGGGGCCAGGAAACCCCTCAGTGGACACTGCACTCTGGATCACTAATCTAAGTGTGGCACTTTGAGCATCTGAAGCGGTATACAAATGTAAAATCATTATGTTATGAATATATGTTTGCAAATGTGGATTTTAATTCCTTCCCCCACCCCCTGGTAGCATTAGAGCCAGCCCCAAGAAACAAAGAAGAATGACCCACCACCAGCATCATACCACAGAATTATATTTATGTTTTTCTTCACATTGCAACATCCACATTGTTCATTTTGTGACAAGTTATCTCTAATCATTCTGAATACATATTTTCTATTATACATTATACCGAGAGGCACTTCCAGTAATTCTGGCAAAAAGGAGCTTTAGTATAGTGTCTAACTTACAAAACAGTAAAAATAAATAATGTTTATCTAAAAGATTTCTCTTTGTTTTTTTTTAATTCCCTGTACAGAATCTATTTTGTACAAAACATTTATCAGCCGTTAACTAAAATCACTTAACAAATACTCGTGAAGGGAATATATTAAGTATTGCTACATGTCTTAAGTGCAAGGTTATCAGTGAAAAGGAAAAACAAAACTATTGTCGTTCCATGAAAGATCACCCCCTACAAGGCCTTGTTCTTGGAAGTGTGGGTGTGTTTTAAAAAAGATTGGTTACAACAATATGGACAATATATAAATATAAATTAATGCATGTAGTACTTAGTGAAAAAGAACACCGTGTTAGAAATGAACATGTAGAATACTGATGGGGCTGGCATTTTTCCTCTTTGCTACTTTGGTTGGCAGTTTTCTCGGGGCATGAGTCAGACAATATTAAGCATTTTCAAATCCCATTCAGTTTCATTGAGAAAATCTGAGTGTGAAACATCATTTGTCTTCAAAGCCAGGCCAATGCTTTTCTCCTGTCCCCCTTCCAAAGATCCAAAAACTGTATTGCGGGTTTTGAACCCATGTTGGGGGAGTTCCAGCCAAAAAAAAAGGAGAGAGGTGGAGCGGCGGGGAAGCTGCAGGAAAGAAGAGTGATAAATGCTTTCCTCCCACATATTACTTCTTCACAGGAAACTAACTGTACCCTTCTGGCCATACTTTGCCTTGAAAAAGTGGAAACCATGCCCTGAAGACCCCGTGTCCTTAAATGCCTGCCTGGTATCACCACTGAAAACCACTGGGATTGAGAAATGCTTTATCTCTGTCTGGATCATGCCCTGTTTTTTTTTTTAAACTTAAAATATTGCTTTAGAGGAAATCCTCAAGATAACACATTGTAAAGTTTGCAAAGAGAACCTTAATTTTTTTAAAAAAACATGTCAAGGGAAACATTTAGGAGGGAGACCTTTGAAAAAGGACAGCAATGACTCGTTGAAAATTCTGGTTAGAAAAGAGCTCAGGTGCCCTCAATAGGCACAACCATATCAGAGAGACATTCTGCACCTCACAATGAGTGAAGAATCGAACTGGAAATACGATGAAATCCCTCTAAGAGCTTCAACTGTCTAAGGTGTGGATTTCATGCTTATTCTGGAATGCCGGAATGGGCTTCAAGTCTTGCGATGATCAAGTATGTATTTGTGTTCTGAAGGGTTGACCAAGGAATCGTATATAACCTTGGCAGATTGGTTGATCCTGATTGGACATAAGTACAGAATGTATTTTTAATGTGACAATGTGCAGGTACATGCTTGTCTTGAACACAAACGTTAAGTATCATCTGATGTGGACATTACACACATTGAACACAAGCAATGGGGAACCATGCATATAAATAGCATGCGTGTGACGAAACAGTAAGATAGTAGAGATCAGTAATGGGCGGCCGTTAGGCCAACTCTAGCCCCCTGAGTAGTATCTGGGCTTCCTGGTTGCCAGTCCCCTTCTAGTGTGGAACTTTGCTCCTCCCATCTCCGAAGCATGGCTTTCTGATACCAGTTGATTATCAAAGCTAAGCAGGGGGGGAAATGATCCTTTTGGGATTGACTATTGGTCAGCTGAAGCCCAAGACAGAGATTTGCTTTTCAGTACATAGGTCACAATTCTTCAGCCAATTACACTCGGACAGCCTGATCCAATGAACTGCTCGTGCACAGAACAACTGCAATACACATACTGTGGAGGGGGGGAGCAACCCATGCAACTTTTGTGTGCACCAGTTAGTTAGGGTCATCAAAATGAGCAGAGAGATTCTTGCATCCAGAGCTCCTTGCACGGAGCATCGGGTGGGGAGGGGGAGCTGAAAGTGCCCTGATCCTTAACTGTGTTAGCAAGCACTCAATTTTCATATGTTCAATGTCAACGGCACGTAAAATAGACAGCAAATGGAAACTAATGTTTTCAAAGTCCTGCAAACGTCCTCAATGTCTCTAATGAGGTACAGACATGGAGAAAGAAATTATTCTTGTTACTAACAACCTCATTCAAAATTCTGAATGTCTTCTCAGTTTTTGCTTCCAACTGGAACAATGCATGGAAATCAAACAAAAGAACGCTGCAGAAAAATGCTGGTTTTATCTATAATTTAAGGGCTCAAGATGAGAGTGGTGGAAGAAACTACTGGCCTGTATCCCACCACTCTGTTTAGCAAAGTCTGGAGCTTTCCTTTAGCATGAGGAACCTTCCCCCACCTTCAGTGGCCACTGCGGGAAGAGTCAATTGAGCGAGAGAAAGGCTCCTTAAAAAGGAGGCTATGTTGGGAAAAGTTGTAGGATACAGGCCACCCTGCTTCTCACACTAGCCATGTTTACATGTTACAGTGAACACATATGCAACCTGCATGTACATGTGTACGTGTTTGTAAGATCCAACATCCATTCACTTTACAAATGAAACCCAGGGCCAGAATAAAAAGTAGGGTTTAAATCTCTTAATTGCACATGTGTTGAAAAACACATGACAATTACTCAATGCATGTGTGAAGAAAAATCAAGGGTGCATTGTGCACTGAAGGACTGCTCGCAAGTTACAGTGAATATACATACTAATCCATGTCCAACTATCTCACCGTTATCCGGGTACTGGCCCCTACTTTCATTTGTAAAGTGGACACACATCGGTGCTTCCTTACAAACAGATGTATGCATGTACAAGCAGGATGTGTGTGCATTGCCTGTAACATGAGCAGGCCTACGATGCATATGCAGAGAGATAATTTTCTTACCTTCTTACCATGGGTCTGTTAATTAAGCAAAATAAAGGCCAAGCGACAAGTGTCGCCTGTCGCTTTGCCCTAATTCTACTACTTTTTGCACCCACATAAAAGCAGGGAAGCTTAGGACACATGGTTAAATTTAGGGTGATAAGGAAGACTGGGCCGAAGAACACAGCTTGAAGGCCACTCGCTTCAAAGTAATGCTAAGAAGGAGGTAAGAACAAACAGTTCTAGTCTGAGATACTTCTCCAACTACTCCTGCCTCCCAAATCTCCCGTAACCTGCCAGAATTCAATACAGTCAGCTTCTACTCTGCCTGTCCACCGAAGAACAAGATGCAACCGACATTTTTGTACTGACATGGATTGATCTCCCATACCGATCCATTGTCTGGAACGTCAACATCTGATGCATGACCTACAGTCCCATGTTGGGCAGATTTCTCAGCCATGTGAAAATTAACTGTTCAGTTTAGCTCGATTTAAGAACATGGGGAAAATCCTGCTGGATCCGACCTGAGGACCATTTAGTCCGAAACTGCATTTCTGTGAACAGCCAGGTGCCTCTGGGAAGCACAAAGGAAGGGGCACCAAGGCAGAAGCCTCCTCCCTTTATTCACCCTGGTACTGCATATTTAGTGATATACTATCTCTGGACAAAGAGGTTTAACAATGAGTCCATCTACACAAAACATCTTACATGAGTAGGATCAAGTGGAAGATCTTACACTTATTCTTCCACTGTGGATACACATGCACTGCTAGAGAAAGAGAGAGAGAGAACACTTGAATATAAGATCACATGGAAAGTAAGTCACTTGAGCGTCCCCATGTAAGATGTCTTGTGTAGAGAGACTCAATGACTGCAGCCGCAGCCACTGATAGACATATCATTCACAAACTTCTCGAACTTAAAAAAACAAAACAACTTAAAAAAACAAGCTAGTGGCCATCATGCCACTCTATCGGAGTGATTTCCTCAAATTAATAATGTGTTATGTGCAATGCTGTTTCCTTTTGGCTGTCCTGGATCTCCTGTTGGTAAATTGCTCTATATTAGGATGGGGGGCCACCCACAGAGGGACTCGCTTCAAAGTAATGCTAAGAAGGAGGTAAGAACAAACAGTTCTAGTCTGAGATACTTCTCCAACTACTCCTGCCTCCCAAATCTCCCGTAACCTGCCAGAATTCAATAAGTCAGCTTCTACTCTGCCTGTCCACCGAAGAACAAGAGCGAGAGATTTAACTGTATTTATCAACGTGTGTAGTATACCTAAAGAAGTAACTGAAACATGAAACTGGCCCTTCTCACGGAGCTGGAGTGTTCGGGTTAATCTGTTTCAGCATTTAGGAGGCTGCCTTTTCTTAAAGGGAGGGTCTTTTTAAGAAATTTACAGAGCAAAATTTTTTCCACATAACAAACCTGTAGAGATCCTTTCAAAGGCCCCGTTTTGTTACTACATTGAGGGACACTTGACTACAAAGCTCAAAATTAGAGAGGAAAGATGAGAGTTGGTGAGGAAACATGAGGCTGGGGGAGGGGGAAATAATTTGGAACATTTCCCCCGACCACCCACCCATTCCACTCTCCCCCTCCAGGATTCTATAATCTCAGAAGCATTAAGAGGTCAATTTCCCCACAACCTTCACTTTTTCTTTTTTTAACCACCTCTCAACTGCTCTTGATGTTCTATGCCTCCTGGGCACGCTCAGGCCTCATCGACACATTTTGAACAGATTTCGCCCCTTTCTTTTGATCAGTGTACAAACCTGTATTTTTCTGCATCGCCTGAAACCCTCGCCTTGTCTGTGGATGGCCTGGTTTGGATGTTTTTGGCACGAGCCCTCCAATTTACTATTAGACATAGTGGTAAGGATGAGAGCAAAAGAATACATTACGCAGAATGGACCGTGCCACTTCAGATTGTGAGTGTTTGTGTGTGTGTGTGTTAAAAAAGCCTCTCTGTGCTCATAGTAAATTATAACATCCTAAGCAGAGTTAAACCCTTCTAAGTTCACTGAGTTCAATTGGCTTAGAAGGGTGTAACTCTGTTTAGGATTGCTCTGTTAGTGTCTCTCCCCTAGTGCTAGTTTATAGCACACAGTTTTAAAATGAACATGTACAGAGGGGACATTACAAACGAACCCTCACCTGCTCTCTGAAGTGGTACACTCCAAGAATTCTACATTCTCATCTTGTGTAATACGTTAATCAGCTCATGGAACGACCAGTAAACTTTGCTTTCAAGTTCCTAGGTGTTAAATGTCTTAGAGGAGGGCTGGATGATTAGATGACCCTGCTATCAATGTTTCCTTGTATCTGCCGTTTCATTTAGTTCCTTCTATCCCAGCTCAAGTTTCTTTAGCAATGCTCAGTTGTGTGTGCGGGAGGAGGACACAGGTTCTTCTCTCCCTTATTGTTCAGAGTCATAATTTTGTTCTCCTTTAAGAGATTACTTCGTCATTAGTAACAAAGGAAGTAATGAAATTACTTCTTTAGGGGATTACTTCATTTGTAACTAAGCAATACTCCAATTTGGCGTCCAAAGTTGATCTAGAACTTCACTAAACGGTGAATGCAGGCTTACATTCTAGGAATGGTGGAAGGCATCTCAAAACACGGACTCTGCTCTGAAGAGAGCAAAATTCGGACTTTTCTATTGTTTGCCAACACCCAGCCACCCAAGCTTAAAATCTCATCAGCTTCACGGATAATTACATTGGGGCCTCATTGCCAGCTGGGGGACACCCAAGTTTTCAAGTAACCAGGCTGATCCGCTGCCAAGACCTGAAAGATTCTAGGTGTCCAGTTCCTAGCACCACCATAGTTCTAAGCTTTCCTAGTAAAACGGCAACAATGAAGGGCACACTCAGCTGTCTGTGGATAAAGCCACTTATATTCCTTGCAGCCAACTCCCCTGAAAAAAATCCAGTAAATGTGTCATAAAAATATTTCCCAAAGGATAAGGGATTAGGTTCTTATGCTGAAATGGATACTTCAAGGGGAGGTTTCTGGACAATCAAGGACACCAAAGGGAGAAAAGTTTTGGGACGGCAATGATGCAGTTTAGCTGACCTAGTACGTGACTCACAGTCTCTCTATACGAGACGGGAACGCTCAAGGGTAGGGAGATGCAATCTTAGCTGGGAAGCGAAGGGGAGGTGAAATTGACAGTCTTCGGGGAGGAGGAGGTGAAATTAACAAACTCTCTGAGGAGCGAACCCGGCAGAGAGGTGAAATTTCTAAACGACACTTCTTGGCTAACATTGTGACTCCCTACAGTTGAGCGTCCTTGTGTAAGATGTCTAATGTAGAGAGAGACTCTCATTTTAGACATCATGTGAAACCAAAGTTTAATTAAATGAGGTTTAATGGGAATGGCTCAGCACAGGCCACTTTACTAACGACGATCATCAAGATCAGTCAAATCAGAATATTTAACACCGTTTCAAATTTGTTGAGTTAATCTGAACTATGATTTCACATGAAATGTGAATACAGACATCCCAGCTTAATCGTGGCTTGTTCCTCAATACTGCCTTCCCCAGCTACGGTACAGCCCCATAACAGGCTACTTGCCCACACATTGACTGACTGTGCAGGGAAGGAGGGTGGGCACATGTGCTGGCTCTGCCCCCATGCAATCATCAAGTAATCTGCACATGTGAATGTGTGGCGCAAGTAAGTGTCTGTGCATATGCTCCCTACCTGGGACCAGCAATGTTCAGAAAGCAGTGGCACAGATCACGAGGAAAGAGCATACATGCAAATACTTCCTCTGCATGTTTACTCCATATAGATAACTTGACGGAGTTGTGTGGAGGCAAGAGTGGGGCCCGTCTGCTCTTGCCCCTCTCCCACCCATTGTGGCCTGTCAATACATGGACAGGCCATCTACATAGGTCTAGCGAGGGCAATGAGACTAGAATTTATCAAGGAAAACCAGAATTGGAATGATTATTTACCAGGCGAACCCTCGTTTCTAGTTCAAATAAATCATGACTTCAGAATGTCTGAACCTAGGCCTCCCTTGTCTTCCTGCTATGACTGATCTGGAGAAGTAACAGATACTGATGTTTGAGTGGACAAATAACTAGGAAAAGGGTAAAGCACCCACTTCTCTACAACCACACCTGTTGCTTTTTGCTTAACCAAAATGAAATGTATAAGGGAAGTTATGTGCAACTGTCTACAAAAGGTGAATGTTTGGTCTTTATCATTCTAACCTCTGGAACATCTTGCTAGCCACTGCCAGAAAGAAATTACTAGCAAGCAAAGAGGATTCTGGCAATTTTGCCTTCATCGCCAATTGTGTTTTGTTTTACTGTTTGGACTGAGCAAAGCTCCTTATTTCTGCTAGAGATTAATCATGAATTCCTTGCATTTACAAAGTTTGCTCACAGCACGCACCACGTCAAGAAATATTATGAGTGCTGCACTCACACTGTAGAAACCAGCTCAGGGAATTGGAAGCAAGCAAATCCATTTCTAAAGACCAATGAGAACAAAAGACGACCAAGCAAACTTCTGATCCACCCACTTCCCCGAGTTCATCTGACTTCTCAAATACTAGCTTGTTCCCCTAAAGATTCTCATTTGCTATCCATTGGAGCTAGTTTGTTATAAACATTTTGGAAATTTGGAACATGTCCCTATTATAACAATTACTCTGATCCCTGTGACAGCTGAAAAACTGAGTTCCCACTCCTTCTCCCCCAGTAGAGGGTGGCTTTCATAAATCATTTTTTTAAAAATCCATATTCTTATGCTGTGTATTATATATGGGGGGGATCATCCTGGGCCGTTTCCACACGGCTTACCTTGTTCCAGAAAACAGTGAAATCTCGCACGAAATTGCACAAGATGCTGTTATCGCGTGAAAAGACGCTGTTATCGCGCAAGAAGACGCGATAACAGCGCCTTCTCGTGAGATTTCGCATGAGATTTCGCTGTTTTCCGGAACAAGGTAAGCCGTGTGGAAACGGCCCGGATGTGCAAGCCCTGGCATTGTCTTCCTGAGTTTATCCAAGAACGGCTAAGTGGCTTGAACACACAGGGATGCATGTGGCTTGAATACATGGGAGTGTTGCCAAAATAAATACATAAATTACATGTTCAAGGTGGAATCGAAGCCTGTGCAAACTCAAGAAGGTTTGAGCTTCAGTTGCTGACATTGCTTGCACTTCAGTAAGAATTCTGCATGAAATATTGGGTCGTATTCTGTAGTTCTGCTCAAGTAATAGCCACATGCTCCCCTAACACAAGAAATGTTCCTCCAACACAAAGGCTCAAAGAGCCTCTTGCCCTAGAAGATTGCTCCTTGTGCTGAAGGAACATGTTACTATTTGAGTGGCAGGATACAGCCCATTCCTTTGGCTGCAAGCATTTTTTAGCCAGGGGTCATTTCGTAGAAAAAGAGCTGGAGGAACTCATCAGCATATCTCATTAGCATATGCCATGCCCCTTGCCATCACCGGAAGTGTGTCATTAGCATAACTGATTTGCATATGCCACACCCCCTGACATCATCTATCCTGGATGTTTTGGACCCAATCCCAGCCATTCAGGGCCAAAATTGCCCGAAATGGCAAAAAGGGGCTGAAAATGGCCGGAAACGGGCCCAAAATGGTCAGGATTGGGCTGCTGCTGAGTGGAAGAGTGATCCACCACCCATCAGAGGCCCAATCCGGGCTGTTTCGGCCCCAATCCAGGCCAAAACGGACCCAAAATGGCTGGGAGTCAGGTGGGTGGGGCCACCTGTCATGTGACCTCTTTGGGGAACTGCCGGAACTGCCTTCCTGTGCGTTCCCCCTCGAAATGAGCCCTGATTTTAGCCTATCTTCTCCCATGGTCCCTGAAGCTAATGATTTATTTGTTGTTCGCTTTAACAGCTAAAATAGCTGCAGAAGCTCACAGTTCCCACCCCCTCTGTCGTGGCCTAAACAAAATTATAATCCTGCTTCCCCCTCCTCACCCAGAGGGCTGCATAGGAAAATCTTTGCAATCATTAGGGCTACGGAATGCCTCTCTGTCCAATCTTGTGTGTTGCTTGGAAATCTGGCCCTGAATCCATGATGTGGTTTTTTTGGGGAGAAATTCTAGTTCATGCTCACAACTCCTTGGCTAAGGAGCGCTTGCTAGATTCTGTGTGGGTATGTATACGCTATTGTTATCTTCACTGAGAAGCTTCCTCTAACTAGGGGAAAGCAAGGATAAAACAAGAGACATGAATTTCTATGAAGAAAGAGGGCTTCCTTTGTATGCAGAAGTTGTACAAAGGGAAGGATGAAGAAAAATGGAGAGATCTCTTCATTTCACACGTAATTGTTTAGACACAGAATTCCGCAACTTCTAGAAATACCACTAAGGTGCTGCTGAAGGGAATCTACGTTCAACAACATGTAAGACTAAGAAGTCATAGTTAGGCCAAAGGATAAACACATCATGAACATCTGAAACTCTTGTTTGTATATTGCAGAAACCGAACCTGGAGTCCTTCTATTTTGAACTAAGGTTCGGTTCATACATTATCCTCCAAGAAACCTGGAAGTGACATCAAGTACGTGCTGCACACGGAGACTCAACTAATCTCTGACAATCATACTTGTATGATTCGTGTGTGTCGCATTACACACTTTTTGGTGTGCAACCATTGCAAAAAAAAAAAAAGTCTTAGGTGTGCACTTAAAGGAAAGTGATGAGTGAAGAGGCAGTAAAATCTAAAGTGCTTTTCATCCCAGTAACTTCTTTCCTTTCCCTGAATAAAAGGAATGGGGTGCCGGAGAACTGTTTATCAGTCAACTCTGGCATGTGGTTCACCACTTCCAACATTTTATACATTTTATAATGCTTATAATATTATAAATAATGACTATTTCTTCCTCATGTTGTGCTAGAAGGCTCCTGAAGGTAGGAACAGGAAGAAGAGATGCAAAAGCAGGGGAAAGACCGCTCCTCAAGACCTGGGGAGAAACGTACATTCAGTTAATCCGTTCTAAGTCTGTTCTGTGGTCTTAGACTGGAGTAACACTGGAGAGGATTGGCTGCCATAACATTGGTGCAAGGGATGACACAACTATGAGAATGACCACTTTGGTATGATTTCTGAACATATGTTTAGTCCTGTAAGCAGGGCTTTTTTCTGGGAAAAGAGGTGGTGGAACTCAGTGGGTTGCCCTCGGAGAAAATGGTCACATGGGCTGGTGGCCCCGCCCCTGATCTCCAGACAGAGGGGAGTTGAGATTGCCCTCTGCGCCACACGGCACGGAGGGCAATCTCAACTCCCCTCTGTCTGGAGATCAGGGGGCGTGGCCACCAGCCCATGTGACAATTTTCAAGAGGTTCCGGAGCTCCGTTCCACCACGTTCCAGCTGAAAAAAAGCCCTGCCTGTAAGCATATCTGCCTACTCCACCCAGAGTATGACAAACTCATTGGGCCATGAGCAACAACTGGATTTCAAAACTTTTTTTGGGAACTGCTGGATGTCAGCATCCTGCTAAATCCTTAACTAGTATATTGATGGATGGTTGATGCCTACAGTTCAGCAGATCTGAGAAAACTTCACAAACTGTCTCCACACAAAGAATGCAAGATCTTGTTTGTCAAAAGTGGAAATGGCTACATTGTATAAAAACATGTTCTTAATTTTTTAAAAAAGTAATCTTTACAAAAAAAATCCCACCTACCCCTTATTATTATCTACAGGAGATCTCTGCCCTCAACATCTCTATATTTACATCTAGGTGACCAAATCTGATCATGAAATAAACAATATATATTTTTTTAAAAACTCATTTTTAAAAGGTTAACTAACCTAAGAAATCCTATGCCCTGTAGAAGGTCCGGTCTTTTCTATGTCTTATAATAACAAAACCAAATTCCAAAATAAAATCTACTGGCAGAGGATTCAGGAGGTATCTCCATAACATACCAGCATCCAACTACCTTCTCACAGCCTTCTTGCTGGAAAATTGTACGCTGTGACCTTCCTTTGAGTGGTTTCTGAGAGTTTCTACGTTCTTCACCTGAAGCATCACAAAGTCAGACTTCAGAGAACCTGGCAAATTCCACATATCCCATCCTACAGCTGAGAATGAAATATCCCTTTAATAATAGTATCTTCTACCACCAATATTAGAAAATATAAATAGAGGGATGGTGGGAAGAGAGATAGAAAGCCTTTGCATTCACTTGCTAAACACACATCAATTTGGAGATATCCTAAGCATGCCTACTCAAAAGTAAGTCCAATTTCGGTCAACAGGATTTACTCCCAGGAAAGCATTCTTAGGATCACAGCCCTAAAGGACTTTGGGGGCATGTTAGGTCATAGCATCAGGGACATATGAGACGGCTTTGGTTTTGAAAGGATACACATGGAAAAACTGAATGAGGACAGTGATCGTCACTCAGAGGCTTGGGTGGCTCTTCTGAACACTTTCCCCCCATGTGTCAGGAAAGTGAGCAAGCCCTTTGCCTGGTAGGCCCTGTGGCTGGCCTACTTGAAACAGCAGCCACCACCAGAGGAATGGGTGGCTCCCTGAGCTGCAGGTTTCATGCCAAGGATGGAAGTAAAATGTGGCTCTTTTAGTTGACAGTAATGGTCTCCAAGAGCTCTGGAGCGAGTACCACTGCATTAGGACACATTACTCGTATTACCTCTCCAATGAACACCAAGGCCGTTTCCAGACGGCTTACCTGCCTCCGGAATGTCGCGCCATCTTGCGGGGAAAACGTGAAATATCGCGTTTTCTCGTGCGAGTTTTGCGCGACGTCACGCAAAACTCGCGCGAGAAAACGCGATATTTCGCGTTTTCCCCCGCAAGATGGCGCGACATTCCGGAGGCAGGTAAGCCGTCTGGAAACGGCCCAAATGTCATAAGAGGGAAGAACCAAGTGCCGTAAAAGACAAATCTTTTGGGCTGAGGCTTTCTAGCCCCTAGCTGAACCTGTGATTGAGATCAGTGATTTCCAAATGACATACCTCAGAGGTCCCCAACATGTTGCCCATGGGCACCATTGTGCCTGCTGACACCTTTCCTGGTGCCCACCAAGTGTTTTTAGAAAGTAGGTGGGCTTTTGCCAATCATAGCTTCTGATTGACTATTGGAGAGTTGATTGGCTGCGCAGATTTTTAAAAACATTACTTTGGCAGAAGTTGCTTCCATAGCACAAGGATCTTCACTGTATGACTGAAGATAAGTTGTAGCAGCCATTTTGGTGGCAGGCTCTGTCTCCTGTAGCAGCCATTTGGTTGCTGTGCCCACCAAACTGTGTCAGAGCTCCAAATGTGCCCGCAGGCTCAAAAAGGTTGGGAACCCCTGATGTACCCCATAACAAGCCAAGATCAAGCACCCTCATGTGGCTCCTCCACATTAAATAAGAGAACAGTTGACATACTGTCAGTTTACAGGGAAGGTATATGAAACCACACAATTATTATGAAAGGAGGTAGCGGGAGGGAACCATGCATGTCTCTTTCCCAAATGCCTTCTGTTTCCGCAGTCAAACTGAGAATGCTTTTGGGGCTGTAAGCACTGCTAAAAAGTTGTGCTCTTACCCACTTTTTGCCATGTAGAAAGGCTATATGGCCTGTGGACATTAACAGAAATTACGCAACCTTCCTTCGGAAAAGCCACTCGGGGTGTGTTGAACAAGACTGCAGGAACATCAACTGACTGCAGGAAATTGGTGGCACTTATTTTGCAGAGATCGATGCTGTTTGGGCCAGACTGGCAGAAGAAAAAACAGAGTGGCTATCACACAGGCTTTGCAAGACTGAAAGGGGGGGGGGGAGGCTCGGGTCTCCCTTCACGGACAACATTTGCGGGCCTGTATAGAGGCCAGTTTCGGATACCTTGGGGGGGTCAAGTCTTATCCATGTGCATTGAGATAACATACTCTAGGGCCAAAATTAGCTTCTAATGGGGTATACCCCCCCCCAAAAAACACATACTTCCACTATGTACTCACTGCACTGTCCTGCACGAATACCTGTCGGCAGATCATACCAATATTGCATTGATGCTAGAAAACGCAAAGAGCAAGAACAAATCACTTCACCACCAGTGTGCTTCCGGAACCACACAAGGTGTACAAGTGTCTCCTCTCCCCCGCCCCCGCAATATCACAGTTACTATATCGCCATCGTTTAAAAATACAAAAGAAAACAAAATGCACAGTTGATAAACCCAGGCTAATATTTATATATATATATATATATATAATATAATATAATTATATATATTTATAATTCCCCACCCCTGTATGAAAGTCTGTAAAAGTTGGTGTTGTCACGGTGTGAAAACTTCTCGGAGCATAAGAGTTTAAACAATGTACCTCACTGTTTCTGTTTTAAAAAACGAGGAAAGAGCAACAAAAGTAAAGGGCTGGAGGTGCGTTTATCATCCCGTATTTCTACAGTGTTGTGTCTAAATGTTGTGCTGGCTTGAAGGAACTGGGACACACGTCGTCCTTGTCTTCCAATACTGCTCAAAAAAATCCCACCATGGTCACTGACTGGCGTCCAGAGCTGTGCTTTCCTCTTCCCCTTTGAGCTTCCCTTTCTCCTCTTCCTCCTCTTTGATGGACCCAATTTGTTCGGAGGATTGGTGCAGCACCGTTTGCTCCAGAGCTGGCTTTTCAATCCCGGCTCTCCTTTCTTCTTCCTCAATCACTTTCTTCCACATCTGATGGTTCTCCACCAGGTGGTGAGTTATCTGGCAGTAGATTTTTCTCCTCTTCTTCCCTGTAAAACACCAAAAGCGAGTGAAGCACTGAATAACTATTTAGACGGTGCCATGCAGGAAGTCAAAGAACCAGCCTCCAGGTGACATCAACAATCCAACTTATGGGGGTAAATGGAGGCGCTGGGAAAATATCGTTCAACCTCTTGCAAAAATTAATCAGGGAAGGTCATACGCTTTTCAGGCTTGCAATGCAATTAGCCTGCTGAGGCAATGAGCTCCCAAAGCTCGTTGCTCATGAAATCAGGGATATGGACATCCACGTACATGACAGCCCAAATCACAAAACTGTTCCCCTTCTTTTTTGAGAAGTTAGCTTCTTTGGGAATTAGCTATCCCTTGAGGATATATGAACAGATGAAATTGCTTTATACTAAGTCAGAGTGTTGGTCTGTCAAGATTGGCATTGAGCCAAACTACACAAGATGCCAGACACGTGTTTGTCACGTGTTGAGTCCAACAAGGTTCCCTGAGTAGTGTAGCCTTAAAAAAACCAGCTGCTCGATGAGATTCTCTGCCAGGGGAAGAGCAATGGGAGGGATTATGCCACTCTCCCTTTCAAAAAGCCTCAGCTCAGGTTTTCCTCCGGGAGCTCGGTGGTGGGCATAACAGGAGACAGGAAATCCAGGGTGGCTTTTTGCAAGAGAGAGAATCCCCACCACCACTCTTCTCCCTGGCGGAGAACTGCATCACCTGGGCATCTTGTGTTGTTTCCCTCATTGTCTACTCTGAGTGGCAGTGGTTCTCCAGGGTCTCTAGCAGAGGTCTTTTGGATCACCTCTAACCTGATACTTTGAAATGGGAATGCCAGGAATCAAACCTGAGATCTTTTGTATGCAAACCAGATGTTTTGCTACTGAGCCACACTCCTCTGTTTGGAGGCCTGTAGACCATGTGGTGCCTTGGGAAGAGAAGGGCTGTGTTTCTCCACCATGCAAATTACACTGCCAGCTTGTTAAATGGGGTGTAAATCCCAGGGCCTAAATCCCACTGAGAGCAACAGTATGGGACTTGGATTCCACTAAGTTTCACTGTTTTTAATAGGACTGAGGCCTATTTCTCATCAAGGCAGTAAACCTGGAAGGTACCATTTCAGAGACAATGTCAAGGGCTCATATGAGCAAATGGATCCATGTACCATTCCCTCCACCATGAAAACGAGACTTCAGGGAGACAGGCTCTAAGTTTAGCTTTGTTCCTGATGCACGAAGAAAATTTGCTTGGACTGAATGGTGGTTACTTTGTAGACATTCTTGTCAATTTCAGGCACTAGCACTTTAATACTGCATAGGAATTCTGATTGACCATTATTTTTGTATGATGCTTTGCCTCATGTATATGTAACCACTGTATATGTATATATTTACCATTTTTCAAGTTGTTTGGAATAATATTTATTAACTTGAATTGAACTACACTTTAATATAGTAGTTAGGTTATCACGGCTTCTTGTTTTCATTTGCCTTACTTGATTAAATAACTGCAGGATTTGAGTCCAGTGGCACCTTAGAAATCAGAAGGCATCTGAATAACAACAATAACAACAACAACAACAACAACAACAACAACAACAACAACAACAACAACAACAACAACAACATTTGATTTATATACCACCCTTCAGGACAACTTAATGCCCACTCAGAGCGGTTTACAAAGTATGCCATTATTATCCCCACACCACCCACCCTGTGAGGTGGGTGGGGCTGAGAGAGCTCCAAGAGAGCTGTGACTAGCCCAAGGTCACCCAGCTGGCTTCAAGCGGAGGAGTGGGGAATCAAACCTGGTTCTCCAGATTACAGTCCCGCGCTCTTAACCACTACACCAAACTGGCTCTCTCTTACTGACTCTTAAAAGCTTACACGCTGAAAGTCTTGTTGGTCTCTAAGGTGCCACTGGACTCCAACCCTGCTGTTCTACTGCAGACCAACAGGGCTACCCACCTAAACTATCCTCTTGATTAAACAATTTCAGTTCACTATCAGCTGATTGTCCTTTTAAGTGAGTAAATTAAAATAAATATGCCTAATATCTAAGCCAAAGTTTAGGTATCTTTGACGTACTAAGGAAAGTTACCATGTGTTATGAGGAGAAAAAGCCATTTGTACTATTTTCTGTTACCAACAGTCTTGAAAAACAAAACCCTTCACCTTCAGCCTCACCAATTAACATTGGCCCTCACTGATTAATAGAGGTCCAGTTGATCAGAATACTTATTACACTGACTAAAACTGCGAAGTGCCATTGACATTCTTGTTTGCTAATAGAATGCTTTGGGATCGGACCAGTGCAAAGAATGTCCCACACTGCCAAGGGAACATGTGAATTCATTTGAGGGGGAAGGACAGGTACAGTTCCCCAGGCCTGGAGGCACAAAGTGTTCTGGCCTGGCCTGTTCGCTCATCAGTACAATACGATTGATTTGTGACGTTTCACAAATAAAGCAGAACATCTGCTTTCATGACTCATCAGATCAGTGTAGGCCGGATGAGTTGGCTCTATGTTACAGGTCCAGAGAAATGAAGCAGGCAATTTCTTGATAACGATCCTAGTGGAACAAACTCAGACCCCCACACCCCTCCCACATAATATTCTCGAGAACGGCAGCTACTTTGAATAACAAATCTCTTCAAGAGTTTTAGGACAAGGAGAGTAGAAGAGAAAAACTAAAGTTTTTTTTTAAAAAAATCGCAAAACGGTGAGGAATATTTGGTTCCAAAGAAATGTGTGCGTAGATTTGCAGGTGGTTCTGTGTCGGGAGCCAAATTGTTGAGTCCTTGAAGTTTTTTCTTTTTCTTTCAATGCAAACAAAGAGCTTTTTCTCTCTGGCACAGCCCAAATCCAGCTCAGTCCTTCATTAGAAGGCCTTCAGTTCCCAGTGGGGAACTTTCAGGTTTATTCAGCAGAAACCTCTATTCTGCACTGCACACCATGTCAGAACATTCCATCCCCAGTTTCCTGGGAGACACTCCCTCCCAAATCCAGCATTCTCCACAGAGGTCATTAGAGCACTTATTATACTTTGAAGTGTTGTTGGAAAATCATGACAGAGCCACTCAGGTTATATACCACTTGGCGCATTTAGGTCACCTTATACAGGTCTGTGGAAATGTAAGATGCTAGTAACGTTTTTTAAAAAAACGCTTCCTGAGGGTCTCTTCACCCCTTGATGTCACTCACACCCTCAGGATGCCACTGCCTGTTGACTAAGGATGCTCTGTAATCTCAGCTAGTTAGTGTCTAAATGATTTTGGTGCCTCACAGCAAAAGCAAAATAATACCTTCCTTTGGCAGTAGATAATAAATATAACAATAATAACATTCGATTTATATACCACCCTTCAGGATGACTTAACACCCACTCAGAGTGGTTTACAAAGCATGTTACTATTATCCCCACAACAAAACACCCTGTGAGGTGGGTGGGGCTGAGAGAGCTAGAAGCTGCAACTGACCCAAGGTCACCCAGCTGGCTACAATGAAATAACTACAACATATTATCCTTTAATGGTGGTCAAATTCTGCTGTCAGAGGCAATTGATTGACTGTTTAGGGCTGGCTGGCAGTTCCAAGCGGCATCCTACGTAATTTAAACCAAAGTTTCTATCGTTCCTCTGAAGCAATGCATTTGAGGCAACGTTTGGTAAAGATCACACAGATCATAAGTGTCTCTTAACGACTGTAAGTGTAAGGAGATAATTTGTGTGGCATGACTGTGAAATTAGGCATATTAAGAATATTGTCAAAGCCAGCTTCCACTATGCTTTGTTCCAGGCTATTCACCACATATACCAGTAACTAAACTCTTCACATGCCTCTCCCCCTCCAGCAAAGAGGGTTAACCAAGCCATCAGGATTGAAGAAAACTTTCCATTCTATGAAGACCACGGCTCATTTTGAGGGGGAACGCACTGAAACGATCCAGCAGTTCCCCCAAGTCAGGTGGCCCCGCCTACCTGACTTTAGGGCTGTTTAGGCCTCGACTGGGGCCAAAATGTCCCAAATCCGAGCCAAAACAGCCTGGATCAGGTCAGTGTTGCCCAACTGGCACTGACCCAATCCTGGATGTTTTGTCCCCGGTCAGGGCCGAAACGGGCCCAAAATGGCCATTTTGGGACTGTTTTGGCCTGGATCAGGTCAGTGCCAGGTGGGGGAAGCCTCCCCCAACCAGCACCAACCTGGTACCGGACATTTCGGCCCCAAACCAGGTCAAAATGGGCCCAAAATAGCCTCCCCCATCTGGCATCAACCCAGTCCCAGCTGTTTCGGCCCCCATCTGGGCTGAAATGGGCCAAAATTGGCCATTTTGGGCCACTTTGGCCTGGATAAGGGCCGAAATGGCCTGAAATGGGGCCAAAACAGCCCAGATTGGGTCAGTGCTGGGAGGGGGAAGCCTCCTCCACCTAGCACCAACCTGGTCCTGGCTGTTTCGGCCCTGATCCGGGGCGGAAAGGGCCCCAAATGGCCATTTTCATCCATTTGGGGCCCATTTTTTGGTCGAACAGGCCCAGAAAGGGGCCAACATGGCCCAGATCGGGTTAGTACCAGGTGGGGGAAGCCTCCGCTGCAGGGCGCTGACCCGGTCCTGGCCCTTTCGTCCCTGATCCAGGCCAAAATGGACCAAAAATGGCCATTTTCAGCTATTTTGGCCCCATTCCCGCTGGGATCAGGGCCGGAACGGCCGGGATTGGGTCCGTGCCGGGTAGGGGAATCCTTCTATGCCTGGCACTGACCTGGTCCTGGCTGTTTTGGCCCTGATCCGGCCCCAAACAGGGCCCAAATGGCCATTTTTGGACATTTGGGGCCCGTTTCAGGCAGGATCAGGACCAAAACCACCAGGACTGGGTTGGTAACTAGTGGGGGACCCCTCCTCTGCCCAGCACTGACCGGATCTGTACTGCTTTGGATCCGATCCAGGCCAAAATGTGCCTCAAATGGCCATTTTGAGCCATTTTGGGCCTGTTTCGGCCTGGGTTGGGGCCAAAAGGGCCCTGATTGGGCCACTGCCAGGTGGGGGAACACTCCCCCATCTGGCATCAGCCAAATCACAGCCGTTTTGGCCCAATCAAGGGGTATGGCACATGCTAATGAGTTATGCTAATGAGTTCGTTTTCCCACGAAATAACCCCGATCAAGACAGTCCATAGGGTGAATCTCTGTCAACTAACAAACTGTCATTTTAAGCAACTTCTGTGCACTCACTGTAAAGAGTAGATGAGCAATTCCCAAGCTATTTGTTGGGCAAGCATGCTAGAAAGGAATAACTGGTGTGCTTCAAGAAATGAGTTGATTAAATCTTTAAAGGCTCCCACAAATTTGAATGCCCTCGTTTCTGGGAGGCTGCCCAATGAATCCCTGCATAATTGCGCTGGCATTGCTTCCTTTCACTCAGCCTCTACTGGTACCTGGTCATTCTACCATGTCTCTGAGGACAATGCAATTGAATCACTCAGTAATCTAGGCACAGAAACACAGTAGAACTCTCTACCCTCAAAGGAGGCAGCCTGTTGCATTTCTTCATGAGTCACTGCTCTGGCTTGTCTTCTTGCTGTTGGCAGTAACAAATGGGGACAGGCTTTTCTAAGAGTGGATGATTCTTAGCTCTAGGTGCTTTGAGGGAGTATGAGTGAACTGAAGCTACAATTTTAATTCAGGAAAAAAAATACATCTGGGCCCTTGGGAGTCTGAGCAACCCAGAGAGCAGCCCTTGAAGAGTCAATAAGCCAAGATGGCTCACGGCCCTCAATAGACAACAGCATTGTCCCATCCCAGTTTAAATTATTATCAGAATCAGCTGCAAAATACATTCTTCTGTAAACACACAGCAAAATTTTTCAAGTCTTATAACTTAAAGTGGATTTTACTGTTATTTATCAAGGTCATTCTCCTGGCCAGGTAGACTCTCTGGGTTGGATCCATTCCCCTTTTCATCACATTGTGACAAAGGGAAGAAGAGGTCCCTTTTGACTGCCCAAAAGGCTGTTAGTGATCTTGAGACCTGCACTGACGAAAGCCATAAGGTACACACGCTGTTGCAAGGAAAATTGGGTGAGATTGAACTAAAAAACTAGCTGGATCCAACCCACATTTCAGAGTGACAGGACAAATAGCTTGGATTTTATGATAAATTGAACGTTCAGGTATTGTAACAGTAGAAAACTTGGAAGTGAGATTGTTTACCGAAGGAATTGAGAAGTCTTGAAAAGTCTTAAAATTAGAAATTTGTTGCAGAATGACTCATTGTACCTTTAAGAGATTTCTGGTTTATCTAATATATGAAAGGCTTGCAGCTGTATCCCGTTTATTATTACTAAAGAGTTTTTACTATGTGTCCTTGTATATATATATATAATTGCCCTCCATGTGGGAATATTTTACCATTGCTTATCTTATCCTTCAATATTCAGTGATGCACTTGGAATTGTACAGTTAGTGTTTTTGCTATTCTTTGCCATTATATATCATAAACTTTATAATTGTGTTGCCATTATATATCATAAACTTTATAATTGTGGAGTCGTTTTTGATAGCAGATTTTGTTTGTAGATAAGAGAAACTGCGATGAAGACCAATTTGAAATGGGAATGGAGCTAGCAACCCATCTGAACTGATTTGTTACTGCTGGGAGAAGATTTGTTGTAAGAAGAGGTGAATACTGAATTGTTATTGTTGAAAGAAGAGTTGTGAACTGGAATTGTTACTGCCTTAAGGGTATCTCCTATTGGAAGAAATACTTGATATGTTATTTTTGAAGTGGGAAACCTTTGTATTTTAATGGTTTGAATATACATATACCATTGTTTGTTATTTCACAACAATATTTATATGGACTATTAAATTGTCAACATTGCGGTATTTGTACCCTTTAGCCATGTACTTTGTACTCTATTCATAGGTTTATTTGTGGCTGGGCTACTGTCCTTATTATTGACTAATGGAACCCAATCTGTAGGTCCAGGATATTTTGCTCTTTGACCTACAAGAAGTACAGGGTCATTTACATGTGGCTCCCCAACGTTCTGCCATTTAGCCGCTACTTAGGACCAGGCCATCCTTTGACTCCAGAAGTTGAACCTTATTGTATGTTTAAGGTCATTCTCTGGATATTTCGTTTCTACAGGTTATATTCTGAAATGCTTGTTCACTAAAGAAAAATAGAGATCCATAGTTATCAATATGAGATTGTAAACACACATCATGCGTGATCCAACCCTAGAATGCTCAATGCGGGTTAACGATTTAGATACACAGGGGAAAATAGCGAAATCCATCCGATTTAAATATATGCAAATAACATACTTGATTCGGGATTTTCACAGGTGTCCATTTCCGCTGCATCATCTTCCTCCTGTTCATCAGTATCTCCTGACTCATCGTTGTCTTCAACCCACTTCCCTGGCATTAGCCCTGCCGAGTCATAGGAGTTGCACAGTGGTCCCACAATGTGAGAGATGAAAGATTCCTGGAGGTTTGCCAGCTGAGGCGCTGAACGGTCCATGAATGGGCTGATAGGGAGGCCTAAACTGGTTTCTTCATCGCCCTTTGAGATTAAGAGAAACTTTGTTACTATTTCTCTCCATGTGATGTTCCATGGACCTTATCATGTTTCCACTACTATGCTTACCTGGGAATTCACCCAGTCACTTTGATACACCTCATGAAAACCAGGAAAGCCGGGACAGAGTTAGGGTTCAGTTTTCTCCAAACCAGCAGTCATGTCCTTCATTTTTTATGAAACTCTAAAAGTCAATCCAGTTGAACCTTGTGATGTCCCTACCCAACCAATCAAAATCCTGACTGGAGTAACATGATGCAGTGTAAACATCAGAACCAAGTTGAGAGGCTAGTACTGAAACATATGAAGTGGGCAAGCAAGTCTATAGGGAGCTACTTGAATTTTAATATTGGTGGTCCCATTTTCCCTACCTGGTATCGTTGCATAGCCCAATACCACTTGGTAACCTGCTTCCCTCTTCCACCCATTCTATCAGTTTAGGCAAGCTCTTTAGAGTAGGGTGGGGATTTATATTTTGAAGCATATTAATTAGGATTGTTCATCTTTTTAAAGTTTGGAATGTTTTATATGTGTTTTCTGATACTGTCACCCAACCACAGCATTCAAGGAAGGGCCATAATTTTGAACAAGGACAGACAATCCGTTTGCCTTTGTTGTCTGCCTGCAAATGAAGCCTTGATTTATGGATTTAATAACATGAAATCAGATCTCTGTTTTCACTTGTACCTTCTTATTTCCCTCATCTAAAATGCATGTAGGGAAACCACTGGCTGGTAAATTTTGTGAACTGATACATTCAAGTGTTTTCTTCACTTTTTTGGACTATTGTGTTATCAAATATATAGTAAAACTTGAGGGTTCCCGGTGGGGAAAAAATTGCGTGACTCGCAACACAAAAAACAGTTTTCCACACTGCACAAAAATCAACAGTCAATGAGCTTAGAAGGGTGTATCTCTACTTAGGGTTGCACTGTAACTTATGGAATTCCCTGTTGCGAGATGCTGTGATAGGGACTTGCTCAGATGGGTTTAAAGGGGACAAAACCAGAGATGGGCACGAACTGAAATATGAACCAAAGTTTGTCATGAACCAGGCCGGTTCGTTTTTGGTTCGTCACTACAGACAGCCTGGTGCCAATCTATCAATTTCCTAGGCAATGGGGGTTGGGCTTTCTGCAGACCTTCTGCTGACCTGGAAGTGGTGATTTGCTGGCCCAGAAGTGTTGTTTTCACGAACCAAAACGAACCAGTTCGTGAACTGGGGCAGATTCATGAAAGTTTATGATTCGTGAAACATGATGAACCACGAACTGCATAGTTTGTTTTTTTTCTGGTTTGTGCCCATCTCTAGACAAAACATACTCATGAAGGATTTTTCTATTGACAGCTATTAGCTACAATGTCTAAGTAAAACCTCTGCGCTCATAGGCTGTGAACAACAGCAGGGGGAGGTGATTGCTTTCCAGGGAGGTAAATTATTGAATATTTTATAATAATAATAATATTCGATTTATATACTGCCCTTCAGGACAACTTAATGCTGACTCAGAGTGGTTTACAAAGTTTGTTGTTATTATCCTCATGACAATCACCATGTGAGGTGGGTGGGGATGAGAGAACTCCTAGAAGCTGTGACTGACCCAAGGTCACCCAGCTGGCTTCAATCGGAGGAGTGGGGAATTTAACCCGGCTCTCCAGATTAGAGTCCCACGCTCTTAACCACTACACCAAACTGGCTCTTAAACGGTTAAACAATAAGGATTTGATTACTCTTTATATTGTAAACGGTTGAACGAAAAGGCTAATTACGAACAGGGGAGCGTGTTACTGAGAGTTGACAGAATCTGGAGAATCTGTGGGGTCAATTTCCCTCCCTGTGCCTGAGGCTATTTCTAATTAATGTTTAAACAATAACATTATAATAGTTTAAACGGCTGCTTTTTAAAAAATGAATTTACATTCCTTCGGTCTGTACCAGGTGGCGCTTCTCATGATAAGAGCCACAATGTACATTCTTGCCACAGAAAACTAAATTCTATCCTAATATTTTCTTTGATATGTTAATATTCTATGTGCAAAGATTTTTTATATAAAGGAGCATAGTTCACACCTTAGTTTAACTGGTCAGGGATAACTAAAAAGAAAAATGAAATCCTTGTATTGTCGTTGTATTGTCCTTGTAACATCAACCAAATTGACATAAAACATTGTGCCTAGGCATTGTAACTAGTCCTTTGTCTCCCCCTATTGGGAAAAAAAGTTTACAGAAAATGGTCAGGGCCAACCAATGCCCACGGAAAATAAACTCAGGGCTTTTGTTCATGGCATAAAGATTTTCTGCTTGGGATCCATCAGTTTAAGAATTCAGCTCTTTGTCTTAAGCAAGTTTAGGAAGATTTCTAGTGATCTATAGCTGTGGCTTTCAAAGGGATCTTGGGAAAACATAGAAGATTCCTTAGAAGTATATATTGGGTTTCTAGTAAGATGACAGGGGAGATAAACTCCTGGAAGACATCTTCTCTACATACTACCAATTATCTCCTGCAATGTATCCTGATGAGTGCATTTTGGGTCTGTTATACAGTATGCTCTGATTTGGCACAAGGGAACAACTTTATTTATTTATTTAAAATATTTGTTATCTGCCTTTCTACTTTACAACACTCAAGGCAAGTTACAGCAGGCACAAAACTATCAATAAATAGTAAAATGAACTGAATGTCATTCCAAATTACACATGACCCAATAATAATAATAATAATAATAATAATAATAATAATATAGATTTATATACAGCCCTTCCACACAACTTAATGCCCACTCAAAGCAGTTTACAAAGTGTGTTATTAATATCCCACCAACAATCACCCTGTAAGGTGGGTGGGGCTGAGAGAGCTCAGAGAAGCTGTGACTGACCCAAGGTCACTCAGGTGGCTTCAAGTGGAAGAGTGAGGGATCAAGCCTGGCTCTCTAGATTAGAGTCCTGCCGCTCTTAACCACTACACCAAACTGGAATAAGTTACATAATTACAACACCAGGTCCCATCAGCAACTATGTCAAAGGTGAACAAAAGCAGGATCCTGTTGCCCTGCCCAGTAACTACAGCTATTCACCTGTTCATAAAATTCATTGACAATACCCTCCGTCCACCGCAGATGCAAGTCTTTGCATTTCGCTGGCCCATTGATGTCAGCAAGTTTGATGCACATCTGGCAAACCAGCAAGCGGTCATTCTCATTTGTCCAATCAATGCCGACATCGTCGTTCACCTGGCAGATACACATCAACAGAGTGAATGCTCTGATTTAGTTATAGCCACAAGTATAACCGATGATAATGCTAAGAGAGCCTTCTTCACTTACTTTATCATAATAATTATTACAATAGCCCTGTACGTATTATGGGGAGGAGGCGGCATAGTACAGCCTGATCTCATTAGATTTCAGAAGCTAAGCAGGATCAGTACTTGGATGGGAGACCACCAAGGAAGACTCTGCAGAGGAAGGCAAGGGCAAACCACCTCTGCTTCTCACTTGAAAGTCCCAGCAGGGGTCGTCATATGTCAGTTGTGACTCAACAGCACTTTACACACTTGCTGGAAACAAGTCAGTGCTAGGCAATTGCTGGGAAATACTGTCCATGAGAATGGAACCCAACTTATAGCCCGGACCATACAATCTCTCCATTGCAATGAGGGACTTGAACAACGGTCTAAATCTTGCTAAGCATCCATCTCCCTTGCTTGTTCCAACCCAAGACTTATATTAGTGAACTATCGTTCAATCCTCTGATGTACAGTTCTGCCTTCCGAAACAACAGGAGGAGGGCTCATCATGGGCTGGGACACTGTGCTGTGAAAATTGTGTTTATTTATCTGTAACATTTGGGGGCTGGCTCTCTAACGGCCTGCTCAAGGTGTCTTACAATTAAGACAATACAACAAAGCCATTAAAAACAAAGTCAATACAATTAAAACAAGCCACTGAAAAAAACAAGCCAGCATCATTAAAACAGCCAGGGCCTAACCACATAGCATATATATCGAGCAGCCTAAAATACTGCAAATTAAAAGATTCTTGGGCTAGAAGCTTCCCCTGCCACGCCATTTCTTTCCCCAACCACAAATGCCAACCAGGCTGCTATTAGCCCAATAAGAAAAAAGACAGGCAAATGAAAGTCACCTCTTTTTTCATATCAGCTAATAGTAGTCTGGGGAGGGGGGTTATTTCAATAAGGGAAAATGGCTTAGACGCAAAAGAGTTAAAACTTCTTCCCCCGCCTCCTGCCCCAGCTGCTTTTGAATGCTAAAGTATTCCACTGGGAAATCTGATAAGTGATCTTTAACACAGTATAATAGAAAAGAGTCCAGTAGCACCTTTAAGACTAACCAATTATACTGTAGCATAAGCTTTTGAGAATCACAGTTCTCATCATTAGATGCAACACTGTGAGAACTGTGATTCTCGAATGCTTATACTACAGTAAAGTTGGTTAGTCTTAAAGGTGCTACTGGACTCTTTTCTATTTTGCTACTACAGACTAACATGGCTAACTCCTCTGGATCTTAACACAGTATGGCACTCATTCCAGGCCACTTCAGACCATTCCCTGTCTTTGCTATCAATCTCACAAGAACAGGAGGTAGGGCTCCTTTTTTTCTTCCAGGTTTCCAGGCCTTGACTCTAAAGATCTGGGATCCAGAGACACCTGGAGAATTGAGTTTACCTTGGCATTGAATTTAGCTACGAAGTCAAAGTGTTTCTTCAGGTCTGTGGCCAAAATGGCCTCGATGACAAGGAATCGAAAGTGCTTGAACTCCACATGATCAAGGTTGACCAAGAAGTTGTATTCTGGCCTGGACATGAAGAGGTTCCAGGCCGCGGCAGCGTGGTGGTTCTCTAAAACAGAGCGGTCATTATACAGCACGGCCTAAAGAGTGAACAAAAGCAATTAGGAAAACAGGCCTAAGAAGGCTTATTATTACAAGATCAATAACTACAGGATTTCTTCTAGGGAAGATATTTTTAAAAATAGGTGTTTAGGTTGGTTTCCCAAAGGTTTTAAGCAGTGTTGTGCTTATTCTGTACCACATGTGGAAAAAATCAGCACCAGTGATACCACAACCAAGCTCAGCTATAATAATTAACAATTAATTGAATGCTGATAGACCTAATACCAGCAGTGATTTCTTGGTTATGTGTTTGATATAAGCAATACAATTGCTTGGTTGCTCTGTTAGTTACATTAGGTGCTGACTGCAAGAATTCAGAGCTCTGTCTCAGAAATAACTGCATAAGCAAGCACTGTGTGTGTCGGACATAGGCAAAGGAATGCTTAAAAGGGTAACATTCCTAAACAATAGCTTATTCTGTATGGCCACACCTGCACAATGTAACAGGAGCTGACTTTGCACTTTAAAAGGTGACATGCATACTAAAATTTCTAACTGCGACAGATCTGTGAACCAATCATATTATAATTAATTACACTGATGTTTTGATGGCATAATTGCTATAAAAGTTGTTCTGCTTAGGGGAGGGTCGGAGGAAACAATTTTTGGCATCAACTTGCCTAGGGTTCTCCTTTCCTTCCATTGCAATAAAAGTTTGGTGGATCATCCTCCTTGCTCCAGCCTCTGTGTCTGATTGGGTAAAGCATAGAGGCGCTGACTGCGGCTTAACGCCAGAGTTATTCTGTATATGAGTGGACCGGGGAATGAAAGTAACACTGCAGCCAGTCAAACTGAGCGGTCCTTGTGGTGCTACAAAACGGTGCTGCAGGGGTTACTCAGCTCAGCTGTGCCTACAACAGGTATCTGCTCACCCGCTGCTTCTTCCTGACAACTGCCAAGAGGAAAGCACAGTAGTGAACTGACAGCAATGACCTTTGCCTGTGAAGGGACTGAAATGAGTGGCCCCCTTTGGCTCTGGAAGAGTTGCTAGTTGTCATGTTTGCTCCTCTCGGGTAGCGGCCCTCTGGGGTAGTGGCCCACCAGAAAGTTTCCCTGCCTGCCATGCAAAATAAGCACATTTACCAGAATTGTCACTTTTGCTTCTATTGCTATTGGGGATGGACTAACAGCGACGTGCACAAATTTTCATCTTCACGTTTGGAAACTTAGAAACTTGCTTTAACTGACTGTGTCTGGGAATTGCGGAACGCACACAGTCCTGGTTTTGAGGGAGGCCTGTATCTAAAAAGTCAAACGGAACCCACCTTGCAGGCATACCTTTCTACCAGGTACTTGACACCAGGGCTTTTTTTCAGCTGGAACGCGGTGGAACGGAGTTCTGGAACCTCTTGAAAATGGTCACATGGCTGGTGGCCCCGCCCCCTGATCTCCAGACAGAGGGGTGTTGAGATTGCCCTCCACGCCGATGGAGCAGTGCGGAGGGCATTCTAAACATCCCTCTGTCTGGAGATCAGGGGGCGGGGCCCCCAGCCATGTGACCATTTTTGCCGAGGGCGATTTAAACTTTTAAAAACTCCCCTCTTAGTCCAGCTGATCCAAAGTGATGTCATTGGTCCTGGGAGCATGCGCACACTTTGCGTGCACACATATGGTACCAGGGGCACCACCTCCCGCCAAGAGTTGCCCCCTGTGCTGGCAACCCACTAAGTTCCACCACCTCTTTTCCCAGAAAAAAAGCCCTGCTTGACATCCTCTGTATTATTGCAATTCCAGAAAGACAGATGTAATGGGAGAGGCACTGAGCTACTGATGGGACCCTACATGGCTGATAGACTCCATTTAGCTCGGTGAGTCAGGTGTAAGAGAGCAATAGCAGCTGGTTAAGCCAGACGTCCTTACCTGAGGAGCACTGGTTGCAACCAAGAAGGCGTTGGTTCTTCCTGGATGGTCATAGTCATGCATGGCAGCAGCTACATAAAGGGCCATGAGTTCAAGAGAAGGGATATTGCCAGCCAAGCAGCCATAGCTGTCATCAGTCGGCGAATACGTTTTCGAAAGCACATATCCCAGGTGACCATGAGTGATCCCGCTGTCAGAATCTGGGCCAAAAAACCACAAAGGCACATTTGCTGAGGCTTGTTTATGAATATCAACTGGAGAGGAAGAAGAACTTGGCTTTATATTGTTGAAGGCTTTCACGGCCGGACAACGATGGTTGTTGTGGATTTTCCGGGCTGTATCGCCGTGGTCTCTCAGCGTCAAACTCCCTCCTCACTGCCACCATAGCATCAGGGGGCAATAATAGAGACTAGACATGGGCACAAACCAAAAAAATTTAATGAACTGGTGGTTCGTGGTTTGGTGCCGACGATGAACCCGAACTAGTGAACTGCAATGAACTTTTCAGTTTGACACTGAGAGATCTCTGTCTTTCAGTGCTACACCTCTGAAGATGCCAGTCACAGCTGCCAGCGAAACGTCAGGAACTACAATGCCAAGACCACGGCGATACAGCCCGGAGAATCCACAACAACCACAGATCTTGACTTTGTTGCTCAGCCTAATGACCCTGCGTAATACCCCCAGAATTTCAATGGGACTATAGCCAGATTCATACCTACCACAGTTGCAAAACTGTCACTTCCCTGCAATTATTTATTTATATATTTATTTGATTATTTATTTTTATTGATGTCATTTATAGTCCGCCTTTCTCACTGAGATTCAAGGCAGATTACATAGTGTGAGGTTAGTACAATCAGTATCAAGAACATTTCCATACAGTGTCAAGGACATTTCCATAAATAATGCCATAGGGTAAATAAACAAAGCATTAGCAAGGATCCAATACAGAGTTGAAGAAATACTGAAACAGAACATAATCAGTTCTAGGACTGACATTAGACAACATGAAGCACAGGTAGTATATGGGAGTACATATTAAAAGCAACAGATAATATATAAGGCAACACAGCGGTGAAGTCTATGGTCCCTAAACCATTAGCGAAGCATCTGAGACCCCCTCCCTACAATATATCCTAGATATCCTTTCTTTCTGCCCATTCAGGGCCACCAGTATAGCCAGGCAGTACAGACGTAGGGGACCACTCACCCACATTGGTTCAATTTCAGACATGACCACAACGGTAAGGGAGCCAGATAATGCAACAGCATCACATGTGAAACAAGGTTCACTGGAAGCCATTCCATTGCTGATAGCCTAAAAAGGCTATCAACTGTTATTGTGAGAACTGTGGCAGAATTAATACCGCCCACGTCAGTGTCATTTATCTTCCACCAACTGCAATTTCACCATTTTCCCAAGTGATCTCTGCAATTCTCCAAACACTTGTCAAAGGGAAATTTCTTCCTTAATCTTCAGCTTACAATGGCTGGTTCATACACAGTCCCAGTATGCCGGCTGTTTCATGGCTGGGTGGTAGGTGAGGCTGAGTATGCACACACCCATGATACAGAATATTTGTCATGAAACTTTAACATGCTTACATAATCTCTTTACAAAGAGTGGATGAATGCATCAAATGCAGGCTCTTCCCATCGAATGTGTTGTAACCTAGCACTGGCAATAAAGCTTTGCGCCTGCATGCGTTTCACAGAAGATGCTTGTAAGATCAGGTAGTAACACTGGGGCCTGAAAATTCGCTCCCCACCCCTCTGTTTAAATTTCGCAACATCCAGCCCAACGAAGAGTTCTGGTGAGCATAACCTTGCAAAAATAATTTGTGTAGATTTGATTGATCCTAATAAAAGTCGTTTATACAGATTCTGATCTTGTTTTTTGGCTTCTGCATGCACCAATATGGCTGTTTACAACTTTTTCCATACCTCTTTTTATGGCATTTTTCTGGGGTGTTTAGTTACAGGGTCAGAATGAGAGGATTGAACCAGCTGACCTATGAACTTTCTCCTCTGCAGTTGTATGCACACTCCTTTGAAGTGTCCAGTTTCTGACCAAGTGCAAATCAGTTCCATTTACCCTGGGTCAATAAAATTCTATCAAATTCACTCTGGATCAATAAAGAGGCATATCAATACATGTACCTGAATCACTTGCTGATCCATGGTCATTAATCACAGTTGGGAGTCCTGGTATAGGTTGGGTGGAAAGGTACCAAACTGCATGGAGGACGTCAGTGGCGTGGATCCTGTTATGATCTGAAAGGACATGGAAAGGTTAGTTCTGTGAGAGGCCAATAGCACCATCTGCTGGACAGAGAGAAGAGCAATCCCTTAGGCCCAGATCAACTAAAGCCAACTGCTAAGATGAGGGTTAACTTAGGGTGGAATCGCACACTTACTATAATGAAGTCTTTGGGGATTTTGTCCAAGGAGAATTCTATAGTAGCACATATGTATATGGTTATTTCAGGAACACACAGAGGAAAAAAAGGGCTGGGGGTTGGGAGAAAGGGCCTTTGTGAGCCATTTCTTTTACTGCAACTATAAGACTTCAGCAATGTAGCCAACTCCCGTGAATATGTTCCACTAATGGCAGTGCTTCGGCATGCAGCAAGGAGTCTTTACCTGACTCAAGAAGTGCCTCCCGTGAAGGCTCCTTGCATCAGGGAGAATACGGGATCCCACCCTTTGATTGTGCTGGCCAACCATTTGGTTAGCCTGTCACTTGGTTGAATAATTTGGTAGTGTCCACAGGACAGGGCTACCTTTCCATTTACTCTGACTTGACATTGTTGCTCACTTGATGTCTGATTCATCAGCACCGGTTCTAGTTCAAGTTAAGCACCTTCTACCATTGCAAGATTTGAGTCCAGTAGCTCCTTAAAATCCAACAAGATTTCCAGGGTATAAACTTTTGAGAGTCAAGCTATTTTTGCCAGATACAAAATACTGTGGAAATCTTTTTGGTCTTTAAGGTGCCACCAGATTTGAGTCTTGCACTTCTACTGCAGACCAACACAGCTGCCCACCTGAAACTACCTTCTAATAGGTACGGTACCACATAATATCAATTATCCTCACGTAGCAGGAAACTATTGATTTATTTCTGCATCTGCTTCCTGTTTCTTTTGGGTCATCTCAGTTTTTCTTGCCCTTCCTCTATGGAGCACAGGATGATGCGCATTGTGTTCACAACCCTCTGAGGAAGGTTAAGCTTAGAGATAAAAAGTCTCTCTATAAGAGATGCCTCAGCCCGTGTTCATCAAGTGTAGGGTGATGCAATGTTAGCCAGGAAGCGTAGTTTTAAAAGACAGAGCCGGCGGAGATTGCTCCTTAAGAGTGTTTGTTATATTCATCTTCATCTCCTGGAAGGCTGTCAATTTCACTTCTCTAGTCCAAAACTGTGTGGGATCGCAACCAGAGGGCAGCGAAGGAATGGAAAAGCTGCCTTCCAGAGCCAGGCTTGGACCTGGAGAGGTTATAATGGGCTGAAGTTTCCCTTCTGGCATTTCACAGCCCCTTCACACAGCTCCAGTGTATAGCAAAGCCTTTGCCCTGCCGCCAGCTCTGTCTTTTTAAACTACCCTTCCAGGCTACCATTGCATCTCCCGACACGTGTTCTTCACGTGTCAGATGCCTCACGTAGAGAGACTCTCAGACTATTTTCCAATATCAAACAAACTGCTGTTTGTTCATGACAAGAAATTCAGCTCATTATCTGCCGCATATGTTTCCTCCTCCCCTTGCGTCTATAGCCGAGATAACGTTCATTTGTTGCGATATTTACATTCAACCAACATTCTACAAATGAGGTTTCTACACCATGATATAATCTCAGTTTAGAAGACTGGTTTGCTGGTGAGAAACTAACTTGAATTGGCTGAAGTATTTGGTCGCAGACTTCCTGAACCAGGAAATTTGGAAATCTTCATGTTGGATGGGGAAGGAAGCATGCAAGCAAACTACTTTACCAGGCTTATTCTTGTCACAAATGAAAGGTGGTGGGTTATGTTGTTGTTGTTGTTTTTTAATGTGACTTCTGAATATAGTGACTCAAGGGACTGGGGAGTGTAGGCCAAGCAGGCATTTCATGGGTTAATTGTCTGAAATGTTTTGTCAGCCACAGTCTGGTTTAGGTTGGTATTTTCGGAATTTTATTATGTGTATGATGTATTTTATAGTTTTCTATGGTATTTTAATAGAGTGTCTTATGGCCTTATAATATTTTATTCTTTTTGGTTGCAAGTAGCCTTGGGTGCTTGTTCTTTGAAGAAAGGCCCAATATAGTTTATGGGGCAATCGCCTGTTCTACTTACAAGGAATCTCTCGGTAGCCACACTCCAGGGCATGGAAGTAGTTCATAAATTCTCTCACAGGAATTTTGAAAGTTTCAAACAGACCCATGTCTTCAAAAAGCCTGTAGGATACCTGAACACACAAAGCAACAGGAATCGCAATTCTTAGAACATTATTATCTAAGAACCTGCATAGCTGTAAGTACATTTCAGAACACATAATACAGGTTGAGATGTCATATCAAACTATTCTGCATTAAGACCTTTAATATTTATGTAACAAGACATTCCTCTTAAGTTTCAAACAAGTTTCACATCAACAGGCTTAGACTGGAGTAACTCTGCTTAGAATTTAACTAAGTGTTCTAGAAAAAAGAACGGATTCTCTAATTTTTTTATGACTCACAATTACATAAAACCAGGGCTCATTTCGAGGGGGAACGCGCCGGAACACAGTTCCGGCAGTTCTCCAAAGAGGTCACATGTCAGGTGGCCCCGCCCACCTGAATCCCAGCCATTTGGGGCCTGTTTCAGCCTGGATTGGGGCCGAAGCAGCCCAGATCAGGCCTCTGACGGGTGGTGGATCACTCTCCCACTCAGCAGCGGCCCGATCCTGACCATTTTGGGCCCCTTTTCGGCCATTTTCAGCCCTTTTTGCCATTTTGGGCCCAATTTCGGCCCTGAATGGCCAAGATTGGGTCCAAAACAGCCAGGATAGGTGATGTCAGGGGGTGTGGCATATGCACATCAGTCATGCTAATGACACGCTTCCAATGATGGCAAGGGGTGTGGCATATGCTAATTAGTTATGCTAATACATTATGCTAATGAGTTCCTCCAGCTCTTTTTCTACGAAATGACCCCTGCATAAAACCCTTGAACTCATTTCTCAAATCTAGTAGGTATTATGTCCGTTGCAGATTTCATATTATTTCCAATTTCTTATTCCTGCTGAAATAAACCAGAAAAATCCACAGCTGGATTTTGCTTCTTCCTTGTTTGACTCAAATTCCCCATTCTTTATTTTATTTTAATGTCATTTCCTTCTTCCTCACATTGATTTCCCAATGTTATTTGTTCATCAATCCATCTGCATGATGTATTATGCATATATGATACATAACATGTACATTGTATGTACAAAGCATACAACTTGGAAATGAATCTACAAAGCTAAAAGAAAAAAAACCCTGAAACAGCTGACAAAAATATGAAAAGACATTATTATAAAGACATTCTGCTCTATATTAGCAGAAACAAAACATTTCTGATATTGCAGAATTTTTGCAATATTTGCAAATCTTTTGACACTGTGGTCAGACCTTCTGCCAAATAGCCAGGATGCCAAGAGCAGGAGTACCATCATGAATATCAACTGATCAAAGGAAATCAGATTTATTTTGATCTGCTCCTCATCTCAGAATTGAGTAATGCAAAACAGTACCAAAACATATGGCTCAAATTTCACCACAATTTCTACAGTTCTCCGAAACCAGCTGTCTGTATGGCTCTATCCCATTATGAAGAAGGAGGTGGTAGATCAGCAGTGCTATCTCAGCCTTGGTGTTTTTTATAATTATAACAACAACATTTGATTTATATACCACCCTTCAGGAAACTTAATGACCACTCAGAATAGTTTACAAAGTATGTTATTATTTTCCTCACAACAATCACCGTGAGGTGGAAAGAGCTGTGACTGACCCAAGGTCACCCAGCTGGCTTCAAGCAGAGGAGTGGGGAATTAAAACCTGGCTCTCCAGATTAGACTCCTGCCGCTCTTAACCACTACACCAAACTGGCTCTCTTAAATATGCCCTTGCATTAAAGTAATAAAACAAAAGTCCCTGCAGGTAGTACGCTAGTTCATAAGATAGTGTACTCATCTCCAAAAGGGAAATTTGAAGGAAAAATTGTTAGTCTGAAAACCCTAAATTCTCCAACATAATCACTTGATCTTAGGTAGGGAGGTATTTGCTCTTTTTGGTCCCATGTCTGACATCTAAAAGGTCTCTGTCACTGTTGCCAGCCCGAAAGATTACTGGGCCCAGTGGTTTTCCTGAACCCTTCTTGATGCCCCTTCTGTTTCATGTTATTTAACAGGAGGGGAGGACAGCTGTGGAGAGAGGGTCCCATTCAAGCTGGGAAAGCCTTGGATGTGAATGTGTATGCATTATCTGTTCAAGACATTCTATTGTATATTGAGATTAACAGCTCTTTATTCTAATAAACATCGTTATTGGAGACTGGAAGCAGACAGACTGAAGACTCAGAGCCAAACTACAAGTGACGCCTAAGAACATAAGAACATAAGCAAAGCCATGTTGGATCAGGCCAGTGGCCCATCCAGTCCAACATTCTGTCACACACAGTGGCTAGAAATCCAGTGCCATCTAAAGGACTGTCAGTGAGGCCAGGACACCAGAAGCCCTCCCACTGCCTTCCTTCCAGCACCAAGACAACAGAGCACCACCTCCCCACAAAGAGAATACCATCTATCTCCTGTGGCTAATAGCCACTGATGGACCTCTGCTCCATATATTTGTCCAGTCCCCTCTTGAAGCTGGCAATGCTTGTAGCTGCCACCACCTCCTCCTGCCTGACACAGGTCGGACACTTGTCAGCTTCCCTCAAGTTTTGATGGGAAATGTAGGCAGCTTGGCGGAATGTTGGACAAGTGACAGTTGAAAAGTCCATTGGACAGCAGTCGGAGAGTCAAGCTGCAAGATCAGGATGCCTACATTTCCCATCAAAACTTGAGGGAAGCTGACAAGTGTCCAACCTGTGTCAGGCATCACTTGTGGCTTGGCTCTCAGGCTCAACAGTAGCCAATTTATACTTGTAGAAACCACTCCCACTTTTACAACAACCAATACAATGTAAGCAGCTAGAATCCTTCATTTGCATGAACTACTTCTGAGCACAGTGATTGGACTACAAAGCGACAGTTCTGATTGGCTGTGCCGGCACCCAAACACCAATAGCTTTGTAGGCCTCAGGAGCCTTCGTTCTACTCAAGCAATACATAACAATTCAGAGGCAGGGGCACAGTCTGCAAAGGAGTCTCTAGGTGTTGTTGCACTCCTTGCAACATCCGTGTGACAGCAACATGATCTACAAACCTTAGCAATTCATAGCTAACCCACAAAACAACCATCTTAATTTAAAACAGGTGTCCAAGGGCACCTTAAAAACGTTCATTCTAGCATAAGCTTTCCTGAGTCAGAGCTCACTTCATCAGATGCAAGTTCGGTACATCAGTTAGGCAGATATATTTGTATTAAATGTTGCAAACAATGGGCAGGGAGAAGGGAGAAAGAGGCTGCCAAAGAAGTAATCCATCCACTCTCTGGCTTCTCTTTGTTACATTGCCTATGCCTTCCTGTTTTGTGCAGTTTTTAATATATATATGCATCTGTCAAATGATTGTACACTTACAGTGCAATTCTAAGAAGAGTTACTCCAGCCTAAGCCCACTGAAATCAATGAACTTAGATTGGAGTAACTCTTCTTAGATTGCACTGTCCTCAATAGGGTTGTTAAGAGAAATCTTCTTATTTTCTCTTTATCCACTTTCTCCCTGAAATCCAACAGTCCTTTTCTTTTCCTCGTTTTAGGAATTTGGAGTCAGTTTCTATTCCGTTCCTTTTTGCGCAAAGAGAAAATTGAAGGTACAGGGAGGGAGGTGCTGCAAAATTTGAGTCTGTAGATGATCAGAGGCAAGCAATGTCGTCCAAGCCTTCCTATCTTCCCGCTAAAGCACCACCCTGGGTACATACCATAAAACCAGGGCTTTTTTCCAGTTGGAACGCAGTGGAACAGAGTTCCTGCACCTCTTGAAAATGGTCACATGGCCGGTGGCCCCGCCCCCTGATCTCCAGACAGAGGGGAGTTGAGATTGTCCTCTGTGCCACTCTCCTCTGTCTGGAGATCAGGGGGCGGGGTCACCAGCCATATGACCATTTTCGCCGAGGGCGATTTAAACTTTAAAGAACTCTCCCCTTGTTCCAGCTGACCCAAAGTGACGTCATTGTGCGGTCCTGAGTTCCACCACTGAGTCCCACCACCTCTTTTCCCAGAAAAAAGCCCTGCATAAAACAATTGCAAGAGCACCGAAGGGTGCCTTGATTTCTCTCTGAGAAGAAATGAAAGAGAAGTCCTGATCTTAAAAAAGAAAAAAAAGATAGTAAGAGGAATCAATGGATATATCTAAATAAGAGAATATTTGGAAAAAGGAATTCCTCCCTACCTCCTAACAATTCTAGTCCTGAAGATACTGCTGGTCAACTTGATTGACTGAGTTATGGGAGAGGACAAAACATTTTTTGTAGTGTCCTTCCTCCATATTATATATAGATAGTGTGTGTGTGTGTGTGTGTGTGTGTATATATGTGTGTGTGTGTGTGTATATATATGTGTGTGTGTGTGTATATATATATATATGTGTGTGTGTGTGTCCTTCCTCTCTACATATATATAGTGTCCTTCCTCTCTACATATACATGAGAGCCAGTTTGGTGTAGTGGTTAAGAGCGCGGGGCTCTAAGCTGGAGAGCCGGGTTTGATTCCCCACTCCTCCACTTGAAGCCAGCTGGGTGACCTTGCGTTAGTCACAGCTCTTTCAGAACTCTCTCAGCCCCATCCACCTCACAGGGTGTTTTGTTGTGGGGATAATAATGGCATACTTTGTAAACTGCTCTGAGTGGGCATTGTCTGGAAGGGTGGTATATAAACTGAATGTTGTTGTTGTTGTTGTTGTTATTGTTATTATATGGAAAGCCCCAACCCCTTTCCTGGTAAGGAAGATGCTGAAACCCATCAGTCCTTCTGGTTGTTCCAATAGAAACCCTTTTCTAGAAATAATATTCCAGATAGAGAGAGAATAGGTGGAACTCTGATGTCACTAATCCATATCAGTCACTCCTACACAGAAGCCATGCCTAAACACCACGAGTTCAGTAGCCCCTTAAAGACCAACAAGATTCCCAGGGTACGTCTTTGAGAATCAAAGCTCCCTTGTATCTGATGAAGGGATAACTGACTCTTTAAAATTTACACCCTGGAAATCTTGCTGCTCTTTAAGGCGCTACTGGACTCAGATCTTGCTGTTCTACTGTAGTTCAACATAGCTACCCACCTGAAACTTGCCTTATAAAATCTCCACGGTACATTTGTGAGAAATGAAAAAGCTCTTGCTCTTTTCAAGAACTTGTGTGTGTGTGTGTTATGTGCCATCAAGTCGCTTTCGACTTATGGCAACCCTAGGAATGAAAGATCACCAAAACATCCTATCATTAACAGACTTGCTCAGATCCTGCAAACTGGAGGACGTGGCTTCCTTTATTGAGTCACGCCATCTCATCTTGGTTCTGCCTCTTTTCCTACTGCCTTTCCTAGAATTATTTTCTTTTCCAGAGAGTTTTGTATTCTCATGATGCGACCAAAGTACGATAGCCTCAGTTTTGTCATTTCAGCTTCTAGGGAGAATTCAGGTTTGATATGAGTATTTTGTTAATTAATCAGTCATAGAACCAACTAGACTAGACTAGAACCAACTAGACTAGAACCAACAGGTTGAAATTAAATCAAAGGAGTTTCCAGCTAAACATTAGGAAGAACTTCCTGACAGTAAGAGTGGACCCTCAGTGGAAAAGGCTTTTTTGGGAGGTGGTAGGCTCTCCTTCTTTGGAAGTTTTTAAGCAGAGGTTAGATGGCCACCTGTGATAGGCAGATCATGAGGGGGAGGGCAGGAAGAGTCACATCAGTGTTTAGTTCTTGTGGCCCCTTCTTACATGCCCGGGGTAATGCCGATCGCCACTTTGGCTAGGGAACCTTACGGTGTTTTGCCATCTTCTGGGAATGGAGCACAGGTCACTGGGTGTGTGTGTGGGGGGGGAGTGTAGTTCTGAATTTCCTGCACTGTGCAAGGGGTTGGATTAGACGACTCTGGAGGTCCCTTCCAACCCTATGATTCTATGATCCTAAGGTCATGGGGTACCTCTTTTCTTCTCCTCCCCAAGTTGCTTAATCCCACTGAATAGAAGGACATGGAAGATAATAACTCTGGTTTGATCCAACCCGGTCGTGAAACACTTTCAAAGGCTTCATTTACAGCTACAGCCTCCTGAAGTATCATCTCAACATGTTTTCCTGGAATCTGACCCTCTGCTCTGGAGTGGGTTGTTTTCAACTCTTTTGACACAGGTAGCAGTGGAAAGTAGCTTTAATTTTAAGCCACCCATCTGATTGCTTTTCTATTTTTGCAGCCTTCAGTTCTACCTCCTTTCTAAACAAAACTGGTTTTATCCCTGCAGGGTTTTTTTTTATTAGGGGAACAGTAAGTGTAAATTAAGATATTACCTAACGACACAGCTTGCCACAAAACAGCATGTCGATTGGAAAGGGTTTTGCCATTCCATCTTGAATTGAGATTCTTCCCCCCACCCCCTCCATCACATGGATTCGTCTCTCTTGAATTTTAATAGATGTTGCTGGAAAGGTACTGCACTCAAGGGCTTTCCATTGTACTAGGGAAGGATGCTTTTAGCTTATTTCTTTTAAATACAACTTCTAAATCAATTGAGCATCCCTTGCAATAGACAGAGATGGCTTTTCAAATACTCTGAAAGAGGCTCTCTGTTGGTGCTGACTTTTGAAGCCAAATGCTCCCTGCGGGGAGCACGTCAGTTCCACTTTACATCATTCTGTAAGTTTTAGGGTGCAAGGCCCATGCAGTTAATTTATCTTAACTTTTCTCTTTCCCTCTGCCACCTGCCCCCTCCCAGTTTGAATCAAGAATGCAAGATCATTCCAATCACAGAAAGCAAAGAATTGTTAGATGTCCTTTGTTCTGCTCCACGAGATGTTATATACATTTCATGTTGGAAAGCATGGCCATTCATTCAACGGATGCCCTGGTTATATAAAACATGGTTTGGTGGCACACATTCGGGTCTGGTGCAGATAATGCTGCTGAAACAAAGGTTAGGAGTCCTTCCTTCCTTCCTGGAATGCAAACTCCACTTTTTTTATCATGTTGCAGATAACCACGGCTGGCACTATGTCTGCATTGGTTGGTTTTCTAACTAAAGTAGCTCTAAATCATAGCTTGCAACTGTGGCTAGAAGCCACAGTTTGCTAACTAAGGCTGAATCCACATACCTGCGGAGCGTCCCGGCGTTGCGCTAAATGTTCACTAAAAACACTTTCGGGTGTTTAGCAAACATTTAGCGCAACGCCGGGATGCTCCGCGGGTGTGTGGATTCAGCCTATGTTTTCAAGTTTCAATAAAGAGGAACAAAAGATTTTTTAATAGCGTGTGTATGGGGGGGGGGGGACTTTACAAACCCGGTTCAAAGGCCCACTCTTTAAATATGTTAGAGTGCATGCCTGAAATAGGGTTAAAGATTGATATGCATAGATCAATATCGAGATCATAGATCAATACTGGAGATCACTCTCAGGGGGAAAGTGGTGGATGCCCTCCCCTCATCTGTTGGACATGCTGGACTGATACATATTGGTAAATGTAGACTTCGTCATGTAGAGCTGACAACATTTATATGTGCAACCAGGGCTTTTTTTCAGCAGGAACACGGTGGAACGGAGTTCCGGAACCTCTTGAAAATGGTCACATGGCCGGTGGCCCCACCCCCTGATCTCCAGACAGAGGGGAGTTTAGATTGCCCTCCGTGCCACTGAGTGGCGCGGAGGGCAATCTAAACTCCCCTCTGTCTGGAGATCAGGGGGTGGGGCCACCGGCCATGTGACTATTTTTGCCTAGGGCGATTTAAACTTTTAAAAACTTCCCTTGTTCCAGCTTATCCAAAGTGACATCATTGTGTGGTCCAGAGTTCCGCCACCTCTTTTCCCAGAAAAAAAGCCCTGTGTGCAACTCAACAAGGAAATAATCCACCGGAAGCAAATACAAATAGTGCAAATTTATCTGCTTAAAGTGCTAGTGCTCAATAATTATATAAACAGTAATTACTAATACATAAATATCTAATGCAATTATAAATACAATAGCAATACAATATCAACATTCCATGTCTTAGTTGGCTAATTCTTTTTTTCTTTTTTTCTTTAACAGGGTCAGGTTGCCAGATGACCACAGGTCGCATCCAGGTAAGTCCAGTAGAATAAATAAAGTCCAATTCATTAAATGCTTGTTTTTTCTCTTACAGGTTCATTTGTGGACCTATCCATTTGGAGATGTTAGTGTGACACCCCAAAGAATCCTTCGTGGCCTATGAGCTTGCTAGCTTGGAACTCAGAGCCCGTTTTGCAAGTTCTTCCTGGGCCGTTTATTAATACAATAAATGCTGTCCAACTTGTCTATGTCATTGTGGAAATTCATGCAACACTTCCTTTGCAAGCCGACAGTCCAACCCTAACCCAGTAAGCTTCCATGGGGTCAGACCCAACTCTCCCAGATCCTAACCTGATACACTAATTACCCCACACTGGCTCTCCTAGAAATGCTATCAATGCTGTTCAAGCAGCTGCCTTCCCTCTGTAAGGAAAGCATCTATGGCTCCTTACTGGGGATTTCCACTGGGTGTGGGAAGGGAAGAGTCTAAGGGCCAAACTACAAGTGACGCCTGACACAGGTTGGACACTTGTCAGCTTCCCTCAAGTTTTGATGGGAAATGTAGGCAGCTTGGTGGAATGTTGGACAAGTGACAGTTGAAAAGTCCGTTGGACAGCAGTAGGAGAGCTACGCTGCAAGACCAGGATGCCTACATTTCCCATCAAACTTGAGGGAAGCTGACAAGTGTCCAACCTGTGTCATTCGTCACTTTTGGCCCTAAGTGTACACTATAGGAGAAGTAAGAATTCTCTGATCACACATGGGGATGGCATTGGTGCTCCACAGATTGTACCAGTGCACACAAGGGGCTCTTCGTCACCGTCCTCGCATACCCACAAATAGCAACACATGCACTTTACAGAACATGGGGCTCCACATGCAAGCCTACAACACACACACTTGCTTACCTGACTGAGGATCCGGCCACACTTCTTGCCTATCTTGTCTACCAAGTCAAAGATTGGAAAATTCCAATTGTTGAGCTGTTCCATAAGGGAGTCCAAGTTGTCCATTACAAGAGGCTCGGGGGCAAGAAGAGACTTCTCCTGCATCAAGAACCAACAAGAGATATTCCCATTGGCCACCGAGATCTCTCCAAATGTATGCCCTACGGCCACCACCTCAGCCCCAAATTTCATTATTTTGAGAAGATTTTTGTATGTTCCAGTATCGGGCCAGGGAGGGGTGGGGAAGACGGTTTCCACACAAGATGTGCCTAAGTTTTCTCTAAATGGGAACAATAAATGAACAACCATCTGAAGGCAAGGCCGTTTAGGTTAGATGTACATTAAAACAGAAGCCCAGCAGCGGCTTAAAGGTGAACAATATTTACTTCAACATGTGCTTTCACGACTGCTCGAATAATTTATGCACAATATTAGAAATCGAATAAATTGCCAGCAGTAGATGATTGGCTAATAAAGATGTTGGAGATTGCGGAAATGGCAAAATTAATGGAACTGCTGAGGGATAAAAGAACAGCAAATTTTGTGAAGATCTGGAAACCTTTCATGGACTTTCTGTATATAAAACAGAAGTCAGAATTAATGATCTGTGGATTTGAAAATTAGGGTTATAAGGTTGGCAACAAATGATAGGCTGAAGCAACTGGGAAAAATGCAGATATCTTCGCAGTAAAGTCGAAGTTTTATGTTTAGTTAAGATATGGGTATTACGGATGAGTTATTAAGTAATAAGAAAAAAAAATCTGTAAAATGTTTAAATGGTACGTCTCCCTCTATGTTCTTGTTTGTTTGTTTGTTTTTGTCTCTCAGTGTGAACCTTTGCTTGTCGTTTGCTTTAATAAAATAAAATTAAAAAACGAACAAAAACACGTGCTTTCATGAGTCACACCTTACTTCCTCACCAACGGAAAAATCATAGTGAGAATTCTTCTTGTGAGAAGATTACTGGGTGAAGGGAGCTGAGGTAGGCAAGAACGGTGTGAGTTCTGTCATTCATCTTCCAATTCCCCCGTGTAAGCAGAAATGAGACTCCTTTAAAGGTGCCACTGGACTTCAGTTTGGGCAATACGGCTTCCCCTTTGCAACAGACATTCGTTGCATTACCAGCTACCGGCTCTGGTCTCTGAACCACCAGACCAACCAGTGGGTGCTGCCCGATCCCTCCGCACAGAACAGGTAAAACTCCTTCCCCAAAACACAGCACAACAAGGAGTGCTTGCCCAGAAAGGTTCCCTGACCTCTCACTTCTCAAGAACTTGGCAAGCCTTACTGTGCATGCACGAGTTTTCTTGCACAAATACAAAGAGGCTTCCCTGGGAGAAAACGCTGAGCAGCTACAGAACAAGAAAGAATGCAAAAACAAGCTTGCGTGGATTGTACTATTTATTGCTCATGTCCCTTTAAGAAGCGATGAGTTTATAGGGACTGTATTTATTGGACGCATAATTATTGTACGAACTATTTATAACTATTTATTACACTGTATGCACTTTGCACTTTGAATACTTGTTAATATAGCTATTGATGGACATTGATTGTATTTATATTTTGTGGGAAAGTTATCACTTCAGAGGCTGTTCCCCCCTCCACAAATCTGATGCCTGAGAGCATCACCTCACCCAGGGGTCATTTCGTACAAAAAGAGCTGGAGGAACTCATTAGCATAACTCATTAGCATATGCCACACCCCTTGCCATCGCCGGAAGTGTGTCATTAGCATAACTGATTTGTCTATGCCACCCCCCTGACATCACCTGTCCTGGCTGTTTTGGACCCAATCCTGGCCTTTCAGGGCCAAAATTGGGCCCAAAATTGCAAAAAGGGGCTGAAAATGGCCGAGAAGGGGCCCCAAAAAGTCAGGATCGGGCTGCTGCTGAGTGGGAGAGTGATCCACCACCTGTCAGAGGCCTGATCTGGGCTGTTTCGGCCCCAATCCAGGCTGAAACGGGCCCAAAATGGCTGAGAGTCAGGTGGGCGGGGCCACCTGACATGTGACCTCTTTAGGGAAATGCCGGAACTGTGTTCCTGTGTGTTCCCCCTCAAAATGAGCCCTGATTTCACCTTGCCACACTACAGAGCTAGCTTGGAGCCCAACTCAAACATCTCCAGGCCTGGAAAGTTACCCAGAGGCCAATCTGGTAATGGCTGACTAACAGAAATCTCCCCAGCCTGCTGTCTCTGAATAGTCTGGGCAGTTTTGCTAAGAGATTCTCTCTCTTATAGCACTGGGAAAAGTGCAGAAAAGGGGCAACTAGAATGATTAAAGGGATGAGACACTTCCTCTATGAAGAAAGGTTAAAGCACCTGGGGCTCTTTAGCTTGGAGAAATGACGACATGATAGAGGTTTAAAAGATTATGCATGGGATAGAGAAGGTAGAGAAAGAGGTATTTTTCTCCCTTTCTCACAAGACAAGAATTTGTGGGCACTCAATGAAATTGCTGAGCAGTAGGGTTAGAACAGATAAAAGAAAGTACTTCTTCACCCAAAGAGTGATTAACACATGGAATTCACTGCCACAGGAGGTGGTGGCAGCTTCAAGCATAAACAGCTTCAAGAGGGGATTGGATAAACATATGGAGCAGAGGTCCATCAGTGGCTATTAGCCATAAGGTATAGATAGAACTCTCTGTTTAGGGCAGTGATACTCTGTATTCTTGGTGTTTGGGGGGGGGGCAATCAGTGGGAGGGCTTCTAGTGTCCCTTCCCCACTGGCAGACCTCCTGATAACACCTGTTTTTTTTGGCCACTGTGTGACACAGAGTGTTGGACTGGATGGGCCATTGGCCTGATCCAACATGGCTTCTCTTATGTTCTTATGTTCTCTACCACCAGTCTCTGGCCTGCCTGATCTTTGCATGTTCTCCTATTATCTGCTCTTAGATATCAGTGTCTGACTCCAAAGCAGTAGTCTAGCCCAAAGGAATACGGCCACCACTGGCAAGCCAGATTGCTGATCTAACAGGATGGAGGAAGATGTTCCTAAATGTTATTGAAAAAAACACTTTACTAATCTGATAGCTGGGCCAAATGGATATCAATTTACAGTGAAATCCTAAGCAGATAAATCAAGATGCGTAGTGGTGTTTGTCTGTCTGTAGCAGCAGAAAAGAACAAGAGTCCAGTAGCACCTATAAGACTAACAAAATTTGTGGTAGGGTAGGAGCTTTCGTGAGCCACAGCTCACTTCTTCAGATACCCTTCTTCAGGTATCTGAAGAAGGGGCTCACAAAAGCTCATACCTTATCCTGCGCAGAGTTACTCCAGTCTAAGCTCATTGACTTTAATGGGCTTAGACTGGAGTAACTCTGCTTAGGATTTTGCTGTAAGTCATTTTTTTAAATGAAAGGCAGTTGAAAATGTCATGCAAATATAATGCAAAATATGAACTGTATTAAAAAGAACTGTTTTTAAACAATACATAGGTTTTGCTGTGCAGGGAAGATATCTGGCGTCTGTAATAGCTTCCAGGGTTAATCTAGCTCTCAGAGACTCATTTATTGTACTTTTGCAATCTTCTTACACCTTCAGTGCAATCCTAAACAGAGTTACTCAAGTCTAAGCCCACTAACTTCAATGGGTATAGACTGGAGTCACTCTTAGGATTGCACTACTTATAGCCTCTGGATGGTCTGAGTTTAAAAAAAAAAACGTGGACAGTCATCATTCTTGTCTTAAATATCAAATCAATGTTTTAACAATCAAGCTTTTTAGCCAGGTTGGGGTCATTTAGACCCCAAATCCCTTTGGTGTGCAACTCGTATTTATATTCCCATTCACTTCAGTTGGGGCCTCATTTCCCTTCTAACGCCACCTTAAAAATCAAAAACAAACCAAAACCAGAAGGCAAAACTCCACACAAAGTAAGAATAACTATTTATTATTCCTCTCAAGGCATAGGAGGTTTAAACAGAAGGTAGATCTCCAGATAGCATAAAGATCTTTCTTAGGTAGAAATGACAAAAAGTAGCACTAGAAAGTGGTTGTTTTAAAATGTTGTATTGCTTAACTCAACTCAACTCAAACTGAGGTGAAGCTTGAATGGTTCAGAGGGCGGGGCTCTGGCAGCCAGGGTTTTCCCCTGAGTCATCAGCTTGGACTCTTGTACCCCCACTGTGACCAAGAGGGCTATTAGTTAAGGAGCTAAATTTGGATTGAAGAGCTTAATTTAGGCCACATCTGCACTGTGTTGAGCAATAATTCTCAACAACCCATTTCTGTTTCTCTTGGTTCACTTGGTGTGTTTGATGTTATGGGCTGTGCTGCTTATGATTTATGTATCTGGGCAATGGCACACTGATCAGAAATCGCCAGCTGCAACACAATTCCCACTGGCTCCGAGGTGAATTTGATTCTAAATCGAGTACAGTGAGGCGTGGGAGGATAATTGTAGCAATGACTTAAAAAGCAGGCATATATCTAATATGTTTGAGCTTCAAAGTGCTTCACTCAATTCCTTCCTCGACGATTCCTACAACAACCCTTTAAGGTAGGTTGGCATTATCTCCCCATAGGAAACGTTAATGAGTCCAGAATGCAGTTGCAAGAATAAACTAGAGGGGACTACATAACACTGGTTCTTCAAGATCTACGCTGGATGCCTGTTGTTTCCAGTCCCTGTTCAAAGTAGACATGGGCACGAACCACAAAAAAACTGAACCATGTGGTTCGTGAGTTTCTATGAACCAGGAACTCCCACGAACTGCGGAAAGCTCCAGAACCAGTTCGTAGTTCTTGGGGTTTAAATGCCCCTTTCTGGCTTCTTAGGATTCCCCCCTGCCACCTGCCCCGGGGGAAATGGCCATTTAAACTTCCCTTTAATATGAACCAAACGATCCAGTAGACCAATTTGTGGAAGTTCGTGGAAACGAGCTTCCACGAATCACTGGTTTGCGAACCATGAACTGGGCTAGTTCGTGGGTTTTTTGGGTTCGTATTCAGGTTCCTGCCCATCTCTAGTTCAAAGCGCTGGTTTTATCCTATAGACCCGTTTGGCTTAGGAACAGAATACCGGAAGGCTGTTTTCACACACGTTGGATAATACACTTTCAATGCACTTCTGTAACTGTCTGCAACTGGACTTTCCTGTGTGGAAATCCAGTTACAAACAACTGCTAAAGTGCATTGAAATACACTGAAAGTGTATTATCCGAAGTGTGTGAAAGCAGCCTAAAGGACACCTAACTCCTGTATAACTGCCATATAATCCTGTCCAGACATTGAGTTCATTATTATGGGCTCCATTCTATCCACATGCCTTCAGAAAAGAGGTGGGCTGCCCATATGGAAAAGGGCCTTTTTGGTGCCTGCCCCCTCATCCTCCTTTTACCCTCCTCCTTTTCCCTTGCCTAGTGCCTCTGCTTAACATTTTCCAGCACCAGACAAAGACCAGTTTGTTCCAGACAGCTTTTAACCAGTTTATGTTCCATCCAGACAGTTTTATTTGCTCTTTCGTGCTTTGCATAGCTGCTGTGGTCTATACCGACTCAAACTAGGTTTTAGCTGTCATATTTTCAAGCCACCTAATAACCATTGTTATATTCCATGAATTCAACAAATATTCCTGTCATATTTAAGAAAGGGCTTTTCCTGCACCGTTAGATTGATTAGCTATTTTTTTGCATTTGATTGGCTGCAGATTTGCTTGCATTTTTATAGGTTTTAACTTTTACAATCCATTTGAATTTGTTAGCTACTTCATGGACTTAAGACCAGTTGAAACAATGGAGAGAAATAATTATAAGTAAGCCACCTCGAGCAGGTCTCTGGAGGGACAACATATACATTTCCTAAATGAATCAATAATAAATAATGACTAAATGAAAAGTATGCCATAAAGTATATGCTCTACTCCTCAACTATAGGACAAGAGAAGAATTTATATTTGCAAATATGCGATTGTTTGTCCATTTCTCAAACCCATCAACAAGAGACAGGACATGAACAGACTACTACCTCAGGCGGCAACAAGGGATGCAATAGGATTGTGTCCGGAGGATACGTCCTGCACACGGGCCCCGTCCGTACCTGCTCCTTGGGGCAATCTGTCTCGTCATCGTTCTGTACTATGTCGCTGCTGTCGCTGTTGTTTGTTTCATAGTCGGAGGTGGCTTGTGCCAGATCATCTGAAACATAAGGTCAACAGATTGTTACAGGCTGTTAGGTCTGGGTGGTAACAAAAAAAGGAGAGTGGCTTCCTCCATGACTCGGGGCCAAGCTACAAGTGACGAATGACACTTGCCTGGCAAGTGGACAGACTCACGTGTATTCCTCCCTGTTCACTTGCGCTCCACTTGCTCTCCACTTGCTCAAGTGGAGCGCAAATGAATGGCAAGTGAACAGGGAGGAATACATGTGAGTCTGTCCACTTGCCAGGCAAGTGTCATTTGTCACTTGTAGCTTGGCCCATAGTGGCCTGTTCTGGTAGGCTCTGGAGTCATCCACACGCACCTGTGAGTTTTCCTGTTCTTAACCCTATGAGAGCAAAAGCAACCTGAAAAGGTAGTGAAGTTCGAAGGAGGCTGTAAACCTTCAGAATCACATACGGCTATTTTTAACATGACGTACTGAAGAAAACCTTAGACTTTTTTTTTTTGCTTTTCCTTTCTTCTTTGGCAATCCTTGTACAGCCATCATGCAACTACAGTCATTCTGAATGGAACCAAATGCAATCTAAGGGTGCTTTAGGTTGTCGAAACAGAACACTTTTCATTTTATCACTAAACGCTTCCAGTTTACCTGTTCTGTTCAGGGGGTGCGTCGTTCCATCACTTCTTTCCAACATTCCTTCGCCTGGATCTATTTGGTTATATGGCCTGCCGCAGCTGCAGCGTGGATCAAACGACAGAGATTGTATAAATTAGAAGATGTGTCAACCAGCCGGTTGCTTGAAGGTAGCTCCAATTGTACAATGCCAGGGAAACTATTTATTGACATATTCATCTCACCTAAGGGCTGATTCACACATGCAAGCATATTATTTGACCAATGTATACTTGAGGACTGGTTGCTGGATGCATGGCATTTGAGATGATGGGAAGTCTATCTGCAGTAATAGCTGCAGTAGCTCATTCACACATGGGAGTCACCATCTGAAGGTTCAACAGCCATGGCAAACATGCATGTGTGAACCCAGCCTCAGGGTGAAATGATGCAGGGCCCAGACAATCCACACTTTTAACAGCTAAATGCAGTTGTGGTTTGAGACTGCAGGACTGAAAGAGGAGGTTTAGCATTTCCCCTGTGCCATTTTCCCAGTCTCCAAGATGGTGTTCACAGAAGGAACATAGATCCAGAGGAGTTAGCCGTGTTAGTCTGTAGTTCACGAACCAGTTTGCTTGGTTCTTGAAAACGTCACTTTTGGGCCAGCAAAATCACCACTTCTGGGGCAGCAGAAGGTCACTTCTGGATCAACAGAAGGTCCGCAGAAAGCACAACCCCCATTGCCTAGGAAATTGATTGATTGGCACCAGGCTGTCTGCAGTGACGAACCAAAAGATGAACCAAATGAACCACCCTAAAGTTCTTGGTGGTTCATCAGAAATGGGCTCTGACAAACAGCTTGTTTGCGAACCACAAACCGGCCTGATTCATGATAAACTTTGGTTCGTATTTTGGTTTGTGCCCCTCTCTAGTGGAGAGTGTCTTCAAGTCATAGCTGACTTATGGTGACCCCTGGCAGGGTTTTCATGGCAAGAAACAAACAGAGGTGGTTTGCCATTGTCTGTCTCTGCAACCCTGGTCTTCATTGGAGGTCTCCCATCTAATTACTAACCAAAGCTGACCCTGCTTAGCTTCTGAGATCTGATGAGATCAGGCTTTCCTGGGCTATCCAGGTCTGGGCAGCGACATGCTTATCAGAGGTTACATGTCTCCCAAGAGGCCTACTTAAGTGATTATCAGGAAAACAATGCAGGGCTGGGAAAGGATTAACTGCCTTCCCCAGTATCATCGTCGTCGTCGTCATCATTGTCATCATCATCACCATCATCATTTTAGACTTCTATGGCACCCTCCCCAAAAGCGGGCTCATAACCCAATTTGTATCTTCCCTCTTGTTAATCATGGCTCCTTTTAACATTTAAATAGAAGATCCATGAGAAATTCAATTTACAGACCTTCTGAATCTCATTGTATTTGGGCCTAAGATACAGGGAACTGGAAATATTTGGAGATCTGTGGGTGGATTCAGGACAAAGCTCGAGGAAAATCTGCTGTGCTTGGAAATGGCACCCCTCAAGCCTTTTTTTAAAAAATTAAAGAGTCTTGTTGCTGCCAGCTCTCCATCGTTTTAAACTTATCTGGGTTTTCTAAATAAAGCCCATAGGTGCGAGGCGTGGCTTAAATTGTCACCATTCTGAACTAGGTTTCCAATGAGTATTAACATAATAGAAAGAGGCATGCCATGGTATAGACACTGGCGGTTTGATTAGGGCAAATCGCATTAAAGCAGCCTTCCATAATCCCATGCGACCACCACGGACAATCATCCCTTGTTGAAATAAAAAAACAAAACAAAACTCAAAGCCTGGATGCAAATATGAGTGCTGCCTATTAAACAAATGCCACCTCTTGCCACTGAGCTTTTAAAGAGAGACCAAGCAGGCTTTTTTCTCGGAACACTTTTGTTCTTTTGGATTGGTTGCCATGACTCTAGTTCCGAGAAATCAAAATATAGGACAAAACAGAAAGATGAGTTTGGCTGGGGAAAGCTTGGGGATGGGCAGAACCTGACGGGCCCGGCGCAGGTGAACCAAGCCAAAAATAGTAAGTACAGTCACATCTCTGTTCTACAAATACTTTGCAGAGGGGGGTAGAAACTAAATGTGTTTACCTGGTGCAAAACAGGCACCAGGTAAAGATATTGTATAGGGCAGTGTCATATGCTACATATTTAACATGCAAAAAAAGCATGCTATATAAGATGACTGCAACAGGAGTCATGGTGCACATTCTTTTCCTTCCTTCCTTCCTTCCTTCCTTCCTACCTACCTACCTACCTACCTACCTACACTTTAAAGCCATCTTTCCACCCAACTTAGGGCTCCCCAAGGCGGTGAACAATAACAAACATTAAAACAAGATCAAAACCTCATATGAACATATAAAACAAATAAAGCTCATATAAATACATAAACAAATAAGCTTAGGAACAAGGGGTAGAAGACAATGGCAGAGACTCATACAGATGAGTTTCCTTGCGGAGAGAGTTCCATAATTTTGGTGCCATTACCAAGAAGGCCCTTTTCCGTGTTTGTAGCCTAAGATGGCAAGGGCGCCCAGATCAGGGTTTCTGAAGATGACCATAACGGTCAGGTAGGTTTATATGGGATTAGGCAGTTCTTGGCTTTCTGTGACACATGAGGAAATGTGTGCTTTCTTTAAGTAAATGGGAAATAGGTCCTAAGTTTTCCGTAAGAGCTCTAATCTGCTGTGAAACACTCTGTTCTGATCAGCAGATATGGATAGTACTAAACAGCTGGTTAGAGTTTGTCCATGCATATTGTTTTTTGCACATTACACATATTTAACCTGTTAGTTCTCGAGATTTTGCTACTAAATTATGTGTGTTAAAAGAACACGACATAAATCATTTGGGAAAACTGCATAAGTATCTGGATCGGAATTGACAGACTCTATTCATCGCATTTCATTTCAACCAAGTAACTTTGGAGAAATCGCTTCAAGATGTTAGCTGCCCAAGAGGACTGTGCAATTCCCCAAAACAATTCTAAGCCCCTGAAATATCTCTCTATTATTCTACAACAACATTCTGCGAGAATTGCCACCCACATCCTTGTTTTTTCAGCTTCTGCAAAATACAGATTATTATATATTGAGAGTCTGCTGCCACAGAAATTATCTGCCCACGTTTCAATGTATTGGAAGACATCTCTACACGATGCAGGTGAAACTTATGGCAACCACCATTGAATTCTCTAGGAAAAACGGCACATCTAAAGGAAAAACACAAAAACAGAGCTCGAAGGGACCCCCCAAGAATCATCTAGTTCAACCCACCTGAACAATGCAGGAAATTCACAGCTATCTCTCCCCATCACCTCCCCCAGAGACCTCTGCTCTATGCCCAGAGGAATACGTGAACAATAACCCACAACAGAAGGGTCTACGGACCAACAATTTACAATTAATTATACAGTATCGCTTTTGTAGCACAAAAGTGTCAAGTGCTTTTATATTTTGCAATTCACACACCACAAAAATGCACAAACCAAATTGCACAAGCTCCCCCAAAGTTCGCAGTCCCAAGACAGTCTCTCGTTGTTCGTCAGGGACCACCGCAGACAAGAGAAGTAAAGTAATCCCTTCAACTGAGAGACTGGCTTGGGACTGCGAACTTTGGGGGAGCGTGTGCAATTTGGTTTGTGCATTTTTGTGGTGTGTGAATTGCAAAATATAAAAGCACTTGGCACTTTTGTGCTACAAAAGCGATACTGTATAATTAATTGTAAATTGTTGGCCCGTAGACCCTTCGGTTGTGGGTTACTGTTCACGTATTCTATTCACCACACAGTGTTGCCCTTTTGTATTTAGCTATGCCCAGAGGAAGGCAAAAAACAGAGAGATGTAGGGACTCGGCAATTTGCTGCAAGGAACTGTGGAGCTTTGACCAGAAGATCTATTAGTCCTACCGGGGCTTTTTTCTCCCCTGGAGGTATGTGCAATGTACAGTACTGGCACCTCCTTCTACAGTACCGGCACCACTTTTGGCCAGTGGACTTGGGCTGCCAATGAGGCAAACCTCATGAGGACCAGTACCTCTCTTTTCAGAACAAAAGTACTGAATTCTACACCTATTCGATGCAATTCCTTGCTCAGCCAAAGTGGCAACTGGAGAAAGATACCACAGCCCGGAACGTGACCATAAGAACCAGGTGATTCTGGAGAATCATTCCTGCTACAAAACTCCACAATCTACTGTAGCTTCTCATGGAGGTTGCAGCAAGATTGCCCATCACTTAGGGCAGGCACTGACACATTTTCTTGGGCTCTAAGATTCACAAGCCAAACTTACTTTGTAGCCTTTGAGTTTTGTACTTTAATGGTAATATTTTCAAATCATTATGATATAAAATTATACTTATGATTAACTAGCAACAGAGTCTGTTTTTAAAAAAAAATGGGCTTGAGAAAAGGGAGTGCAGGAATGCTGCCAGAGTGGTGCAATGGGCCCTCGAGTGCTCCTGCACTCTACAGCAGGCCGATTTTGGCCACAAACAGGCCTGATTCAGCCTCAAACAGGCCAAAATTGGGCTGCTGAGGAGTGCAGGAGCACTCCCGTACTCATTGCACTGCTCTAGCAGCACTCCTCTGCTCCACAGCGGCCAGATTCAGACTGAATTGGGCCTGTTTGGACCTGGAAGGATGTGGCACCGTGCCTGGCCATCCCACTGTGGCAGCGGCCTCCGGAGGGATGCGTCGCTGCACCTGGCTGTCCTGCCACAGCAGCAGCCTCTGGAAGGATGGGCCACCTCACCTGGCCTTCCCATTGTGGCAGTGCCTTGCAGAGGGATGGGCCACCTTGCCTGGCTTCTTACTGTGGCAGTGCCCTCCGGAGGCCGTGTTGCCGACAACTCAGTTTTTATCCCGGTGCTCCTATGCAGGTGCACTAGGATAAAAAGTGAGTCATTGCCAATACGGCTTGCCTTTTATAAAGCAGGATGAACATATTTTCAAGTTATTGCTACCACAAAGCCTAATCTTTACTGTTAACACTGTTTTGTTAAAAGATGCTGTACAGTGAAATCCTAAACCTGGACCAGAGTAACTCTGCTCAGGATTTCACTGATAGTATATAAAGAAATATGGGGTGGTTGTCATCACCACCACAAAAAGTTAACTTCTAATCCTAACGTAACTTGTTCCCAGTTCCCCAAAATTTCACTCTCCTTATAAAGAGCTCAATTTATTTGAAGACTGGAGCCAGTATAGGAAGCAACTGATTAAGAAATGAATTCCTCTACCACCACTGAATGGTGCAAAGTTAACATATAAACAAGCCATGATAAGAACTTCATGCACATGCATACAACAAAACATTATCATGTGATATGAGAAACAAACTTTGAGCACCTGAAACTGCCTCATCCTGAATCAGAACCTTGTTCCACCAAGGTCAGGATAATCTACGCAGACCGGCAGCAGCTCTTCGGGGTCTCAGGTATGCCCTACCACTTGTTCCTTAATTTTTTTTAGCTGGGCGTGTGTGGATTGAACCTGGGACCTTCTGCATGCCAAGCAGATGCTCTGCTACTGAGCCACAGCCCTCTTCTTGTTGCATCTCCAGCTGCAAAGGCTAGACATTTCCAGCCCTCTGACCTCATCCCCCAACAGCTCAACTGGACCCCTAAAAAGGTAAAGCAAGCACCGAGTCGTTACTGACCCATAGGGGGACGTCATATCATGGCGTTTTCTTGGTAGACTTTTTATGGGGTGGTTTGCCACTGCCATCCCCTGTCATCTACACTTTACTCCCAGGAAAACGGGTACTCATTTTACCGACCTTGGAAGGATGGAAGGCTGAGTCAACCTTGAGCTGGCTACCTGAACCTGGCGGAAGCCAGGATCGAACTCAGGTCGTGAGCAGAGCTTGGACTGCAGTACTGCAGCTTACCACTCTGCGCCACGGGACCCCTGCTGCATATAAATAAAGCTTGACGCAAGGACAAAGGAGCTGGGAGCCTACTGCATGAGAAGCAGTTGGAGAAGTCAGGCTTCCCACTTCAAACTAGCACAGATTTTGGACTTTCAAGTCACCTCCTTTCCTACTTACTTTGTTTCCCTTCTCAGGGAGTAGATTCCTGTATTGCATACTATATACTATATTGCATTCATCAGCTAAGCTAACTGATTCTTTCCTCTGTCTCTTTTGGGGGAGAGAACAAACAATGTTTTTAAACTTTTCTACTTTCAAGGAACTTTTCCAACACCAAACTTGTCTGCTGAGTCACCTTCAAAACTGAAGAGGATTCTGGGAGATACTTAAGAGTGTAGTCTCAAGTTAGGGAACTGGCCAAGTTTTATGTGGGGTCTCTTGGGTTGCCAGAGCGGCAAAAAACAAGGAAGATGAGTAGTAGTGGACAGAACAGCCTTCAGAGAAGATAATCTACAATTCCTGATCTTCTCATTGAGGAATTCCTGATATGCTTCCAAAGAACCCCACGGGGGCCCATAAAGCAATTGGAAAACCACTGGTTTACGTCATGGCTCAATGCGTCTTTAAAAAGCGGATTGAACAAATCTGGCCACAAGATGGTCATCATCACAAGTCCAACCCTCCAAATAGTAGCAACAGCAGCAAAGCTAGGCCCCAAAGATGTTGTCAGGTCTGCAATCCACAGTACTGCCATATTGCTTTCTAACTACTGTTACGCTGTACTTTTACAGTATTATTTTGTATACAGGTTCACAGGAACAGATGTGGTTCCCAAGACAGCCTTATCTCAGACGAGACTCGCAGAGACCTTGGAACCATAACTTTCACATTCCCTAATGTGTCTATACTAACTGGGAATAAGGGGGGGAGGATGGAAAGGAGGGTTTGATATACTGTGCAAGGCACTAACACGTCATTCTCAACAAAGGCCTTGTGTTCAGCCAGACGCTTCTGTAGCATTTGGATTATCTATGGACAATTGTACCTTGAATATATACTCTTCCAATAAAGACCCTTTGACTCAAGAGATGTGGATTTCTTGCTGCAAGGGGATTTGGGAGATGAAATCAAAGTAACTTGAACTCCATAGACTGACAGATGTGGCATGAAAAGAGCTATATATTCTATAACTCCCTTCCACCAATTTTTTTCCACCACGGAAAGACTTCCTTAATCAAAGAAAGCCTTTTTCTATCAAAGTTATTCTCCACTGGAGGTAGTTTTCTCTATTGAGGGGAAACGTAGAAGAAGATAGAGGATCCAGGTTAGCTGAAGGGAGTCACTGGATCCAGCCCCAGATCTCTAGATAGAACTGTTTTCCTTGTTTTGAACTTTCAGCTTCCATTACTGAAATGACAAGGCCTCTTTCAGACTGCAGAGCAGCTTGACTCTTTAGCAATGGGAAACGCTACATCAAAAATAACATCTTTCAGCTTCAGGTGAAGTTCTCGCCCACATGCGACGTTTTTGGATGCAGACCAATTCATACAATTGTGCTGCACGGAAAATAAACAGAGAGGGAGGAGGGAAAGGATATAGTCCATAGGGAAACAAACAGCAGATTCAAGAAGAGCCAAATCAGCATCCAGCCATGTTCAGGTAGCCGGCTCAAGGTTGACTCAGCCTTCCATCTTTCCAAGGTCAGTAAAATGAGTACCCAAGAGCCAAGTCAGCATCCTACCTGCTGCAAATGACAGGAGCAGCTACAACAGGTTCCGATAGGTTGGGCGCACTCTGGGTACCAGCTAAGACCTTGTGGGACTTGTTGGCTTGCTGTGCGGCAGTGACTGTTGACTCCGGGAACTGTTCACTTGAGGTCTTGCTGGTGGGACTGTTGGCTGGAGTCCCCTGGATGGGTGAATGGCTTGGGGAGGTGAGGGGTGAAATATTTGGTGGGATACCTGTTGGGAGCAAAGCAAAAGGTTACTCTTGTTTATTTCAGAACAAAGTGATGATGTACTGAAGTATTTCATTAGGAGGCCCTCTAGGTGCATGGGACTGACTGAAACAGCGGTGCGGGAAGAAGATGACACTTGGCAATGTCCCCACAGCCATTAAAGAAAATTTCAAATTTGCTTTGAATATCTCCATAGATATAGACGGCAGGTTCGTGAATCCTTTAGAGTAAGGAAGCAGCACATGAGGAAAGCCATTTCCAGAGTACAAATGGCCATGTGGATAAGGGCTAAGCATCTCCTCTTTGACTTGTGATCAGATTGCAAGCTTCCCCCCCCCCAAACTGCAATAAAATAAATCAAAAAATGGGGACAGACATCCTGCATTTAGGTTGGGCCTAAAGTATGTAATAATTGAATGGCTTGGGCACAGTTTCTGTTGCCGTCCATGTTGAGGGAAGGATGCTACAGATCTATTTATCTACGTAGCATCTCACATGAGAGTCTTCAACTAGTGAAGCCAATGTTGTTGGCCTTCCATCTCTTGTTCAGTTCGAGTCCCTCTACATGAGACGTCTGACACGTGAAGGACACGTGTCGGGAGGTGCAATGTTAGCCAGGAAGGGTAGTTTAAAAAGACAGAGCTGGCGGCAGGGTAAAGACTTTGCTATACACTGGCGCTGTGTGAAGGGGCTGTGAAATGCCAGAAGGGAAACTTCAGCCCATTATAACCTCTCCAGGTCCAAGCCCGGCTCTGGAAGGCAGCTCCAGCCCGTTTCCATTCCTCACTGCCCTCTGGTTGCAATTCCACACAGTTTTAGACTGGAGAGGTCAAATTGACAGAGCCTTCTGGGAGGTAAAGATGAACTAGCAAATCCTCTGACAAGTGATCTCTGCAGGCTCTGTCTTTTTAAACTACGCTTCTCAGATAACATTGCATCTCCCTACACTTCATGATCACGCATTGAGACATCTCATATAGAGAGACTCATAGAATCCTAATAAAAACCCATGGTTAACTAGAGGCCTGGTTCACCTCCCTGATGATCAAACAGCAGGGCAAGCACAAGTACAGCATAGTCTCCCCATGTGTTTTTCAGATTCATTTGTGACCAATGAACAGTTACTGATCTAGATTTAGTTGAAGAGAGCCCATCGACAGGCCAAAGAGCTCACCACCTTGTCGGCTTGGTCTTTTTGAATTCAGATGGTTGGCAGCAGATACAGCATAGGAGGCCGAGAAAGATCTACTTTTACTGATGGCCATCAGGAGGGAGTTGTTCCACGGTTCGGAGCTGTGAACAGAGCAAAGATGCATCCAGTGGTAATTATATGCATTTTCCTCTCATCAGAGACTCTGGGATAAAGGCTGCTAAGCTGTGAACCTTTGAGAAGAATCTGGACAGAGCCTCAGTAGGAAGAGTGTTGAGATAATCCTGGCCTGACATGGTCTACACGTTTCAGTTCCTTTAAGAGCTCTATAGACACTAGCTGATTCCGCACACGTTGGATAACGCACTTCCAATCCTCTTTAGAGATCATTTGGAATGGAATTTTTTGAGTGTGAAACAAAGAATCCACTTCCAAACGATAGCTAAAGTGCATTGAAAGTGCATTATCCAACGTGTGCAGAATCAGCCACTGTTTGGCATGCATGCCAGGGGTCCTCTCCCCTGGTCTTTTCTTGATTGAAACGGAAAAGTCTAAGAAAGGCACAGTATACTGCCCTGATAAACCTGCTGTAATGCTAATGGGATGAAAACCAAATAGACGACTGTATATTGCTAAAGAGAAATGCCCCTTTTCTTCCTAACTACACAATTCATTCTAAAAGTAAATGGTAGACAGAAAGGTAAACAGAGCAGCAGACTTTCCCTCAAAACAACAGGACTTCCTTCAGTTTGTAGGAAGGGAAATGGTTAATGCCATTGTCTGTTGGTTTGGAACACACTTCTTATAATAATATATAATAATAACATTCGATTTAAATACCGCCCTTCAGGACAACTTAATGCCCACTCAGAGTGGTTTATAAACTATGTCATTATTATCCCCACAACAAACATCCTGTGAGGAAGGTGGGGCTGAGAGAGCTCTGAGAGAGCTGTGACTAGCCCAAGGTCACCCAGCTGGCTTCAAGTGGAGGAGTGAGGAATCAAACCTGGTTCTCCAGATTAGAGGCCCATGTTCTTAACCACTACACCAAAATGACTCTCTTACAACAAAGCCCTGCAAGGGACATCTGTCTTCCTCTAAATTATTACAGCATAACTGTGGGATGAATCAAACAGTTAATAAAGAAGCAACGGGGATTTATTATTGGTTTTAAATGGTGGGGATGTAAATTAAGAGTGGGGGTGAGAATCTGGGGATGAGATCTGTCCTTTCCATTAAGCACTGAGAGGGTGTCAATAATTCCCAAACTGTAGACTAAAAATATTATTTTAATCAGAGTTACTCTTGTGAAGCAGCCATTCTTTTGATGGATTCATCAATTAAAAAGCAGGATGACTGACTACGCTTTTAATTAGTTAACATTCTGCATTTTTATTGCTGAAAAGGTATGTTCGAGAATGACTGAGTACTCTATTTATTGCTTTCTAATCACACTCTCTTACCATCGTTGTGCAGAATTTTTACCCGTTTCCTGGTATCATCGGTCATTTGAGCAACTGCCTTTTATTGCCGCATGGACAGAGACAGCGCAAGGCATTTTAGGAGTCAGGAAATAAACTGAGCTTTAAGTTTTGTCATAGCAATGTCTAACCTCGCTCTATGCAGGGCTTCCCTTGGGCATGATCTGGAAATTACAACTGGTCCAGAATGTGGCTGTGCATGCCCTTAGGGTTACACTATATAGGACGCATATAACACCAGTTTTGCGCCAGTTGCACTGGCTCCCAGTCGACCTCTGGATCAAGTTCAAGATTTTGGTCTTAACCAGGGCTTTTTTTCTGGGAAAAGAGGTGGTGGAACTCAGTGGGTTGCCCTAGGAGAAAATGGTCACATGGCTGGTGGCCCCGCCCCCTGATTTCCACACAGAGGGGTTTAGATTGCCCTCCACGCTGCTAAGCGGCGTGGAGGGCAATCTAAACTCCCCTCTGTCTGGAGATCAGGGGGCGGGGCCACCAGCCCATTTTCAAGAGGTTCAGGAACTCCGTTCCACCACACTCCAGCTGAAAAAAAGCCCTGGTCTTAACCTATAAAGCCCTTAGCGGTCTGGGACAGCGTATCTGCAAGACTGCCTCTCGCCATTCGGCCGACAAACAACTGCTGGTGGTCCCTGGCCCCAAGGATGCTTGCCTGGCCTCAACCAGGGCCAGGGCCTTTTTGGTCCTCTGTCTGTTGGAACAAGGGCCCTGCAAAATTTACCATCTTTCCGCCAGGCCTGCAAGATAGAGATGTTCTGTCAGGCATATGGTTGAGGCTCAGTCGGTCTCTTGTTGATGGGGATAGGAAAAAAACCCCTCATCCCCAGTTTTCTCCACCAATATATTAATGTCTGCCCAACCCATCTCAGGGGATGTTTTTGATTAGAGCGGAGCAGTATGGTTTGCCACCAAATTTTACTATGTAAACTGTTTTTATGCTTTTAATGTTGATTTTATTGTAAACTTATTTGTCTACGTTGTGATTTGCTCTGAGCCTATTCGTGGGGACAACGGATAATAAATCCAATCAATCAATCAATCAAGCCTGCTTAGATGCTGACCTTGCTCTGGAAGAAATTGATTCCAGCTACTTATTAGCTGCTGCCTTGCTGGCCAGACCTCTTCATGTCCGTTTGGGCACCTGTGAGTCTCAACAAGGTACCTCTGAGGACTGTGTTCGCACCAAGCGAGTTTGCAAGTTCTATGGTTTCTCAAGATAATCCAATAAAAAGATGGGCATGCCCAGAGGCTCTCTAACAGGGAGGGAAAGTTTTCGAGGAACACCTTGGCCACCTATAACATCTCCCTGAATGTCTGCTTTCTCCTCCTTACAGAAGATAAGAAATTGGGCCAAAACCAGAAGTGAAAGTCGAAGGGCAAAAGACAAAGCACTTTTGTTCCTTTTGCTCTTAGCTCATGGTTCACTGCTTGAGCTTTCAGAGGAGCGAGCTACTGAATCCAGGACTGGTCCAGGATTATACTGTATTCTTTCCTGCTGCAAGCCACTTTGGGTCCTCCTTGGGGAGACAAGTGAGTATAAATATTGAAATAAAAAGAAATGTAAAATCAACGGCCACTCACCCAGATGGTGACGTGTCGTGAAGTTTGATGCTAGCACTGCGGTCTCTTCTCACTGGAGCTGGCTCCAAGGTTGGTAAGCCGGTGGCTGAGGTGGTGGTCGTCCATGTGGATGACACTCGTCGCAGAAGACCCGGTGGCAGGCTTTTCCGGAAGCGCTGGGAAGAAGGGAATACAGATTTTCCATTCAATAATCATTCATACATGATCTCAAATCATTACTCAAAATGGGTAGCCGTGTTAGTCGGTCTGTAGCAGTAGAAAAGAGCAAGAGTCCAGTAGCACCCACAAGACAAACAAAATTTGTGGTAGGGTATGAGCTTTCGTGAGCCACATCTCACTTCTATTACCTGAAGAAGTGGGCTGTGACTCATGAAAGCTCATACCCTACCACAAATTTTGTTAGTCCTATAGATGCTACTAGACTCTTGCTCAAATCATTACTGACAGTCAGTGATAGATGATATTATGAATGGCGAGCAATATTCTCAGCTAGCTTCTCCTTGTAGGTGGGGGAACAAGAAACAAACAATCCAGTCTCAAAAGTTTCGACAATCTTTTACAAAAATTTTCTATAGCAATAATCTTTACAAGCCCTGATCCGGATGGCCCAGGCTAACCTGATCCTGTCAGATCTTGGAAGCTAGGCAGGGTCGGCCTTGGTTAGTACTTGGATGGGAGACCACCAAAAAAGTCCAGGGTTGCTATGCAAGAGTAGGCAATAGCAAACTAACTCTGTTAGTCTCTTGCCTCGATAACCCTATAGGGTCACAATAAGTCAGCTGCAACTTGACAGCACTTTCCACCACCACCACCATTTCATATGTACTCACACATATATGCCCTGACCTGGATAGCCCAGATGAGCCTGATCTCATCAGATCTCAGGAGTTAAGCAGGGTCAACCTTGTTTAGCAACTGGATGGGAGACCTCCAATGAACACTAGGGTTGCAGAGGCAGGCAATAGCAAACCACCTCTGTTAGTCTCTTGCCATGAAATCTCCACCAGGGGTCACCATAAGTCAGCTATGACTTGAAGGCACTCCCCATTGCCCCCCCCCCCACAAGGGAAGCGATGGAATTTATTGCATAATTATTTATTTACTTAATATATCTCCCTTCTTCCTCCCCAATAGGAACCCAAAGCAGTTTACCTTGTTCTCCTCCTCCATTTTATCCTCACTACAACCTTGTGAGGCAGGCTAGGCTGAGACAGTGTGACTGGCCCATGATCACCCAGCAAACGTTCATAGCAAAGTGGGGATTCGAATCTGGATCTCCTAAGCCCTAGTCTCAGGTAGGTAGACATGTTGGTCTGCGGTGGAACAACAGGATCTGAGTCCACCAGTACCTTAGAGACCCACACGATTTTAAGGGTAGAAGCTTTCTTTTTGAAAATCTTCTTCTCTTTTTGAAAATCTTCTTCTCTCTAAGGTGCTACTGGACTCAAATCCTGCTAGGTCCTAGACAGACACTCTAGCCACTACACCATGCTGTCCGTCAACAGGACATTACTGTTGCCACCAGCAGTGATGGCTTTCAAAAAGGATTAGGCCATGCACACACAGCCCCATGGCCATAGATCTCTGGCCCTTTTCTGTAACAAGAACAGGCAGTCATTAACTGTGCTGCCCCCGTCCTGATAGAACTTCTAATTCTCTTCCTGGGCTTCCAAGACCTCAGACAGAGTGGGCAACTATCACAGAAATGAGTGAGCAGATTGTACTTACTGAGGGAAAGTCTCTTCCCTATTTGCAAACGGCCTTGGCTAGACATTTACCGTAAAGCATTCCTGTTGATTCTATGATTCTAAGGGGCCAGATTAAGCCAGATGCTAGGAAAGCCAATGTGGTGTAGCAGTTAAAGGTGTCAGCCGAGGGCTTGGGAGAGACCCCAGGCTCAGCTCCTGACTTGGAGTCTCTCTACACATGACATCTCGTTCTCCCGTTGCGGATACACGTGCACCTCTAGGGAGACAGAGTACACTTGAATATAAGACCACGCAGAAAGTAAGTGACTTGAGCGTCTCTGTATAAGATGTCTTGTGCAGAGAGACTCTCAAAGACGAAGCTGGACATTCTCCCACAGGAGAGCTGCACAAATCAAAGGGGAAGAAGGGGACCTCAAATGAGGCTTCCAGTTCACTGCAGGAAGGGAGTTATAAAAATATATCAGACAGATAGGAAAGGATAGAATTAGCCTCCAAATGGTATTTTTTAACAAACAAAAATCCATCTGCTGAACATTGAAAATATAATCAGAGTAGCGGGGGGAAGCATAATATTCTCCCCTTGGACTATTTTACTGATCAAAATTGCCCCCTCCCACTGCCCCCTCCCGTGCACCACATATGGAGGTTGATTTGGTGGGGGAAGCGACCCAAGGGAAACAGGCACATGTTCCTCCAAGGGATTCAAGACTTGGGGGTCGCAAACCTCCCGGATCTACATTTCTGACATCAAGTTGAAAAACGGACCTCTACCTTGGGAACAGCCAGCTTTTCTCCTTTCTCTGAGCTCTCCTCTGAGTCAGAGCAGGTGTAGTTCTCATTGAAGGACGCCAAAGGGTTGACCCTGGGCTTGTGAATCGATTGGAAGGTAAGCTGGGTGTTCAGCAGGTTGCTGACTGCTCGTAGGGAGGTGCACACGTTGGGCGGTAAAGAAGGATCTGCCAGGAGGTCTGTAATGAGGCCGTGAGCTTCTCCCATGACAGCTATGTCCACTGTAATGCTGGTACCTGAAGACTGGAGCAAGAGAAACAGCGTAAAGCAGAAAGCTAGGGAACAAGATGTCTACTCAACTGGAAGTTGATCCTCTCGGTTCTCCTTGCGAGCTGGCAATACGTTCATCAGTCTGCCTCATGTTCTTTGCCAGGATATTACAGAACAAATTGCAAAATTCGTCCCACCTACAACTAAATTGGTGGACTTCATAGAACTCAAAAAATGTGTGCATATGAGAGAGAGAATATGCCTCCTGTGCATGCAGGTACATATATGTTCACATTAAAAAAACAGACTTAGAACTTTTTAAGGTAGTTGCAGAATTTTCCCAGGAACGGGTCACAAGTCTGTGCCAATGACGACCCTGGCACTAACCAATATGTGCCCATAGCAACAGTCCAGGCAACAGACTCCATCTCTCTTCTAAGAGAAAGAATCAGGATTTCTCAGTTTCCATTTGAAGTGCTTCCAATATCTGTCAAAGTGCTTTCCCTAGCATTTGCAGTAGAACTGGGCAAGGGGGAGGGTCATTTGTGTGTACGGTGGAAGATAAAACTTCCTATCCACTATTAAAAGAGAGGCACATTTTACACTCCACCTCGATGAGTGCCTGGGGGTAGACTGCAGTTTTGTTCTCAGGGCTCCCAGTCTGTAAAATGGGAAGAGTAATGGTCTTCTTCACTGAACAGTTAAGAAAATGGGGGACAGCTCACTGTCTAGTACACTTGGATACTCTGCACCCAAAGTAAAGGGTAGTGAAAGAGAGTGAGAAAAGTGAAAGAGAGAAGAAGGAAAGGGGAGCTATCTGTAAGCCAAATATAGTGCAGGAGGTGCAAAGCAATGGAAAGGAGCTCAGCAAAAATAGTTTTTTTTAAAAAAAATTGTTTTTATTTTATTAAAGCAAAAAGGGGTACAGAAAGAAAAGAAAGGGGAAGGGGGAAAATCAAGACAAACATAAATCTATGTGCTACAAGGGTTGTTAAAACACAGAGTGCAAAAACATGACCTTTATCAACATTTAACCAGAAATTAATATAATTATTAAGCCTAACTAATATATATTTTCCCATCTATACTACACAGAATTTAAACCTATTCTTGCTTGTTATTTTATAGGAAAAAATTCATTATTTCATTATTACGCCAAGTTATCCTTTCCATGTTAACAATAACAATTATTAGCAATATCACTGCTTATTTCTAGCAAAAACAGTTTTAAAGCTGAATCAGTATCTTCCCTGACATCCCAGGGTCTCAACAGGCACTACAACCTAATCACTTCTCCCTTCATAGAAAGCGACTTGCTCATGATATGCAAATATTTAAAATGCTGTTTCTCAGAAGAACTGCGGTGTTTCAGCACACAATGGGAGACACCACACTTTAACAGCCAAATAGGAAGCCTAAATCCAGCCGGCAAAGCGTTTCTGAACCATAAGGGCAAAACTTCACCTCCTGAATATTTTGCTTGCTGAGCTGCTCTTAAAGACACAGGGACCCCACCAGGGAGAACAAACTTGTCTAAAAAAAATCAATAGAATGGGTTCCCACTTTTCCCTAGTTGAAAGTATGTTCTAGGACATAAACATTATCCAACATTTTTGGGCAGGTCATGTTTATTTCTGAGAGACTCAGGTGAGCTGTGGGTGCTATAAGTGCCCTGTGACATGATAGTTCCTCACAGCTCTTGGCAAACAGACTACGGTTACTCTGAGAGCCAAAACAAACTAGAAGAAATACCTAGGTTCAGCACGTGTTCTCTTACCTCAAGGTTTGCCGGGATCTGTAGGCGTCCTGGAAGCTTAAAGTTTAGCATTTACAGAGCAGCAGGAAGGGAAATACAGGCGCCTGTATTTCCCTTCCCCTTCCTGCTGCTCTGTAAATGCTAAACTTTAAGCTGCCAAGACACCTACACTTCCCAACAAACCTTGAGGTAAGAGAACAAGTTTAGCATTTACAGAGCAACAGGAAGGGGAAGGGAAATGCAGGCGCCTGTATTTCCCTTCCTGCTGCTCTGTAAATGCTAATCTTTAAGCTTCCAGGACGCCTACAGTTCCCGGCAAACCTTGAGGTAAGAGAACACGTGCTGAACCTAGGTATTTCTTCTAGTTTGTTTTGGCTCTGAGAAGCCACCATCCAGAAACAATCTAAGCACCCCCCCTATTTTTATCCATACCTTTCTTCAAAGGTCTGAGGGTGGTGTACAAACCTCTCCCCTTATTTTACAACATCTGTGTAGGTAGAGAGAAAGTGTGAATGGATCAAAGCCACCCATTGAGTTTCAGGGCCGAGTCGGGATTTGAATCCATATTCATGTCCAACAGTAACCAATATGCCACATCGGCTCTCATATTTTCTTATAAAAAAGATGTTTGTCCCGTCCTAAGCCTACTTGTTTCTAAATGTAGTTTCTATTTATTTGTTATTTGAAACTTCAAGAGGGTCAAGTGAAATACTCTTCACCACTCGTAGAGGGCAGCCTAGGAAGGAATTAAGAAATTTCTTGACAAGTCCCTGGCAAGCCACAAAGTAAAAACAACAACAACAACAACAACATCTATATACCGCTATTCTAGACAGATTACTGCCTCGCCCAGAGTGGTGAACAAGTTAGTGTTATATTATCCCCACAATACAGCTGGGGAGCTGGGGCTGAGAGGAGTGGCTTACCCGAGGCCACCTACTGAGCTCAGGGCAGTAGTGGGATTCGAACCAGAAGAGTGTTGATTCGCAGCAGAACCACTTAACCACTGGTGAGTGGCTTGTCTTGGTGGGCCAAAAGTTCTGCAGGTTTTGTCTTCACTGATGCATGTTACAAGACAGCACCTCCTCCACTAAAACTCTACCTGGCCCAGATCCCTTCCCCAGATGTGAAATTGTTTTGTGTGCATCATCCTTTAACGCTTCTTTCTTTCAAAGCCTGTGTTGGACAAGTAGACTCACTTTTTCTCTGTAACATTTCAGGACAGACCCTGAAGCTCCAAGAAGTTGTTTCCTACAAGGCTCCTTCGACCCAGCCCCATGCCAACTTCAACCCCAAACAGCTCTGCCTGGGTGCTATATAGATGCCAACATGAGCCATTCTGTATATTCTAGTACTCAAGATAGCCACAATGGAAAAAAGAAGAAGAGAAAGGGAAGGGAAAGAGGAAAGGAAACAGAGAAAGGAAAAAGAGAAAGGAAAAGGAAAAAGGAAGGGAAAACAATTAAGAAAGACCACAGGATATTCACACACAATGTGCGAACAAAGGGAAAAGGCAGGCAGGCAGGCAGGCAGCTGCTTCTGGCTCGTCTGTGGCCTTTCTAGAATAACAGGCAAACCATAAATCATGATACGATATAGTTTCCAAGTCACATCATGAACTCCCCGGCCAAGAGTCTTAAAACAAAATTAAAAGTAAACATAGCTCCTTCTCTTCTCCTTGGCCCCCTCTCCCTCCCGCCCTTTTAACTTCCAAAAAGCCTCAAGCGGCACAGGCCGGCAGTTTCTGTGGAAATAACAGGTCACTTTAGACTCCTCAGCGAGTCTCAACGGGGATTTTCACCCAAAGATTAAGCAGGAACGAAAACATGTTCCACACACTTGTTTGACACGATTCTTAGAAAAGAATACAGAGGTTCTTTGGGTGTGTGTGTGTGTGCTGTTGACTACTTTGGAGGTTTCACTAGAAGGTTCTTTGGTTCTGCCCCCTCCCCCAAGCCTGTGCGTGCCACCACTGTGACTTATGTTCAACTGACCCAGCCGCATCATTTGGAAAACATTCTATTTATTGCACATTTTTTTACAAAACAAATGGAATCAAATTTGAATCCTAGCATTACTGCATGGCACCCCGGGCAGCTTGTGAGGAGTTATTCGACATTATGGTCACATCCCTGTGTAGCATGCAAGGTTGGAGAAGCATAAGGATAGTTTAACTGTAAACACAATGCCATGAACACAAGCGAGCACATTGTTTTTTCCTTGCTCCCTTTCCAACTTCTTGGTTCTCAGGAAGCTGGAGTGGTGTAGTGGTTAGAGCACTGGAATCAAATCTTAGAGATTCAGGTTGGAATGCCACCTCTGCCACGGAAGCACACTGAGTGACCTTGTGCCAGTCTCACACTCTCAGCCTATCTTACCTCACAGGGTTGTTGTAAGGATAAAATGAAGGACAGGGGAACGATGCAAGCTGCTTTGGGTCTCCACTAGGGAGAAAGGTAGGGGATCTTTATCTCAATGCCCTGACCTGGATAGCTCAGGTGAGCCTGATCTCATCAGATCCCAGAAGCTAAGCAGAGTCGGCCTTGGTTAGCAATTGGATGGGAGACTTCCAACAAAGACCAGGGTTGCAGAAGCAGGCAATGGCAAACCACCTCTGTTAGTCTCTTGCTATGAAAACCTCACCTAGGGTTGCCATAAGTCAACTAAGACTTGAGGGCAGGATTTCATTTTCATGTATCTCAATAAGTAAATATAAACCACAGTAAAACGTTTTGTCCAATCAAGGCTTAGTTTAGCTAACGGATGGTTTCCCTGGACCTTTGAGATCTTAGCCAGGGTCAAAGCAACAAACCAAGGGCCAGCGGTCTCCATGGTGGTCTCACCATCTCCATCTGAGCCAAAACGCCAACAAGGGAAACCAGCCCATCTCAGCAGCCCGTCTCTTATTAACAACTCACTTCTTTGCTCTGGCTCTCTTGAAATGATTCCCTTCTGCTACAACCACATGAAACTGTCCTTACGCAGAGTAGGATCACTGGTCCATCTTACTCACTAGGGTCCATTGTGATTGACAGTGACTTTTCAAGGTCTCAGAAGGACCAAAGTATTTCCTATCATCTAATCCCTGAGTACGTTTAACAGGAGATGCCAGTGAGTGAACCCAGGTCTTGGGGTCTGCAAAGCATGTCTTTTGCCCGTGAGTGCCACCGTGGTGCAGTGGTTAGAGTGTTGGACTAGGGTTTGGGAGATGTGGGTTTGAATCCCCACTCTACTATGGAAGCTTCCTGGGTGACTTTGGGCCAGCCACTCTCTTTCAGCAACACCTACCTCACAGGGTGGTTGTTAGGATATGGAAGAGGAGATAACAATATTGTAAGCCACTTTGGGTCCACGTTGGTGAAAAAATGTTGGGATTTTAGTAAGTGTCTTACGTTCAGTCATGAAGAAGTTAAATTGTTCTGTTTGTTTAGTCAGATAGCCTAGGACCGCTTAGGCCTCAAGTGAAAGTTCCCACCAGCGAAAAGGGAAGTATTATGCATAATCAAAAGATCTAGGATTCACTATTGGGTAACTAGCTTTATTAGGGGCAATTAACTTCCAACATATTCTAGGTGTTTATTCCTTTTTGTTCATGTCTTGGTTCAGTTTTTGTTCAGATTAGAGTTCGGTTCAGGATGTGAGAGTCCAGCCGTGAAGATGCAGCAATTAGTTTTTATTCTTTATTTTCTTTCCAAACGTACCCTTTGTCCTAATATGTAGTAAAGCATCTTCCACCGGAGTCTGTCTTCTTATAGTCTACTGCACATTAATTAACCTCTGCTAATTAAATCCAACAGAAAAGTAGGATATAAGTAACTACATGCCCTGACCTGGATAGCCCAGGTGAGCCTGATCTCGTCAAGTCTCAGAAGCTAAGCAGGTTCAGCCTTGGTTAGTAATTGGATGGGAGACCTTCAATGAAGACCAGGGCTGCAGAAACAGGCCATGGCAAACCCCCTCTGTTAGCCTCTTGCTATGAAAACCCCACCAGGGATTGCCATAAGTCAGCTATGACTTGAGGGCACTCTCCACCAGCAAGTATCTACATAAGTAAATAATTATGCTCTCTTTTCCTCCTCTATTTCTCCTTTGGTTTACAAGGTTGAAAGCAGAGCTTGCGCCTTATTTTCATTTATGTGCAACACTCCCTAGAGTTATAGCATAGAGTGTTAATTGCTGTAAAGACTATTTTCACTTGAAAAGCATGGTTGAAAGGTAATGAATAAAATGGGTCTTAGTTAGCACTAAACGTGGTCTTGAGTTATGACTGCCTTGGGCCTCAATAACACAAATCTTGATAGTTTGAAACTCTTGTGTTCCAAACTCCCATTGCATCACCAAGAAATCTTAGCACATGGTGCTCTAGTTAATCAACCCCTCCCCATTAGCTGAATGGTATTTTCCCACCTCCATCTGGATAAATTTAGGCAGCACCAGATGAGTTATTTTGGGACAACATGGGGGGGAGGGCCTTTTCTTCCCATTATGGAAGATCTTGAGCCTCTGACTTGTCCCATTTGGAGATGAAAAGATACTGTCAAGGGTTAGGAATTTCCTGTGAGACCGGAAATGTCGCTGCGGTACAGCCTCCTTTAATATTAATTAACGGAAGGGAGAGAGGGAGGACAGCCCCTCCCCCAAACAACAAAAATAGAAGGATCAATTACAAACAGCTCTTAAAAAAATAACATTTCCTTTCCATTTCAAGTGCGGCAGATGGAAGGAATTACAGATTTATAATGGGGCTCATCCCCCCCTTTAAATTATATATTGAGTTTACCAAGATCCCCCATTTGAGAATCCAGCCTTTGTCTTCCTTAGAGATCTTTTAATTCTTAAAATCCAGATGGCCACAAATTGGTGCGTTGAAACAGATAGTTGGAGCAGGGCTGGGAAAACGAAAAAATAATGACAACTATCTTTATTCGACACTTGAATCGCACTGCATAGCAGATGTGAGCTGACGGCAGGAGGAAGAGGGAAGCAAGTGCCAACAAGACACAGCCTGCTATCAGAGACCCAGAGAAGCATTTGTTAGCTAGAACTAGAGTGACGAGAGGGCCAAGGGAGAGTCTCACATGGGTATGCGTGTAAATGCACACACGAGCCCTGCGCTTCTAGGCTAGACTTTTAAAACATCTTTTCAAAAAGACAGATTTCCTGGCAAACCCTGGAAGGTTTGTTCAGAGTCCTTTTCTTTGCGCATCACTGACTTAGAGCGGAACCACAAGTGACAAAAGGCACAGGTTGGACATTTGTCAGCCTCCCTCAAGTTCTGATGGGAAATGTAGGCAGCTTGGCAGAATGTTGGACAAGTGACAGTTGAAAAGTCCATTCGACAGCAGTCAGAGAGCCAAGCTGCAAGACCAGGATGCCTACATTTCCCGTCAAAACTTGAGGGAAGCTGACAAGTGTCCAATCTGTGCCTTCTGCCACTTGTGGTTCTGCTCACAGATACACAGTTAGGTGCCCAATTACATACATGGGATGAGGGAATCTCTGTTTATTTATACACAAATCAGCCCACGCGATCCCAATCCTGTCAGAGGCAGGCAACGGGCAAACCACCGCTGAACATCTCTTTCTTTCAAAACCCTACAGGGTCACCATAAGTCTATTGTGCCCTGACAGCACATTCTTCCTGTTGCTGTCTAAGGGGTGAGTCCCTGCTTTTAAAAAATAAAAACCTCCAAAGCAGAGCACGCATATTTATCTATACCCTGCTTTTCTCCCTAATGAAGACCCAAATTTATTTATTTATTTATTGACATCATTTATAGTCCGCCTTTCTCACTGAGACTCAAGGCGGATTACACAGTAAGCCAAAGAGGCTTACAACAAAATTATCCATTTGTATCCTACAATAAATTGGCCTGATGTCACCCAGCAAGCTCTCATGGCAGAGTGGGGATTCCGATCTGATTCTCTGACCCTCTAAACATGATATCACACCGCCAAGAGGAGCAGAATCCTGTTCGTATTTGTCTTTCAGCCGTTTCCTTCCAACTTGACTCTAGTACGAGAAGGGGGTGGGGAGAGATGTCAGAAGCAACAGAGCACAGTAAGGTAAAGAAGAGAGAATTAAGATTGTTAAAAACGTGGACCTGCCACCACTTTAGGCACAAACACGTGCATAGACACATGGGATGCCCTCCGTAACAAACAATTTGCTTCTTAAATGGTATGGCATTATCTGGATCCACTCTCAGTCTCCGGTTCTGAGAACTATCGTGGTTCAGAGCACCTGCTTCATCTCTTATTTAGTTTATTTTTACACTCCTCACTTTTCTCCCCAATGGGGACTCAAAGCGGCTTACAAAATTTCAATAACAACAACAACAGCAACAACGACAACAACATTCAATTTATATGCCACCTTTCAGAACAATTTAATGCCCACTCAGAGTGGTTTACAAAGTATGTCATTATTATCCCCACAACAAAACATCCTGTGAGGTGGGTGAGGCTGAGAGAGCTCTAGTGAACTGTGACTAGCCCAAGGTCACCCAGCTGGCTTCAAGTGGAGGAGTGGGGAATCAAACCCTATTTAAACAAACATGCCAAAAAGTACAATGGACGAGAGGCCCTGCTCATTTAGGCCCCCAGGGGACAACCCATGGGCTTGGAGCCATTTGCCCTTTGGCTTGTGCCAAAGGTTGTGGGCTCTGGCCACACCCAGCCTTGTATCTTTGCAACAGGACCAAGTCAGCTTGGTTCTTATGTATGTAGCAGAGATGTTCCCAAAATCCCACTCCCTGCTAACGGCATGTTTAACTTGTGGTTGAAAGGAGCAAAGGGGGAGCCAAACCGTATCAAATGATCTCAGGTGATAGTCTCAGTAAGAAAGGCGGGCTATAAATAACACAAATAAATAAATCTAATTTAAGAGGGTTGAGCAAAGACACTCTTTGTCTCTCACATACGTGAGCACACAGGCACACTTCTCCAGGGTTTTCTCTCACATGCTCAGGGCTTTTTTTCAGCGGGAACGCGGTGGAACAGAGTTCTGGAACCTCTTGAAAATGGTCACATGGCTGGTGGCCCCGCCCCCTGATCTCCAGACAGAGGGGAGTGTAGATTGCCCTCTGCGCCACTGGCAATCTAAACTCCCCTCTGTCTGGAGATCAGGGGGTGGGGCCACCAGCCATGTGACCATTTTCTCCAGCAACCCACTGAGTTCCACCACCTCTTTTCCCAGAAAAAAAGCCCTGCACATGCTGCAATGTGGACGAATCCTAGAATCATATGTGGGGCCAGACGAAAATCAAGTGGGAACGGACCTATGTGATCTTGCTGGCTTCTCACACATTTGTGACCCCGCTGAAAAGAAACAGGAAGAACAAAACACGGAACTTCCTCTTTCCTCTGCAGCATCCACATATCGGAAGCATGACGGGTAAGTATGTCAAGCTTGCCAATAGTGGCTTGCCTAGTAATCTGAGACAACTAAGAACTGAACACGTGGTGCACTCTTCTCCTGAGTCACAGCACTGGTCTACCAAGGTCAATTTTGCCTACTCAGATCAAGTAGTAACAGCTTTGCAATATCTTGGGATGAAAAAGACTTTTCTCAGCACCTGAGATCTTTCACCGGAGATTACAGAAACTGGGACCTTTTCTGTCTGAACCTCATCTCTTCCCTCTAAATGACCACAGAAGAGGGAATCTTTTCCCTTCCTTTTAAGTCACAAATGACTAAAACACGCTAGCAGCAAAACCACACCGAATGGCATTTGCTATTAACTTTTGCGAGCATATTTGCAAGGCTTCATTAAGCAGAAAGTACCTGAGATCATGGAAGTTCTAACTGACTTGACATGGCTTTTAAATAATGAAATGAGAAAAGCGCTGAGGCAGAGTGCTGGAGAAAGGGGGGGAGGGATAATCTTTTCCCACACACACCTTTTCAGTATTTCAATTCCCTTTCCAAAGCAGCTGCTTGTCCAATAGGGGTCAAAATACCAGCTTGGGAGAGGTGGCAGAACTTGATTTAAATCAGAAAAATAACATAGAGGGAAAGTGTTAAATCCCTCTCACTCCAGCTGTATAGCAGCCAGTCCTGAGAAGCTGCTTCTAATATCTTTTTTTAAAGTGGGAGACCCAATCAGTGACGAAGAAAGCAGCCACGGTCAGCTGGGCAAATTCCTTACTTGGGAATTTTGAAGGAAAGGTTGGCCAGGGGATTGTCAGTGTAGTCTTGAAGAGACAGGATAGCTTGTCTTAGGGTAGAACTCTAACTCAGAGAAGAATCATGGCTCAGTAGTAGAGATGGACACGAATCAAAATATGAACCAAAATTCATGATGAACCAGGCCGGTTCGTGGTTCGCGAACCAGCAGTTCATCAGATCCCATTTCTAACGAAACGCCACGAAATTTAGGCTGGTTCGTTTGGTTCGTTTTTTGGTTCATCACTGCAGACAGCCTGGAGCTGATCAATCAGTTTCTGAGGCGACAGGGGATGAGCTTCCTGCAGACCTTCTGCTGGCCCAGAAGTGACCTTCTGCTGGCCCAGAAGTGACGATTTTCTGACCTGGATGTGACATTTTCATGAACCAAATGAACCGGTTGTGAACCAGGGGAGGGGGGGCAGGTTCGTGAAATCTGACGAACCACGAACCACATGGTTCATTTTTTCCGGTTCGTGCACATCTCTACTCAGTAGCAGAGCATCTGCTTTGCATGCAGAAGGTCCCAGGTTCAATCGCCAGCATCTCCAATTAAAAAGATTAGGTAGGTGGCGATGTGAAAGACCTCCTGAGACCCTGGAGAGCTGCTGCCCATCAGAAGAGACAATAATGACACTGACAGACGAAGCATTTGACTCTGGAGAAGCTCGTGTGTGTGATCTGCATTCCTCCTGCACCAAGACAGTCATGCGGAGTTCTCTCTCTATCCTTTGTCACATGACATTTACCTTGCAGTGTGATGTGGTCAAAGCTTGTGTATTTCCACTTCCCTACCAGCCAATGGTGCGGTGACACAGGGCAAGGTGTCATTACGCATTATGGTGAATTGAGGTGAAACTCAACAAGGGAGACTGGCCGCTTGGTCTCAGAGTGCAGTAGCAACTCAAAGGCTGACAAAATTTTCCTGAGTATAAGCTTTCACACTTCATCAGATACAAGTAAGAATGAAGATCCATCAGCTCTTACATCTAGATCAGCAGGGGAGAGAGCCAGATCAAGTGAGGATGCAGAGGTACAATGCAAAAGGATTCTACTTTGCATTGCCCTTTGTGCTGTACCTCTGTATCCTCACTTCAAGTTGTCCTCCCACCTTCCCACCTGGATATAAGGGCTGACGAATCTTCATTTTTATTTGTATCTCACCAAGCAAAGCTGAGTCTGTGAACCTAGGCAGATCATGAGAGAGAGGGCAGGAAGGGTTACATCAGTGCTAAGTTCTCATGGTCCCTTCTAACACGCCCAGAGTAATAACAATCACCACTTTGGAGTCAGGAAACAATTTTCCCCAGGCCAGTTTGGCTAGGGATCCTGACGGTGTTTTGCCATCTTCTGGGCATGGAGCAGGGGTCACTGGGGGTGTGGGGGAAGGTAGTTGTAAATTTCCTGCATTGTGCAGGGGGCTGGACTAGATGACCCTAGAGGTGTCTTCCACCCCTACGATTCTGTGATTCTACGAAGTGAGCATCGATTCACAAAAGCTTATAACAGAGAAAACTGTGCTGGCCTCTAAAGGGGCTACTGGAGACAAATTTTGTTCTGCTATTACAGACAAACCCAACTATCCACCCAAAACTATCTTTCGGTCTCCAATAGCCTTTTGGTTTACCTTTACAGTTCATAACTGGCTTTTGTGTTGCAGTAGCCCCAAATAAGCTTTATGTTTTTTTTCTTAAGTGGAATTTTTTTGCAGACTTTAGGGATAACTAAAGAAACATGATAATAATCTCTTTTCCTTATCGGAAAAAAAGTAAGAATTCTCAAGAGCCTCCATTTTTCTTTCCATGAAGTTGCTTTGAAGATCTAAGTCGCCAAGAGCTGTCCAACATTGGGGACAAGGCTATCCAAAAATAAATGCAAGCTTTTAAATAAAATAAACGGTCCTTTGTCTGGCATGAAGATTTGCTTTAAAACAAGAGAGAAAGTATCAGAAGGTGCTTCTCGGCACTTCACAGAGGGGCCTTTGCTAAACAAAAGCCAGGAGGAATGACTTAATTTAGTAAAGATTTGAGAAAGTTAAGATCATTCATCTTACAAAGTAAAGGTTTTTTTTAAAAATACCCAGTTTGACTGATGTTGCTGCTAAGTGCTGCCTGCCATTTTTTGACATCAGGTTTATAAAGATATAAGCCCAGTGAGTCACTGGAACTGGGAAACAGAGGCCTCTGCAGCGCCCTGAACCGTGGGCTCACCACCAGATGGCGGTATCACACACAATATTCTACTGTACAACCAAATGTCCAGTTTCACTTTCATTGAGAAATTTTTTTTGCCGGACAAGGGAGGGGGGTTGTTTTTTAATGTTATCCGAGCTCATTACTTGTGCATTCTCCCTAACTCTCTCTTGTGCAATTTGGAGGTGGTTGTGTAAGCTCTCCAAACCTGGGATTCTCTTTGGAGATTTTTTTGTTCCCTAACTCAAATTCATTCTGAATTAACCCCTGCTCCCTGGGCTTAGGATAGGGGCTTTGGTCATGCTTGCCTTTGATATGAAAACCAGACTTGTAGGCCATGGGGAGGGCTCCTCTTGGTTTGGATTGCATCTGAGGGGAGTATTCAGGGAGGAAGTAGATATTATCCGCTTTGAGCCGGCCTGGTGGGGAGAGCAGATTACAAATCCAACAAATAAATAAAAAATAATAAAATTATGAGCCATTGAGCAAAAGCTAGGGTTGCCCAGTCTGGGTTGGGAAACTGCTGGAGATCCAGAGGACAGAGATTTTTTTGGGGGGGGGACACCTCAGTGGGGTATAATACCATAGACTCCACCCTCCAAAGCAGCCATTTTTTCCAATGAAACTGATGTAGTCTGGAGATCGATAACAATTTGGGGAGTTTTTCAGGCCCCACCTAGAGGTTGATGACTGTAGGGGAAACTCTTGAGGGGAGTTTTTTTTTAAAGGAGAAGAGGCAGGGATTGCTTGTCCTGTTTCCTATTGGTGTAACGGTTTTCTGCATCAGTATTTAATATTTACATAAACAACTTGAGAAGTATTGCAATGCAGGGTGTGTAACCAGCGCGGTGTTGTGGTTAACGTGTCGGAGACCCAGGCTCAGGTCCTTACTCTACTATGAAAGTTTGCTGGGTGACCTTGGGTCAATCACACACTCCCCGCTTATCCTACCTAACAGGGTAGTTTATGAATTTCAACGAATTCTGTGAACATTCTATTTTCGTTTGAGAGTTCATTTCTGTGGAGGCAGCTTATTACTCAGGGTGAAACTACAGTTATCCCCCCGCCCATTCCAATAAATTTACTTAGACAATTACCAGGAAAATTGTTACGTGGTTTTCCGACGGCTGCATACAAATGGGTAAAAATCCCGTTAAGAAAACGACTGAATCAAGAACATTCAGCAACAAAAATGGGCAACCCCCCCCCTAAATTGAGAATGACAACGTGGGAACATAAAACAAAAAAAGAAAAGGCAGATTCAAACAGAGTTGCCAACTACCAGGCGGGGTCTGGAGATCTCCTAGAATTTCTACGGTTTTCCAGACTACAAAGATCAGTTGCCATAGAAAAAATGGCTGCATTGAAGGGTTGACTCTTTGGCATTATATCCCACTGAGGCCCCCAAACCTCCACCCTCTAATCTCCAGGAATTTTCCAACCCAGAATTGGCAACTCTATTCAAACATCATTACTCTGAATTCCAGCTAGTGGGAGAGATGGAACAGAGAAGAGCTTGCTTGTAAAGCATCTGTTTGGCTGCTGAAGGGAAAAGAAATGCTAGTCTGGATGGACCTTGTTCTGATCTCTACAATTCTTACATTCCCGAATTGCATTCTGTCAGAAAAGGATGCTTAAAAAACAATAAATAAAAACCAAACAACCGACATGACGTTGAAAACAATCAATGGGAAAATAAACCGAGTTGCTCAATAGGTAATGTGCTAGTTGCAATGTTTATCACTTATGGGAAAAGAAGTGTATACTTTGCATGTCCCTGCCTTTCTGTGAATGCTGAACTAAACATTCTGTTCCTGGGAATGGGAAGGACAGGTCGGGTGCATTGGGGGTTGGAAGAGGCAGATAGGAGGCGGGAGCTCCAGAATTAAGCTCGGCATTGCACAATTGTGCGTTATGATATAGACACAGCTAACAGGAAAATGCTATTCTTGAAGGCAGATGCTGAACGCAATCAACCAGATGTGCAGGCAAGACCAGAAACAGGCTGCTTGATGAACTTGGTCAAAACTTTGTCACCTCCCCAAGTCACATTACAAACCCCATCTGTACACATAGGGGCCTACAACAGGCAAGAATGGTCTGATATGGAATACTGGAAATACACAATACACTCATATGCATCATATGAAAACCTGAAAGTAAAGATGATTGGCTCCTGGCAGCTCTGAGTCATCTGGGATTAGATCTCTCTCTACTGTTAGGGATTTGCGCTAATAATCTTCTATCAAAGTTTGTGAAGTCTGAAGAGCAAAACCCTCCGGTTAAAAGTGAGAATTGTCCACCACCCCTTCAAACTCCCCCAAAGGTACCACAGAGGTTATTTAATGTGATATTGTTTTTAACATTATACTAGAAAATCCATGTGTAGAGAATTATACCACATCCTTAGATGCGCTTTTTAAGAGAGACCCCAATTGTGGAAATGTACATCTCAAGGAAAGGTTTTTTCTCTGATGCTTGTGCTTGAGAACCTTTTAGGGAGTTTTGGGTATGTTTCTCTAAGGATCCTTGAATTGTGGCTCAGGGGATTGTGTTTCCAATGTTAACTGTATCTTTAATTATGCTATGCTTTACGTATTATAGGGTTGCTGTACCTTTAAGACTTTGACACTTAAACATGCAGTTTAAGCAGCAATGCGGCATTGTTCCGGCGGACCGCTCTGACTAAACACTTCTTTGAAGCACGTGGTTGAAATGCTAATGATTTTGTGAGCTTGCGTGTCATGTTTTGTAAGTATATGGTCTTTGACAAAACGTGTATTCAATTTAAACTGAGAATGGACTGGAATATATGTTGATTATGAATTTGTTGCAGGTAATTTGCCCTGAGGAAACACTGCCGGTGAAACGGGGACTGAAAAGTTGCAGGCATAAACCCGTAGGCTTTGCATATGGACTTGGCTCTACATATGATATTATGCTGGACTCTCTGACCATCTATACATGTGCACAACTACTGTATTTGGAATGAATTTACTCATATGAATTGGAACAACTATTTGGTATACTCTTAGTGTATCCGTTTGTATATAATAGGCGCACAACTACCTTATTTGGATTGAATCTACTCATATGAATTGCATCAACCACTCGGTGTATTTATAGTGTATTAGTTTGTATATAGTAGGGTCCCTTATATTTATTCTGGATAATTTATTTTGGTTGCATCAGCACAAGGCAGGCAGGCGCAGGCCCCAAGATGCCAAGGGAGCCACTGGGGAAGGTTCAGAAGCAGCAGGGGCGAGCCAGGCAGAGAGCAGACCAAATGCCACACCCCAGGTGGGGATGGAGGGGGTGGAGGCTGGAGACTGCAGAGTCTACCCAGCCCTCCTATCAGATAGGCTGGGTGGGAGCAGGGCCAGTCAGGGAGACGGGGGTGACAACTGGGGCCAGAGCCAGGGAGGTGGGGCCAAGGGAGGCCTTTAAATTCAGGTTCCTGTGAAGGCCGAGGAGGATTTTGGAGGGAGAGACAGCTGGAGCACGCTGCTACTCCCAGGGCAGGAGAAGGAACAAGGTGGTGCAACCCCCTTCCCTGCCCATCTGAGGCCGGAGGACACCTGCCTGGAGAGCTGGTAGGATGTCAGGCCATCAGGAGAGGGCATCAGTGAGGGAGGATCCTCACAGTGACAAACAGACAACTGGAGGGAAAGGGAAGAGGAGCCATTTTCAACTGCAAAATGGTTTCATGCTTTATCTCTGCTTGAAATGAAGCATTACTGCAACTCGGATCTTTTACTTTCACTGTTAAGGCAGGAAAATCCACAATCAAAGCAATGGGCCTAAAGAAAAGTTAGAAGACACAAGGTAGACTTTTGCAGCTGAAGTTACTACTGAGTCTGGCTTTGGAGCTCTAGGGACATAGGAAGCTGACAGATCACGAGTTCACGTGGCCTAGTATTCCCTGGTCTGGAAGCTCTAGGGACATAGGAAGCTGACAGATCACGAGTTCACATGGCCTAGTATTCCTTGGTCTGGAAGCTCTAGGGATATAGGAAGCTGACAGATCATGAGTTCACGTGGCCTAGTATTCCCTGGTCTGGAAGCTCTAGGGACACAGGAAGCTGACAGATCACGAATTCACGTGGCCTAGTATTCCCTGGTCTGGAAGCTCTAGGGACACAGGAAGCCGACCAATCATGAGTTCACGTGGCCTAGTTTTCCCTGGTCTGGAAGCTCTAGGGACACAGGAAGCCAACAGATCACGAGTTCACGTGGCCTAGTATTCTCTGGTCTGGAAGCTCTAGGGATATAGGAAGCCGACCAATCATGAGTTCACGTGGCCTAGTATTCCCTGGTCTGGAAGCTCTAGGGACATAGGAAGCCGACAGATCATGAGTTCACGTGGCCTAGTAGTCCCTGGTCTGATTGGCTGTTGATGGGGGGGACCACACTTAAATCTCATCAAGCTCACTGGAGGAAAGGGGGGGGATCTCCCAAAGCGTTCAACCTTTGGAAGGCCAACAAGCAGCACAGATGCCAACGTGTCTCCCTCTTCTTAGCCCCCCAAGTGGCATTCAGATGACAGCTTTCTTGAATGGGGATATTTTTACTTAGCATCTGAACAAGGTCGAAGTACCTGGCCCCAATATACATTTATAAACGTGCTTTTTATGGGTAGCATAAGTTGCTAGAAAATAAAAGCATTTTATCATAGACTGCAGACGACTAAATCATGCACTACTTTTATCAAAAGCAGAGAAGCCAAACGCAGTATCTTCTTCTTCTCTCTACCAACAGAAGAGCAGTTAAGAGACGTTGAACAGTATTTGCCATTTAGGGTTCCCAGAAGCAGAACTGGACCATTTCACCACAAAGGATACAGAAAGTGGGTCATTCCTTGAGACTGAATGATTTTAAGACAGGTTGAACTCAACAAGCCGTGAGAACCTGCGACCTGCAAGTGTAATTATCTGTTTCACAGCCATAGGGGGGGGAAACATCTTTACGTCAATATTTTAGTTTTTAGGGCTTTCAAACAAGCCACAAGACTTTGCTTTCGGCTTAGCACCTGGACGGGGCAGTAGGTGAGGGACAGGAAGGGGAACACTAATATGCCCTGGGAGCCTGGGTAATGTAAGATTATACAGAAAGGAAGGTAAACAATAAAGACTCTCAGAGGACTCTGCCCTCGAAAGGTCATCCAGAGTGCCACAAGAATCTTAATATTTAACTGCAGCTGAGAGAGCTACGGGAATTCGAGGAGACTCTGGGTTCTTGAGTTTGCAGTTAGTTCCGTCAAAAATTTAATGAGGTTAGGAAGAAGACACCTCTGCATTTATTCATCATTAGAGCACCTTGAGTGCACCAAATCTAAAGGTCTTGACAAATTCTTGGAGGTTCTGGAGAAGATTATGATGTGACACGTACTCAGGGTCTGACATACTATCCAGGAGAGGGAGGGAGGAATTTTCCCCCGTGACTGGACTGGCCATGGTCCTGGGAGTTCTTTGCTATGACTTTATCAGAACAAGTATGCTGTAGTTAATTTGCACCGTTCGGCAGCATGTCTCAGAGCATGATGCATGGTCACTCAGATCTGATCTGCAATGGGTCTGGTGGAGGGATTAAATGCTCTAAGAGAGGGGACAGAGACTAAAAAGTCCCACCGCGGCAAAACTATGCCGTTAGATTACAACGCATCAAAAACGCCCTGCACAACGGTGCTTGTTTTGCAACTGTTTAATAAAGCAGAAGCCTCTAACTTCCGTCCTAATAATCAAATATGGAATCCTGATTTTTCTGACGGTTAATCGCACAGCTATCAGGACTGACTAGTGGTCTGTCTTCCACTTTGCCTCCCAGACTGTCACTAAAGCGCCAAGTGCAAGATCCTTGGCCACAGGAGATGCTGTGATGAGGATCAGAGGTCCCAGCTTGCAACCGTATCTGAACCAGCAAACTGGCTTGATGGCAGAGAAGGGTCGTGGCATAGTCTCTTCCACACTGCAGCACTTCTACTGTAGAAGGGCAGAGAATATCAAGTAGATTTCAGGTGCCAATACAGTTCTACCAGGTCAAAGAGTCACAGAATAGGAAAGGTCCTTATGGGTCATCTAACCCCCAACAATGCAGGAAATGCAAAGTTAGAGCATCCCCGAGAAATAGCTTGCACAGTATCTGCCTGGAGACATCCAGCCAAGGAGAACCCCTCTCTCGCCACGATGGAATTGTTCCACTGCCAAGATGCCCCACTGCTAGGAAGTTTCTCTTCATGTTAATTTGAAATCTACCCGAGTGCAACGTAAACCCATCAGATTTAGTCTCGCCTTCTGCAGCAAAAGAGATCAAGTCTTTCTTCTCTTCAATATAACAGCCCTTTGAGTATTAGAACATGATCACTCCCACCTGTATCTTCTCTTCAGCTGGCTAAGCATGCCCAGTTCCTTCAACCTTTCCTCACGGGACTTGTTTCCCAGACCCCTGAACATCTTTGTTCCCTCTTTTGAACCTACTCCAATTTGTCTACATCTTTCTTAAAATGTGGGACCCAGAACTGGACACAGCGTTAGTGCTACGAAGCGGCTCATGAGACTTCTGGATCCGAGTCTCTTTTGGATGGTTCATTTCTGCTTGCCTCCAGGCTACGAGATCTGGAACCATTCATAATAACAGCCTCCAAACCCTTGATACTTCCCATGCTGCCCTGCTTTCCTCCTTCCCAGTTAATTATCTCATCAAATGGACAAGACCCTCAGTTTCTCTCTATCTCATCTGCCCTCTTCTCCCCACCATCTAGATTTCCCTTGCTTTCCTAGCCATTCAGATTCCTCTAAGGAATCTTTGCTTTGAAAAGTAATAAGTTTTATTGCTCTGCAGGGAGATGTCTTTTGGTGAACACCAGGTGGCACAACTCTACCTTTTACAACACACGGAGGCTCTGGAAGTGTGAATTCCCCCCATCTGCTAGCAGGTTTTCGAGTTTTGGCTAAGCAGCGGTTGGTCAAAACAATTCACCCTGTTCCAACCATTCTCCAAACCAGAAGAGCAGTGTGCTGCTACATTCCCCCCAGAACAAATTTGTTATGGTGCAATGCTCAAATGACTCAATGTTGGCACTGCCATGCACCCTCCCTCACAAGTAAAACTGATTCCGGAGGTACAATATACCATGGGGTTCCCCGAAACAATTAGGCTGTTGCCATTCAAAGGACAAGGATCACCTCTATGAAAGGCTCAGGGTGGGGTTTGTTCACCTTACTGTCCCTTCTTCTGCTTTTGAGAAAGTTTGAGAAAGTCACTGCAAGAGCACTTGGAAATACATGTATTTTCATGGCAACTGAATGCATGGGATAGGTTAAACTGGAAGGTTGCAAGTTGTTCAATCCACTCAGTGAGATTAATAGCTAAGGGCCACTTTGAATACGGGTCCTTTCCAACCACCAGACCAAAGACGTTTCCAGAAAAGGGGCCACGGCTTAATAGCAGAGCAGCTGCTTTGCAGGGTGAAAGTCCTCAGCATCTGGAGTGAAAGGATCTCAATAAGAAGCAAAATGGGAAAGACTAGAGACCCTGGCGGGCATCTGTCAGTCAAGATGAACAAATATTGAGCCAGATAGATCAATGGCCTGACTCAATATATTGGTTCCCAGGCTTCATAGCGGTAGCATACCTTTTTTTGTAAGTTAAAACTTGAGGTATATTTTACTGTTAAATACTGAAAAAGTTTACTTTTGCATCTATAAGAGCCAGAATTACCCATCCTCGGAGGAGTCCACTCCCGCCTCTCATGTTTCTGCATGAGTCATTGATCTGCACTAATCACTGGGTGGAGGGAAGCCAGAACAATGACTCAGGGAGAGATGCCACAAGCAGCCACCTCCAACAGCGTGGGATTTTCTCGGCTGTACAGGTAACCAAATGACTCTGGGGTGAATTCTGTCACTCAGGTATAGCTTGACCATGTGCCTCCTTCTCCTGAGCAGCAGAGGAAACATTTACCTAATTCAGATACAGCGAGATGGTAAAATGGTCATATTATCTGGCTAGAGTTCCACAATCTTGCAGCATCTCACAGAAATTAGGACATGCCAAAAGAAAAAAGAACAACAACTGTGGAATACTACAGTATGTCAACACTGGGGACGATCCAAGGATCTAGTCACATCCAGTGCAAAGATGGGGCTGAATTGTTGACTCTGGCAGAGGCCCATCGACAGGTGGCCAGGGACAGTGGATAGCCTCCTATGTGGGTGTACATTTTGACTCTCAGAAATCATTAACTATTGGATATAAATAGTTGATTTTATTTCTTCTGGCTAATATGGAGGTTTTGAAGTTGTTGCAGTTAGTTAAAATGCAGGCCTCTGAGAAAAGACAGAAGGGAGGTGGATGGGTGAGTGGAGTGAAACTGGATGGGCAGTGGCAGTACCTCCTAGGGGATGGAGCAAACTGCAGTTTTTTGTTTTTGTTTTTTGAATTACTGTTCTAAGAGAAAATATTCTGTTTGGGTAAAGCAGGCAACCTGTGTGGAATCTTGAAAGGGGCTTTATTGCAGTTCAGTCAGGCAATCTGTGTGAAGCCTGAACTGTTTGTGTGATTCTGGTAAAAACAGGCAAGTTGTGCGCAGCCTGAGAGTGTCTGCGTGTTACTGAGGGAAATTCATTCAACCAAGTTCAGTGAAACTGCAGGTTTCTGAGAGAGTCGGTATCTGTGTGGTATTCAGAGAAATTATTTTGTCTAAGAGGCAAACTGGCTGTGTGCCTGAGAGAGAAAGTCTGAGGATATCTGAGTGAGAGTTTGATCTAACTAAATTTGGCAAGCTGCATGGAAAGGCCTGAGTGAATCTAAGGGCCAAGCTACAAGTGATGAATGACACAGGTTGGACACTTGTCAGCTTCCCTCAAGTTTTGGTGGGAAATGTAGGTGTCCTGGTCTTGCAGCTTGGCTCTCCAACTGCTGTCCAATGGACTTTTCAACTGTCACTTGTCCAACATTCCGCCAAGCTGCCTACATTTCCCACCAAAACTTGAGGGAAGCTGACAAGTGTCCAACCTGTGTCATTCGTCACTTGTCGTTTGGCCCTCAATCTGTGTGGAATTTATTCTATTAGGGAAGACCTGTGTGGAAAATTACTCTGTGTGACTGAGTCTGTGTAAATACCTTTAGAAGAGATAACTCTGTTTAAACCACCAAGCGTAAGAACTATTCTGAAACCGATAACCCTTATCAAAACTCTGCAACCATCAAATTATGTAGCTATGAATAAATTCTACTTTTGTTTAAGAAAGAAAGATCCTTTATTTTCCTCACAACCACCCTCATGTGCTGACCATTCTGTCACACTACCAGCTATAACAAAGCCTTCCTATATTACAAGTTACAACAAGGTCTAAGGTGGCAGTGAAAACCTTTTGTGGGAGTCAGGGAGGCAACAATATAAAGGTCACACAAACACAAAAGGGAAATTGTTCTTGAGGTAACAGCTTGGGGTAAAGTAGAGAGCCACAACTCTGTGTGAGTAGAAGTGTAAGAAGTGTTTATTATGACCACAACCTTCCTGAGGTATAAGTTTAAGATAAAGTAAGGAGGAACAGAGTTTAAGGTACAATGCCAAAGGTACAAGAATTGTACCTTTTGTACAAGGTACAAAAAGATTGAAGGTATTAAAAGGTTAATTAAAAACAAGCAAACCATTACAGGGTGGAATCACATTTACAAGATAAGCAAAAACGTTACAACTATTTAAATACACTGATTTCTCAAGGCACAGTAACCATCTTTTGTACAGTTTGGGAATTCCTGCTCTAATCCTGGTAATCCATAATGGACCTCTGGGTATGATTCCTCCAAAGGACTAAGAAATCTTCAGAAAAGCCCTTGCAAATAAGGACTGCACCACTGGGAAATTCATCCAGCAAATAATCTCTTTAGCTAGTGCAGGAAGAGAAGGAAAGGCTTGAACACTCACTGAACTTCAGGGATGAATTTCCTTAAAAAAAACCCTGTGTCCTAGTTTTTCATCTAAGCCACTCTATCATTCCCTTGAATATCCCTTGAATCCGGCAAGCTGCTCCCCTGAGCCCTGACCTGCGGACGAAGATGCTTACGACATAGCTGTTCCTTTGTGAAATTAAATTTAGGCACCGGAGCACAAGGGCACTCATTTGCTAAGGGCTATTGTGGGAACAGAAGCAAGTAGCATTCATCACCCCAGGCATTGTCTCTTCCCCTCTCTCTGAAAATGGGCAGAAATTGCATATATTCCCTATACAGGATTCATTCACAAAGCTTTGCAGTGTAATGAATTACGCGTTTATGTAATAGGCTTTAAAAAAAAAATTGCCTACCACTGGAACCACTTTCCTAGTAGTCATTGGTGGAGTCGCTGTGATGTCTCAGAATGTCAATAATTTAGCTTTAGTTAGAGATGTGAAAGGTTAGGCCTTTATCGTTATTGGGCTAAGAAATAATTCCATGTCCATAGTGTGCTGCATATATGAATCAACCACGACCACATAGAGGATATGGCTTTGGCCACATCACTACAAATATTCTTGAGCCATTGCCAGTTGGTGGCCCATTATGGGCACGGTACCAACACCGGCACTTTCTCTAGAAGGCTTCAGAAATGGCTAGGGAAGAGGGGGGCTGTGCTTTTTGTATAGAAAAAGATGCAGCCTCCAAGTTCTGCAGCCAGAAGGAAGGGGGGGGTTGTGCCAAATCCCCCCATTGCACACCTCCAACTCCCCCTCAAAGTTCCTGACATCCCCCACCTCACATAAGCAGAATTTGGGGGACATTTTGGACAGAGTGGGAAGCGGGGAAGTTGTACACCATGGGCAAAAAGTATCCTTCTGTCCCCAGAAATCTTGGCAGGATGCGAGCCAGAGTTCTTTGAAGAGGTAAGGGACTCAAGGTAAGACGCTGAATGAATAGGCTATACTTTAAACGGAAGGAAATATGGATGAAAGACAGAGAAAAGACAGGCTTGGGGACAGAATAAAAGCAGATGGGGAATAAAAAGAACACAGGTCCTTATACTCTTCCTGTGTGAAGCTGGCAAGAAGAGGTAAGGAAACTTTGGAGGGCAGGGACTAGGTGCCTGCCAGGGAACTTGAGAACTAACATGGGCCCCAGACAAAAATCTCCTCTTCTCATTTGGTACACAGACACACAACAGAAAAGAGTCCAGTTGCACCTTTAAGACGAACCAACTTTACTGTTTCGAGAACCACAGATGCATCTGACAAAGAGAGCTGTGGTTCTCGAAAGCTTATGCTACAGTAAAGTTGGTTCGTCTTAAAGGTGCTACTGGACTCTTTTCTATTTTGCTACTACAGGCGAACACAGCTACACAACAGTTACGCTGCGCTCAGCAACAGCTCACTGTACCTTCGTCTCTCAATAGGACGACTCTCTCTCAGCCTAACTGCAAGGACAAAATGGGGGGGGAGCTTGCTTAAGGATGGATGGGATAAAAATATATAAAGACAGACTGATTACATGGCAGTACGTTGTGGACAACTTGTCCAAATAGCGACAAATGAGGAAGAAGCCATTCTGTTGAAGAACTGCAGGGTTCGTAAGGCAGTTGCTACTGGTATTTTGATGACTACTGGGTGCCCTGGATAGCCTCAAACAGTCTGCCTCTCAGCCAAGCTGAAAACCGTTCCTTCTCTCTCTGGCTGTTGCACATATACAGATGGGGGCGGGGGGGGCATTGCAGTCAAACAACCCCACGACCTCTGTCTTTGAGCAATAGCTTAACACCTTGTGAAATGCAGCAATGTTTAATGTACAGAGGCCATGGCAATAAATTTCCACGCCAGGATGCTGCTCATGTCTTTTTTTTTTTTAAGCCAGGAAACTGCCCCAAAGGAATCGAAGGCGAATGACGTTAACCATGCACTACGTGGAGGCAGACTGTGCCTTGCCACAGCGTCTCCTTTAACTACAAAGCGAATTGTATGCCTGAACAGGTTTAAGAACCTTAGGAGCCGAAGCGCTCTATTTTTCCAGAATCAAAATTAGAAGCATACTTGCTTCCTACTTGAAAAGAGTTGCACTTAAGTCCGTGAATGTGTGAGTTACCTGCCAGTTGACACACCTTCCCTTCCTGCATGAGTAATTTTTTGAAGCATGCATCCTAGGTAGAAGAAGGAAAGTCCAGAACAGTGACTCATACAGGCTCCTCTGAGGGTGGTAATTTTGGTGTGTCTTTGTAATGGGAAATGACTGAATGGGCCAATCATACCTACTGCAGAGGCACAGTAGAATGACTGTCCATTTGCAAAAGCTGATGATAACGAGGCATAACCAAAGCAGAGGCACAGCAGGCAGCCTCCTCAGCAGATGGTTATTTTGGGCTCACAGAAGTTTTTTTTTATTAAGTAAGTGAATGGTTTCTTATGACATGCTGCATAACGCTGTTGAAGCCAGTAGAAAAAACGCCGGAGACCAATAGTTGACTTATACAATAAGGGAAAGGAATTTAAACATAACCATTTTCAGAACAAAAGAATGACACCAAACTACAAGTGCTACAATGCTTTTGGCTAATCTGAGTAGAAAACATCAGATTTTACTGCCTTTGCTGTCTTGAGGACTAGAATGTTTAATATAAAAGCAGCTGAGAATGTGAGCATACCTCACGCTAGGCCTAATGTTCAGTTCCTTGATTCAGTTCTTTTCCTGCACAGCCCGATGCCAGAACCACAGAATACACACAGCAACAAATTCCAGGGTAGATAATAGTTCCAACTTTCTCATCTTTTAACCAGGCTGAGCTTCCCCCCTTTATTTAAAAGAGCAAATAAAATGGATCCTCATTGGATTCCCCTTTTCACAATTGTTCACTGCTCCCTCCATCCTACTAAAACTTCACCTGTCCACAAGCCCAACCATATACACTAAAGCTGTCTGTAAAGATACTGGATGATATAGAAGTTCCGCCATAGTTGGGGAAATCACAGGGCACCAACAAAGGGAAGAGCCAGTTTTACGAGCTCAAGTACATCAGGAAGGGAGGGAGGAAGAATCTTACAAATAAAAATAAAATTGATCAGGCTCCAAAGAATTTAACCCAAAGGAAAACAGGACGTTGTGATGATATTCCAGGTAGGGTGTACGTTTTTTCCCTTCTTTGAAATACCTCCTAATAAGCATGCAGCTCAATTCGACACCCAATTCATCCCCCCCACCCCGAAGGTACCGCTATATTATTATTCCATCACAGAAATTGCCCTTGTCCTGTCACACATTCAACAGTAATAGATAGTTTCAGTAATAAAACTGTCAACATAGCATCTCCTTTCAGGGTGCTCTGCACAGCTTCTCTGCAGTGTATTCCACAAAAGCACCCCTTAAAACAATTCATATCAATTAATTGTAAATAATTAACAGCTTTTGGTTCGTCTCAAACAACAGTGCGCTCACGGGTGGGGTGGGGTATCCTTTCTCATTACTCCTTGACCAGCCCAACAGAGACTTCAAAAGAAGCTCATGATGTGTATGTTATGCATGTTCAAAACTAGTCTACACACACTGCAGAAAGAAGTGAAAATGAAAGAGCAACATCCTGAGTGGACAGAATTGCCTTGCTTCCCCCACATAGAATACTCTCTGCAAGTAGAAAACTAGCACTGCAGCGAAAATAGAACTTTTGTCCTTCACATGCTAGCTTTTTACATGTGGAGAGTTTTCCATATGGGGACACATATGACAGTGGCACTCCCTTCTACTGACCTGAAATTCATTCTACCATCTTAGGATTCTACGTACACATGAAGCTGCCATATACCGGGTGGTTTATCAAGCTCAGTCTTGTCTTTGATTGGTAACAGCTCTCCAGAGTCTCAGATCTTTCAAATCACTCCTACCTGATCCTTTCTAATTGGAGATGCCAAGGATTGAACCTGGGACCTTCTGAATGCGAAGCAGATGCTCTACCCCTGAGCCATGGGCCCTTCCTCTACCACCTCATTCTGCTGCATGGACCAGACCTTATACTGGCTCAGAGTAGAAGGACGTCATGAACTAGAAGTGCATTTGCCCACGTCAGAAATTATGAAATGCACATCCCCTCACCTGGGCAACGGGCAAACGGCAAAGGTGGGGACCACGCATCTATCTGCATTTCAAGGGGAAACATGTGAACGATACTTTTCAGGCTAGAAAGAATGGCGGAGAAGAAAAAGGGGCAAATCTTTTAACTCTGCAATACAGCTAGAACTACTTCCAGTCTCCTTATTTTCAGGGAAAGGGGGAATGAAGGATAGTAACGGTTACAGGATAAATACCATAACAATTTTTGTTAAATCATGCCTCCAGATGTCATAGCCTGCTCCCAGGATTATAACTGATGAATTGCATAACTCTTTTCTCTCCAAACTGAGCAGCTAGGCACATCCAAAGCCACTTCCTTTGCTCCTTGGTGGATGAAAGGCACAAGAGAAAAAACACCATAATGAACATGAATTACAAGCACCCCTCCGTGTGCGATGGGCTTGCTCTCAAGGCTACTTAATAAACTTTCTTCATATCCCTCTGTTGCTATGCGTAAGTTCATGTATGCATAGCTGATGTGGTAAGCTCACCTCCAGCCGAGGGCCAAGAATAATATTGTTTAGGCAAATCCAGTGCAGATGACACAGAACGGATCAGAAATCAGATGGGAGGCAATACTCTCCATTACAACAGCTAGTTTATCTCATTCTGTCAGATTTTATCCAGGATTAGCAGGACCAAAGGATGGCTACCATCCTGGTTGATCGCCAAGCCCAAACAAAGCACCTGGTGAGTTTATCCAATATTTGCCAGGTGGCCCGAGGAGCAATGCTCTTCTGCATCAATGTCACTGTTGCCAGTGGGTGAAAACTTACCTGTTTCATTTGCCATTCCTTCACTGACCCTCCTTCATGCGTATGTGTCTTGTTGAATAGTTTCTGTGTTTTAATTGTTCCTGTGTTTTTTTAAATTGTTGTTTTAATTGTTTTTATGATATGTGTGGCGGCTCACATTGGTGAGGGATTCAGGGAGCGAGCATCTCAGCTGAGAAGCACGGTGCCGCAGAGTGCAACAGGGATGGGTCTCAGGGAGTGGCCGCAGCCGGAAGGGCAGAGGGAGCAGTGAGAAGGGATGCCAGGATGCCGTGGAGGGGGCAGGGTCGAGGTGGAGAGGTGGAAGGTTCAAAAGGGAGGCTGGGCGGGGGGCAAGAAGCTGGCATCCAGCCAGCAGAGCCAAAGGGCAGGGGTGAGCTCAGAACCCCCAGGCTAAACAGGGGACAGCAGCTACGCCACCGAGCGGATCAAGGGTCCAGGGAAGTCCTATGACCCCTTCTCCTCACAGGCAGCATACAAGAGAACTCTTGCTTCACGGAGCACAGCCAGATTGGTGAAGGGAACGCACCCGGGTAAGGCCGGTGATGAGCAATCAGAGACACTGACAACGCAAGACAGAGCTTCCTGTGCCTGAGGACTGGGGAAATATGTATTTTCAAAAGTTTGTTTTAATGGTTTCGATTGTTTGTCACCATGGGGACACTAAGTGGAGTTGGAAAGGTGGAATAAAAATGTCTTAAAGGTCCCTGTGCAGTCTTAGGGTATGACATGCAGTATACAGTCACAGGTTCCTAATCTGCTTTGGCACTGATATAACAGGTCCTGCTTTATCTGGCCCATGGGCTGCATGTTACTCCCCAACAGTGTGCCCACATGTGGATATTTCCAGTGCTTTTGTTTCTTTGAGGTGCCTGGCACACACCTGGACAATCAGAAATACAAACTAGATGTGTGAGAACTACAGTATCCTTTAGGGAAGCCAGTCTCCAGGTGATGACTGGAGATGTCCCAAAATTACAACTGATCTCCAAGCCACAGATATCAGTTCCCCTGGAGAAAATGGCTGCTTTGGAGGGTGGACTCTATGGAATTATACCACGCTGAGGTTCTTTCCCTCCACAAACACTGTCTTCTCCAAGCTTCACCCCCCAAATCTCCAGGAACTTCCTAACTTGGAGCTGGCAACCCCGCTTGTAATCATTAACAAGACTCATCTCATGCTCAGGGAGGAAAGGTAGCACGGTATAGCCTGACCTCGTCAGATCTCGGAAACTAAGCAGTGTCAATACTTGGATGAGGAACCACGAAGGAAGACTCTGCAGAGGAAGGCAGTGCCCAGCCACCTCTGCTTCTCACTTGCCTGAAAAGCCCCTTGCTGATTGATGGTGCCTACACACCCATATCTCATGGTTGCATCTACATAACATAGTGGTCAGCAAGCAGTAGGCTCTTTAGGACAAATTTGGCCCCTAGAGTGGTACCATATGGCTCTCCAACTGCAATGTCAGTAGCAAATGAGAAGCATGTAACAGTACCATCTGCAGCAGCGGATATGGCAGCAGACCATTCAGAGGGGTGTGGAATGGGGCCCTCAACTTTCATCCTCTCCTCCACTCCCTTGCCCAAGCAACCATCCAGCAAAACCAGTTGCTGACTAATGGTGCCAGGTAACCTGACCTCCTTGAGGGACGTGGCTGCCTATGCTGTTAGGAAATGTTTTGGCCGACTTCTGGGAATGCAAATAAACGGTGCCCACGGGACAGCTGGAAGACAAGGCTCCTGTCTCTTTGCAAAGCTTCGAAAGACCATCTGGTGATTTTGTTGAAGTCAGCAGGCAGGGGAAAACAGCCCTGCCTCCCCACCCCCTTTCTTCAAAAGCAAATGTTTTTTGGACAGGAGCAGAGAAAGAGAAATGATGTTTTTTACGGGCTGTAGCTCATGCTCAAGTTACTAAAAACCTGCCACGCAGCAAGCCAAGACCTTCGCAATTCCGTCAGAAGTGCTGCAAGTGGATGATTGCTCGTGCTCTGCCTCCCTGGCAGGAGGAACGGGCAGGAGGGCCTTCAGCTTAATGTTTTACAAGGCTTCCAAAATAGAAGGCATTTTTTTGTCCTTCTTAAAAGACCAAAGCTTTGTGCTTTCCGCAACAGAGATGAAAGGGATATCAGATGAACTCTTGATTGAATTTTTTTTAAAAAAAAGAATAGACCGAGGAAAAGGCAGCTTCATGAGTTCACATGCCACACCGGTGATGACTTATGTCCATCCATGAGATTTCGTCTGCGACATCATAATGTATATCTGACACTCCTAAATCAAATTACACGGGGAAACCACAGCTGATGATTAAATGACACCGATGCAAAGGAGCAGTGAGAGGATTCAAGGGCATATTTGCCAAAGTGTTTTTTTGTGAATGGCGATGTGTCCAATTCAACTATGCAACTTTCAAAGCAAATATCGAAATTAGCGAATATTCTGCACAGCCTTACATACGAGATTTGATTTCTGTGCTGCCCAGCAGGGTACACGAAATTGCACTTGAGACAGGCTTAATCTGAACCGATTTTGCCCACAGCAGTGGCCTGTTGCCAGCCTATTCATTTAAATGGTGCTTGCACAGAACAACTTCCTAGGTGACTGGGCCCAGAGAAAAGTACCAGTTGGGTTTTTCTGTCCCTGGCACCAACATGTCCCTGGATAGGCCCGCAAACAAGCCCTTACATAAAAAACAAGCTGCTCTTTGATTATTTTTAATTCTGCCTTGGTGTAAACTCACTTAAAAAAAACTTGTTAAAAAAAAACTAGCAAGTTATAGTGGTACAGTATAAATAAGTATAACCCGGCAGTTCTGTTTGCATGTTGGAAACCTGTCAAGCTCCGTCTTAAGGGCTCAGTTCAATTACGAAAACTTTACAGCTTTTCCACAATTCCTCCACAGACCTTCGTTTCACAAGCCCCCGTGTGTAATGCTTACACGGTTCAAAAAATAAAAAATGTGTTGGCATGCTGGCAACTTCTTGCAGGGGGTGGGGGACAGGGAGCTAAAAAGTGTGTTTAATTGGGTAAGCAATAAATCCTCATGTGGGAATGCAGAAGGGGAAGTGAGGATAAGGATCTTTATTTCCTTAGCACAGGCACAGCAAACTCCACTCAGGTTCTAATATGGAAGAGAGTGTCTGATAGGGGTAGTGCAGGATGACTGTAAGGCAATAACAAACAGGAAGTACGGGACAGTAAGCAATCGAGTTTTTGTGCGGACACAATGAGTCAATGCAGTCTTGTTTCCTCCTTGCTACCTTTCCATTCTGGAAGAACGGTAAACATCAAACAGTGTACTGAAACAAATCCAAACGCCAACCCCATATTTTGTATGCCAATTATTCACAAAGCCCAGAGGGCTGTTCTTCAGTGGGCTAAGTTGTGGGAAAGGGCTGAGAGGATCCAGCTTGCCACCATGGGAAAGAAGACGTGGGACCAGATTCAACCTGTGTCAGATCCAGAGGAATTCGAACCAGCAGAGTGCTGACTTGCATCGCAACCACTTAACCACTACATTACAGCATATCATGGGGTAAGGCCTTTGGCCCTTTGACTCCCCTCAGCAGTCTCTCCTCAGTTGTTCCTTCCAACTGCCATTTTAGAAGGGTCCTTGGGCCACGGAGTGGGACAAAATTGATGGGATTAGCCTGGCTTTGAGGGCCCGTAGTAGCTCTCATCACAGGATCACTCCCCAAGTTCCATCAAAGCATGCTGTGATGGCCTTGTTCCACCTCCACACAATCACTAGCTCGTGAATACAGCTCCTGCACACAGAGGAAGCATATGTGCATAGGTGCTGGCCCCATGATCGGGAACATTACAAAAGCAGCATCCCCGGGCACATGTACACTTCCTCTATGCATATGCACAGTGCTTCCTAGCCAGTGACAGCATGGGGATGGCAGCATGCTTGTAGCTGCTCTCCCTTTCCACATGTTGACTGAATATATGGGATGGGGTTGTGTGTAAAAGGGGTTGCCAGGTCTCCCTGGCAGCTGGCGGGAGATCGGGAGGGCAGGTGGTGGTCGGGAGCTGTACTTAACTTGTCAATCCTTTTCTTAAGGAATCGCCCCTGTCGTGAAGTGTGCTTCCAGCCCCATGCAACGACATCACTTCCTGAAGTGATGTCATTGCAGCTGGGTGCAGAGGTGTGCACGCCTGTTTGCCTGGGCTGTCTGCCTGTGCTGGGTAATAACCAGGCAGGGGCAAACCAGCGGTTACCTGGTAACCCTATGCATAAAGCACCGCAAGTTCTTGTATTTCATGGCGAAGCCTCTGTTAGACAAAATTCACACACACACACACTCTCTCTCTCTCTCTGACTTCTGACATTGAAACCCCCCCATAAGATTTCATATAGTTATGAATCACGCTACTTCTTGCAAGGCAACATAAAATGCCACAGTATTTTCACATCTGATCCACATGAAGCTATTTTGGCCCTACAAAATTACTAAGTCATCTCATCCTTAAAACGCTGCAGATTCAACCATCTAACAACCTATTATTTATTCATTTACTGAATACTTCACAATTAAATTCACATCCTTAAAAAATAAATAAAACCCTCGGCATTTGCTGAATAAATAAACAAAATGAAAAGGCAAGGAAAAACATTTATTTCTCGTGTAAGAAAACGGTTAGAAGATGTCCCCTGCAGCAATCATGTTTGCTCCTCACTTGGGTAAAACCTCTATATACACAGTTGCACAACACTGTTTGAGAACAGAGAGCAAAAGGCTTCTTTTCATAGCAGCATTAAAATTACAGGAAGCCCCCGAACCGCCCTACTGAAATACGAAGCTTAATAACAAGACACGGGAATTGCTTACATATGGATCGATCACTCTTCCAAGCTCTAAGTGTGGACTAACAACTTTCACAATGTTTGCGATGACAGTATTATGCCTTCAACATGACGGGTGCCAGTCACAACAGTTTATTTTCTGAATTTTATTCACTGTCACATGTACTCCCAGAAGACTGCTCCTATTCTGTATGACATCTATCACATTTCTTGTTTTCACATTATCTTGCTCTATCTGCCAGGTATTTGCCATTAAAAAAAAACATTCGTTAGCAAACCTTTTAATCAAGCCCATATATTCTTAACCCACTTTCGCTGAACAATCTATTTCCCTCCACAAGTCTTTAAGGCCACTAGGACAGAGGTTATTTTCAGGTACCACGGCTTTCTGAAGTAAGTTAGGATGCACACAGCCTTCTCTGTAGTAGCCCCCCGTTTTGGAACTCTGCCAAGAGAGGCTCACCTGGCCAATTTGCCAAATTCATTTCAGAAAGCATTTGGTTAATTGGGCCGCTGCTATGTTATCATGAGTGGTTGTTTGCTCTTTTTATATGTGATGATATGCTTTTTATTGTGTTTTATATACCTATACCTGAGCCCCATGGCGCAGAGTGGTAAGCTGTAGTACTGCAGCCCAGACCTGAGTTCGATCCTGGCGGAAACTGGGTTCAGGTAGCCAGCTCAAGGTTGACTCAGCCTTCCATCCTTCCGAGGTCGGTAAAATGAGTCCCCAGTTTCTTGGGGGTAAAGTGTAGATGACTGGGGAAGGCAATGGCAAACCAACCCGTAATAAGTCTGCCATGAAAACGTCGTGATGCAACGTCCCCCATGGGTCAGTAATGACTTGGTGCTTGCACAGGGAGACTGCCTTTACCTATATAACTATACATTTACAAATAGCCAGCATGAAAGGCTTATATAGTTTATGATTGGAGAAATAAAAGTTTAAGAATTAAATGGCATAAAATCAAGGGTTTTTTTTCGTTCCACCGTCTGTCTGCCCTGTTCCCATGCAAAGGGCTTTCTCTGTGGTGGCCCCTATCCTGTGGAATGACCTACCTGAGGAAGTCAGAAGAGCCCCCACTCTCCTGGCTTTCCGTAAACGATGCAAAACCAAACTATTCAAAATGGCTTTTTACTCAAATGGGAGGGCTGCATTGTAGGGATGGGGTCTCAGATGCTTCACTAACGAGTTGGAGATCATAGACTTCATCACTATATTTATTGCCTTACATATTGTCTGCTGCTTTAAATATGTACTCCTATGTACAACCAGCACTCCATGTTGTCTAATGTTAGTCCTAGAATTTATTATTTTTGCTCCAGTATTTTTTCTACTCTGTCTTGGATCCTTGCTAATGCTGAGTCTTTTAAACTTGTATCTATTTACCTTATGGTATTGTATTGAAATTTATTTGATACTGATTGTATTAACCTCATACTGTGTAATCTGCCTTAAGTCTCAGTGAGAAAGGTGGACTATAAATGACGTAAATAAAATAAATAAAATAAATGCACCGTCACCTTCTGTTGCCATCTTCTGCCAGCTGTTAAATGCTTTTTGTTTCATCTGACATTCCCTCAATCCCTCCTTTCTGTTGTCTGTTTTATTGTTGTTTTTATGTCTTGTAAATGTATTTTAGCTTTGGTTTTAATTGTTTTAATGATACATTTGTTTTGTTTTATTGATTATTTTTGTGCTGCCTTTTGTATTTTTATTTATGTATTATATTGTTTGATATTGTTGTTTTAAATTGTTATTCATAAGTTTATTGAAATGTTTTATATTGTGTAATCCGTCCTGAGCCTGCCTGTGTAGGAAGGGTGGAATAGAAGTTAAAATAAATAAATAAATTTTAATGGCTTTTAAGTTGTGTTTTTATTACACATGTTTTTAATCTGAGGGCAGATAGGCAGGGTATAAAGTCTATAAATAAATGAAAAAGTAAATATATCTGATTCCCATGGGTGGCCTGACTCTGTGGACGTTCAAAAAATTGTACAATGGGGCCGCCATGGCTAGAAAGAATTCTTCTCCAAGCCTGAAGAAATCCCAGGTTTGCAGAGAAATCAGAAAAGTTGAGCGCAAAAAAAAAAAAAACCCAGGGGACCAGAAAAGGGAGGGCAATTGAGCAAGTTGGGGGAGGGCAGGAAAGAGACGATAATGGGAAATGGTGGGGGTGGCAATTCAGGGTTGAATGCCCATCCTGTTGGCAGGGTAAAAGAGAGTGGAGTTTCTCTCCTGTCAGCCTCACCAGTCCCTTGCTTGTTCAAGAATAACTTCAACCATTGCTTCATTGCAAACCATTGTTCCCTTAAGACTTCGTTGCACTAAAAGGAGAAACAAGGGCCCAGCATTCAGTGATTTCAAATATCCTCATATTTAGACACCACAAGCGTAAAATTGAGTGTGTGCTCAAGTGCAAGAGCACACACTGTTCATCAAAGGATACACACCCTAATTCTTAAACTATTGAAAGGCTATATAGGAATTTTAGCAGCCAGCCACTCCCTGCCCCCTTTTATCCTCAGCACAACCCTGCGATGTAGCTAAGAGACAGAGAGAGCTATTGGTCCACACAGTCATGACCAAGTGAGGATTTGAACCTGGCTCATCCCTAGTGATTCACAATGCTCACATTCTAAGGACAAATTTAATTTTTTCCAGTTTTGTACCAGAGACTTGAGCCTGGGACAGCCCTCACGTAGCGAGTTTCTCTGGTGATAAGAAAACACCATATTCTGTCACCACTCCAGTACCTTCCATTTAGACATTCTTATCGCTTGATCATAACTACTATTCACTCACCTGACCCCACCTCTTTGTTCCCTCAGCTCTGACAAGTTTTCTGATCAGAAATCAGCTTCACATAAGGTTTTATGGTACCCATAAATCGTACTCCCCCCCGCATAGGTTTCCCAAATGAAGATTTATAGTGTCTTATTAACCAAATCATCTCTTCTGCACAGGGTGATCAAAACAACCAACCATGCCAAGAAGAGGATGAAAGGGCAATCCACTCCATTGAGCAGGAGAGAGCCACAGTGCGGCGAATGGTTAGGCCTGAGGCCTGGGACTACCAGGCTGTAGAAAATACTTCTTCGACATTAACAATTTGAACAGGTGGAGAACGCAAGAAGAAATTCAGCCTCTTCAGCTGGCCACGAGGAACATGGTCAGAGTGGCTGAGGGTACACTGAGCTGGGTGCATAGGCCTCAGGATAGACACCTCCAGCTGCCCAGAGGTGATGAGTTCAGAAAGGAGAGCATGCCGAAAAGCAGAAAAAACACAAAATGTCAAAGACAGAAAAGAATGGATCTGCACTTTCTCCTCGATATCAAGTGTTTTAGGTACAGTTTATACATTTGTACTTAAGACACAAAGCGGGCATTGGCAAGTCTAACTGCTGATTTCCACCAATGCTGTTGGCAGCCCTGCTGTGAAATTTCCCTTTCCAGATGTCTCTGTATGCTATGCATAAGGCAAGGAGAGAGCCATAACCATGTGTATACGACTGCATTTTTGTTTTGCTAGAAATAATGGGGAAATTTCTGTCCCAGCTGGGTGAGGACCTTCATTTCCAAGAGCCGGGGTCATCAACCTTTCCTTTAATGAAAGCTACTTCTGAGTAATGAAAAATATCCTGAACTACTTTCACCACCACCCCAGCCCTGTTATCATTTTTTGTTCTGTCCTAAAAACTGACCCAGGAATAGGAAGAGCACTAGAATTAAAGCTATCCGCTAAAAAACATAGAGAAAAATGCAATGAAATAAAAGCTTTTTTCTTTAAATTAAAAGGACAGAGTTGATCTTTTTGCAATCTTTCCCTGGGTCTTCTAGGGGCTGCCCGAGCTACTCTGCAGCAGCTGGGAACTTACCAGTAGCTCACAAGTTACCTGTGGGAGAACCCAGGCCAAGAGAGTAAGCAGCTGGTGGCAGCTCTCTCTCTGTCTCTAGTATGAAGAAATAGGGGTGGTCCTAGGCAATTGCTTGGGGGTTAGGGTGTCAGGGTCCCTCCTGACACTCTATAGGAATTCAGGGCAGGCATGGGTACTCACCCTTTTTCTTTTCCTGTGCCCATGCTCCAGTGCCCTGCACATGAGGACGTTGCTTCTGGTTACACCAGAATCAACATCATCCAGGGTGTGTGGGAGCATGTGCGTGGCCATTTGCCTGGGCTGCCTGCCAACGGCAGGTGATCTCCGGGTGGCCTGCCTCCTCCCACCCATCACCAGTGATTGCTGGGCAGAGAGGCAAATCGCTAGGAGTTTGACCTCCACCAATGAGTATCTGGTAAGTTTTCGTGCCAGGGGTGGAGGAGAGCTACCTGGTCCCCCTCCACCTGGCTGCCCCTCTGACTGCCCGCTGGCATATCAGGGTCTGTTCCAGGAGGGACCCCCAGGTCCAGTGCGCAGTCAATGGGGGGGCATGTTCCCTCCTTCCCTCCCTCCATCAGCAGAGTGAGGTGACTCTATCAAAACTTGAGGGAAGCTGACAAGTGTCCAACCTGTGTCATTTGTCACTTGTAGTTTGGCCCTATGATGGGGGGGGGAGAGGCACAATCTTCCTGCCTCCCTGCAGTGGAGATGGGCAGGGCTAGAATACCCGAAAGCATCCAGAATCATTTGGCCCTTCAAATCCTTGGGCTAGCCCAGTGAAGAAAGCATAAAGAGCAACTCAAGGCTCGTACCTTTTGAGGGGATCATTAAGGACGCTGGGCTGCTTCTTTCCAGGTGCCATTATGAGGCACAATGTAAGGAAGCACAGCGTGGCTTCCTAAGGAATAGACACACACGAACTAGCATGATGATGTCAGAGTCTGTTGAATCATTACTAATAGCTTTAACTAGAACTGTAGGGCTGAACTAACTCCATGAAGGAAAAACCTAACTCTCCCCGCCCCCCCCCCCACACACCTCATCTCCCGGATGTCGGAGTTCTCCTGGGCTCGAGCACTTCATGACTCTCCCAACCTCAAGAAAACACCTGGAGCCCAGGCATTGGTCAATATTTATTTCTATTTCTTTCATAAACTGTATCACACATACATAAGGGAATCGATATCACAACCAAACACACAAACACACACATCATAAAACTTGAAAGGAAAGCCAAAGTTCAGCCTGGAGAGTAAACATGTTGTTATCTTAATTAACTGAACTGACAAATACTTTACCAAATGCTTGCCAGCCACTTATCAGTTTGTGTCACTAGAACCCATGGCTCCCCACCCTGCAGCTAACTCCCTGACCATATTCCCAGGGAAAGGTTCCCGTAATGGCTGGTTATACGACTGCTCTAGTCGAGATCAAGCCATGACTTGCATGTGTGAACGGGGTGCCCACAGATTCAACCACACAGTCAACTCAAAATACAATGATCTTCCGTGGAGGTTGTTCATGTATCCGGCTGTCTATCAGAGTGCCATCAAGTAGAGAAACAAGCTCTCCTCTGCCTCCGCTGTGCCCTAAGTCACAGCCCTGGAAGCTTGTTTGGAATTCTTTTTGAAATTTTGCCTATCTGGGGGTTCTTCCTGAAGCAAAAGAATCATAGAATCATAGGGTTGGAAGGGACCTCCAGCGTCATCTAGTCCAACCTCCTGCACAATGCAGGAAATTCACAACTACCTTCCTCCCACACAAACCTCCAGTGACCCCTGTTCCATGCCTATAAGATGTTAAAGCACAGTCAGGATCCCTAGCCGAACTGGCCTGGGGAAAATTGCTACCTGACTCCAAGGTGGTGATTGGCATTACCCTGGGCATGTAAGAAGCGGCCACAAGAACTAAGCACTGATGTAACCCTTCCTGCCCTCCCTCTCATGATCTGCCCAGGTTCACAGAATCAGCATTGCTGTCAGATGGCCATCTAGCCTCTGCTTCAAAACCTCCAAAGAAGGAGAGCTCACCCCTTCCCGAGGAAGCCTGTTCCACTGAGGGACCGCTCTAAGAGGAAGGATGCTGAAGGACCACTCTAAGAAGGACGACGCGAAGGGAAGCAAAAATAGCAACTGCAACAATATTGACCACTGATGAAATTGAAAAAAGTTAAACAACCCTAATGTGTGTATGAAGTGCTGTCAAGTCACAGCAGACTTATGGCAACTTGGTAGAGTTTTCAAGGCAAGAGACAGTGATGGTTTGCCATGTCTGTCTCTGTGTAGCAACCCTGGTCTTGCTTGGTGGTCTCCCATTCAAGTACTGACCAAGGCTAACCCTGCTTAGTTTCCAACATTTGATAGGAGTGGGCTAGCCTGACCCATCCAGGTCAGAGCAAACAGCCATATTGGTCCACACAAAATCCAAAACCAAGAGTTTTAATAACTAAATATATATCTTTAAAAGCTCAGATACTTGGGAACAATCTATAGACAAATACAGCAGAATGCTTAGAAAAATATTAAATGGCAAAAGTGCTAGCTAATCTTTACTTACAACCTCTACACTCCCCTTCCTACAAATGGGTCCAAGATGGAGCATCTTGACTGATCCTGACAGGGGCTATACTTGTCTTTAATCAACCCTATAACTCGTGTAGCCCCTGAAATTTATTTTACACATATATAAATTGAATGTTATTAAAATCGAATATAAATTGAATTGGTATATAAATCAAATGTTGTTGTTGTTGTTGTTATTATTATTATTATTACATTGTTAATATAAAGACTACCAGGCTCTGCCTTTAGCTCTCAGCCTTCAAGGGAACGGTGTGGCCCATTTTGCATTTCAAAGGAACATGGCTGGACTATTGCTGGGTTCTGAACTTCCAATGTGTGGACCAAGGACACTATCCAAATGCCTCTTCCAAGTGAATGTGCCATAAATTAACAACAATAATAAAGTTAAGCTTTGTCCCTGCACCCATTTCACAGAGGATGCTTGTAAAAATCTGTTTCCCAACCTACTATCTTTTAAAATGTTGCTAACAACCAGCCTGATAAAGAGTTCTGAGGACCTTGAAAGCTTGCTCCATGTTTTGTGTCAGTTTGGTTGGACCCAATAAAAGGTATTACCGAGATTTTGCTCTTGTGGATGAAATTGTGCAGGACATATTCCTTGCATTTCCAAGTTTATACTACATATTTCACATCAAACAATCTGAAATGAATTTGGAGATCACCTCCTCTGGAGAACTACAGGCATGACTGGATTTCCTCAGCTGTGTCCCAAACGGGATTAAGTTATCTCTATTTACCTTTACCCTGCCCTTCCTCCAAGAAACTCAGGGAGGTGGTATTTCCTTTCATGTCAAATTCTGTCAAATTTCATGGAATTTTCAAGAGCAAAGTCAACCAGACTAAAGAGAGAAGGCTCCTCCCCATTTCCCCATTGTTCATGAAGACATCAGATGCTGTGGAGAGCCAGTCTGGTGGAGTGGTTAAGAGCAGCAGGACTCTAATCTGGAGAGCCAGGTTTGATTCCCCACTCCTCCGCTTGAAGCCAGCTGGGTGACCTTGGGTCAGTCACAGCTCTCTCAGAGCTCTCGCAGCCCCACCTACCTCACAGGGTGATTGTTGTTGTGGGGATAATAATAGTTTGTAAACCACTCTTAGTGAGTGTTAAGTTGTCCTGAAGGGCAGTATATAAATCAAATGTTGTTGTTGTTGTTATTCCATGACCCCACGGTCTGGTAAAAGTGAACCCATGTATTGCAACAGGAAAGATAAGAAAAACATAAGTCTGCTTTTGGGGTCACCAAAGTGCACACACAAGAACACGAGAGCCCTACTGGATCAGCCCAGTGGTCCATCTAGTCCAGCATCTTGTTTTACACAGTAGCAACCGGCAGCCCTAGAAGCCCTCTTCTGGTGCTGCCTCCCAGCACTGGTATTCAGAGGTTTGCTGCCTCCGGCTATGGAGGTTCTCTTTAGTCACCACCAGGGCTTTTTTTCTGGGAAAAGAGGTGGTGGAACTCAGTGGGTTGCCCTCGGAGAAAATAGTCACATGGCTGGTGGCCCCGCCCCCTGATCTCCAGACAGAGGCGCGGAGGGCAATCTAGACTCCCCTCTGTCTGGAGATCAGGGGGCGGGGCCACCAGCCATGCGACCATTTTCAAGAGGTTCCGGAACTCCGTTCCACCGCGTTCCAGCTGAAAAAAAGCCCTGGTCACCACACCTAGCAGCCATTGATGGACCTTTCCTGTACGCACCTGTCAAGCCACCCATATCTGTGGCCATCATTACATCCACTGGCAGTGAATTTCGCAATTTAATTACTCATTGAGTAAAGAAGTATTCCTTTCACCCATTCAGTTAAAAAAAATGTTCTAGTATATGAAGTCTCTGCAGATCCTGATGAAAAAAACCTGGGAATCTGCCCAACTATGAACCCACCTCAGACCGCTTGTCAGAACTCTTCTCCAACCATTCACTCTGAAGAGTTGACAGAGGAGAAACAAGATCAATTGTGAAATCCACCCAAACAGAATTTTTAAAAAAAATTTATATACCGCCCTTCAGGACAACTTAATGCCCACTCAGAGCAGTTTACAAAGTATGCCATTATTATGCCCACAACAAAACACCCTGTGAGGTGGGTGAGGCTGAGAGAGCTCCAGAGAGCCGTGACTAGCCCAAGGTCACCCAGCTTGCTTTAAGTGGAGGAGTGGGGAATCAAAACCGGCTCTCCAGATTAGAGTCCCACGCTCTTAACCACTACACCAAACTGGATTTTGCGATCAAATCTAGTGAAAAGTCTGCATGATTCAAGGAAACCCTAATCTCTTTCAATAAGACAAACAACATTTCTCATGGGAATTTTTCTATCCCCCTAATTCTGTGCTCTGCTGCTGCGGTGCCCTGGGAAATTGGAACGGTTGTAAGGAGTGTATGACATTTCCCCCCCAGCTCTTTTTAGTGAAAACAAGGACTAATCATAGTTAAAAGATATGGGGCTGGAAAAAAAATACTTGTTAGCAATAACACTGATGACTGGCCCCAAAGAATATTTGAACAGTAGAGCATGAAATTAGTGTTTGATTCACGACAGCTCTTGATTTATGACCAAGCTCAGTACAAACTTTGGACCTTCAAAGGGAAGTTTCTTTCCGGTTGTGGGGGGTGGGGGTGGGGTGGTATTTTGTTAAAATCCCAACACGCTGTAGTTTTGACACTGAACAGATTTAGGACGACAAGACTCGGAAAGTGCAACGGCATTGTGTTGACAGCAGATCATATGAGTAAGACAGCAGAAAACACTGTCCATGGGGAAATGTCCAAAGTTTACTTTCTCACGTAATTCATCTTAACCAAAGCATAACTCCCCATCTCGGTAAGGGAAGAAACGGCAACTGGGAGACTGGAATAGAGTACTGCATTTCTTTAAGGTCCAAGTGCAAAATAAATCTAATTCATGGATGGCAGATTTGGCAAGAAACTGCATATTTACACATTTCTGCTCAGCTAAGTCACACTTTCTATTAGAAAAGCTTCTCAAGAGAAGGGGGAAAAAATTAAAAGATATTTTTTTTACACACTTCAAGAGCATGTCAGAGTATTTATCCGAAAAGCTTACATTTGCAACAGTTGAAGATTTGTGAGATTTTGCAATCAATGTCCATGTTTCTAATTAAAGTCGAAGTGTAATGGTTAGTGGATCAAGCACTGAAAAGAGTGAACTGAGCTGAAAGATTGCGTAGGAAGGAGAGACAGTGAAATATTGCTTTCCCATTTCCCCTAGTGTTGCGAGCCAAAGCTAGCCTAGGAAAACCTATGTAGATTAATCCAGTTTTTGGCAAGCAAATGAAGTGAGATCCTCTCGCAGGCAAGACCAAGAGTCCTATGTGCCAAACAAGGGAGAGGAATAAAAGGGAAAGACAGACTCTGTACAAAGGTAATCTAAATCTGAGACTGGGAGCCCATTTGCATGTGTGTCTTGTTTTCCAAGCATATTCATTCATTTCTTAGACTCCAAACTTTAAATTACAACAGAGACATTTCATCTAATCTTTTTCAAACTGTGTATTTCTATTTGCACAGCTACATACTTCTGCTTACTCAGCCCAGAAAGCATACACAGTATCATCCTGCTAATCTTATGTAAGAACATAAAAGTTGTGCTGGAGGTAAAACAAAACCTTTTCCTGAGTATCTCAATTTTCATCTTTAAAATAAAATGTTTTGTTTTTTGTCCTTCCGATTTTAAAGATGGGTGCATAGCAGCCATGCCTATGGGAACATGGAGTATGTTACGCACAGCTAAAGAATATTTTCATTGGTGGCCTGAGAGTTCAGATCATTGAGTAACTCTGGCCATTTCCACACGACTTATCTTGTTCTGGAAAACAGTGAAATCTTGCACGAAATCTTGCGAGAAGACGCTGTTATCACGCGAGAAAATGCGTTAACAGCGTCTTCGCGAGAGATTTCGCTGTTTTCCGGAACAAGGTAAGCCGTGTGGAAACGGCCTCTTTTTCACTCTTCTGTACAACTAGAATCATAACTGCGGCATCTTATGCACACTCAGAATCCAACTGAAGTCCACCCAATGGGGCTTACTCCCAGCGAAATGCGTATGGTGCTGAAAAGGACATAAAGCAACTGCATACAAACGTATTTAATGGTCTTAATGTACACAATTCAAGAATACTTCTCAGCACACAGTTGTGGTTATCTCTAGAGATGGGCACGATCCACATTACTATCGAAAAAAACCCACGATAATGGCGATCACGTGATCATGACCCAGTGGATCATGATCATCCATGGCCAACGATCCAGCGATCGGGAGAGGCCTGGATCGTTGCGTTCGGGCTCGGATTGGGGATCCAGACACTCAGACGCCAGCAATCTATTCCCCTGGCAATGGAGCCAGGGGAAAGCCTGAGATCTGTTTGCCCTCCTTCTGTCGCCCTGGAAACCCGAATGGAAGCCCAGCTTCCCTTGATCAGCAGGGCTTCCTTCCAACCACAGAGCAGCAAAGCAGTCACAAGTTGGGAGAAGACACCCAGGGGAGGGAGGGGGAAGGGGGTGGTCTGTAGCCATGGGCACTTCAATCTCATCCCTGAAAACCCTGATAGGCAGTTCTGACAGCCAAACACAGACCTCCTGTGTTGCTGAATGGGACCTGAGGGGAGGTGGCTCGCCGCCGCCTCCCCATGCCCGCCAGGCCCGGCGGCCGCTGCCACCACCCACCTTCCCACATAGCTGGGAATAGCAGCACGGCCCACTTTGGCCTCCACGATCCATGATTGGGAACGGGAGATGCTCGGTGTGGATCGTTAATTCGGGATCGTCACCAGCGCCGATCCATGATCACCTGGATCATTAATTTTTTTTGGATCATGCCCATCTCTAGTTATCTCAGGACCGAATGTACCCAGGCCAGATTATTTCCTCTCGGTCTCATTTACGGGCAGAGACTTGCCTCATTCTTTTTTTTAAAAGGTGCCTAGTATAACAAGGGACAATATCAATAAGAACAACGAAGCGTATTTTTTCTCCCTTATTTAAATAAGGGAACGAAGAAAATGGCCACATAGTACAATGATGGTCCAATTTACACCAAAGAAGTTCTTTGCAAGGACAGTGTGTTCTTCAGAGGAGTGGAGACCCTATGCTTTGCTCACAGAAGGTCCCTGGTTCAAAGGACCCAGAGAAGTAAAGAGAAATCTATTCAACCTGAATTTGAAGGTGAAAAACTGGACAGATGCCACACCGGTGAAAAGCAGCCATGAGAGAGAAATTAATTTGAACTCAAGCAAAGCATACACATATAACTCGTCTTGCAAAACAGGCTCACAGGTAATAAGTGGAACTCAGTAAAAAAAAAATCCTGGCATCCCACATTTATTGTCAACATAGATTCAATAAGCTAGCTTATTTGCTAATCAAACAGTGACATCCTGACCTATTTTGTTCAATCGACAAGGCATACATATAACGAAAACCGTGCTTTCTTGCCTTTGTGTCATTTCAAGACATCTTTGCTGTGTTATCTTAATAAGTTCAAACTGTCTTCCTACAGCCCATGAGGTCTCTCATAAGTTTGTCAGTCATGAGAGTGGAGCTGAAAGGGTTTAACCAAAGCTGTAATGAAAACTACCATCTTAGCAGTCTTCTTCTGCAAAACAAAGCTAAAGAAGAGTATTCACCAATGTTTTGGGGGCCTCGTCAGGTTTGGTGCACATATACAGGAAAATGAGGTGATAATAGGGTTGCTATCGTCGGCTTGGGAAAATACGGGGGATTTGGGGGTGATGACTGTGGAGGGTGAAGTTTCAGGAAGGGGGGGCTCAGCGAGAATGCGATGCCGTACTGTCCACCCTTGGAACCCGTCATGTCCACCAGGGAATGGATCTCTGCAGGGCTTTTTTTCTGGGAAAAGAGGTGGTGGAACTCAGTGGGTTGCCCTCGGGAGAAAATGGTCACATGGCTGGTGGCCCCGCCCCCTGATCTCCAGACAGAGGCAAGTTTAGATTGCCCTCTGCACCACTGCAGCAGCACGGAGGGCAATCTAAACTCCCCTCTGTCTGGAGATCAGGGGGTGGGGCCACCAGCCACGTGACCATTTTCAAGAGGTTCCGGAACTCCATTTCCCCACGTTCCCCCTGAAAAAAAGCCCTGGATCTCTGTAGTCTAGAGATCAATTTTAATTCCAGGACCCACACGGAAACTGGCGACCCTGGGTGGTAGACGGAACCTCACCACCTCAGACTGCTGGTCGTAGTTTGGAGTGCATCTTATGTTAAAAACTCCCTGCAAAAAAGAAACTGGTACAATAAGAAAAGGGAGGATAGAGGCTGTGCTTGTTTTCTATTCACATGTTGTTGGTTTTTAAATGTCAAGGAACTTATAGAATTTGAATCCTCCCTCTCCATTGATGCAACTCGTTTTCCTGCATGTGTGAATCAGGTTAGACCACAGATGGAAGATGCCATTTTTTAAAATCTCCCTTGAGGCCAAGGAATAAGATCTCACCCAATCTGCACCTTTATTTTCTACTTATAATTCGTTTCGATATATATTTTTTCCATCACATTTTTCTCTTGCCCTTCCTCCAAGGAGATCAGGACAGTAAACATAATTGTGCCATCCTCATCTCAACCCTGAGTGGTAGTTCAAATGGGGGAGGGGGGCCAAGTTCACCTGATAAGCTTCAGGGCAAGCTGGGATTTGAACCTAGTTCTCCCAGGCCTTAGTTTAACACTCCAACTGCTACAGCACACTGCCTCCACTACAGGATTCCTCTTGGTGGAGGATGGGCCACCAAGTTTCAGCGCTGGAAGGGAAGTTTAACCCTCATCACAGCGGTGTCACTCCCAATGCAGAGATTTATTTTGTCTCATGGGAAGTAATGTCAAAAAAACGGAGGGTAGGTCTCGTGCAAACAAGAGAACCAGAGGGGGCAAAAAGTCCAAAGAGACCTAAACGAAAAATATAATTTTTGTAGTATTTATAATTTGTGGAAAGTGCAAGTGCAAAGTTGTGTAAACAAATTCAATAGTACTATGCTCTTCATATATCCAAATACCCCAAAGGATTCTTAATTCCAAACCGGATAATGGCATAAATATACAAATCAATCCAAACCAATGCTTGTCAATCAATAAATGGTCCCAATTCATCAGGTAAGTAAGAAAAGTTCATCCCAAGGTGCAGTCAGTAATAATATGCTTTGTTTTTTCTTTTTTGCAGGCAGAAATCCATCGAAGAAATCAACAACAGGGAGAGAAATCTCCAGGGAGTTGGCAACGGGTGCGCCAGCCCTTAGTACATCCCACTCCGCTTCTTCAAGTCAATCCTTACAACTGCTGATTTAGTTCTGAATCATTCCTAACACGCATCGGTATTCCTTCCAACGATAAGAATCATTTGCGGCATTTGGATATGATATAAATAGCATAGTACTATTGAATTTGTTTACACAACTTTGCACTTGCACTTTCTTCACATTATAAATACTATAAAAATTCTATTTTTCATTTAGGTCTCTTTGGACTTTTTGTCCCCTCTGGTTCTCTCATAGGAAGTAATGGCAGATATTCACTGATACAGGAGAAAGTAAAGGTGGGAGTATCTGGTGGCCACCACAGGGTTGGGTTCGAAGTCTGGCGCCTGCAGTCAGAGAGAACCAAGTCGGCTCCTATCTGCAGAGCCCAACCCTGGGCTCGGTCTATTGGTCATGCCAGAGAGTGACAGATGGTAAGCCTACTGTTTTCTTATTGCTTCAGCCAATTCGAACAGCTGCCAAACAAATTTGTAGATCCAGAGGAGTTAGCCGTGATAGTCTGTAGTAGCAAAATAGTAGAGTCCAGTAGCACCTTTAAGACTAACCAACTTTACTGTAGCATAAGCTTTCGAGAACCACAGCTCTCTTTGTCAGATGCATCAACAACAAATTTGTGGCTGCCTGCTATTCAGAAGCTGATTCACAGCTGACGAGGGATCAGCTGGGATTTGGGTTCTCATTAGGGATCCCATTCCCCCAGTGGGGGCAGAGGGATCCCCCACTCTCAGCCTCTGCCCCCCCCCAATCTGGCCAGTGGAGGGGGGGGAGGTGCTGGGGACTGGGCCTGGGGAGTTCTGGAACCATGCTCTCCCTTGTCACACCATGAATGACATTATTCCCAGCGTCACAAGGAAATCCTATGAAGCATGTGTGAAAGAGGTAAGTAGCCCACCTTTCTCTCCAATGGGGTTCCAGAGTGGCTTACATCATTCTCCACTCCTCCGTTTTATCCTCACAACAACCCTGTGAGGTAGGTTAGGCTGAGAGTGGGTGACTGGCCCAAGGTCACCCTGCGAACTTCATGGCAGAGAGGGGATTCGAACCACGGTCTTCCACATCCTAGTTTGGCCCTCTAAACATGACATCACACTGGCTAATAAAAGTGGTGACCAGCAGGCACTGACTGTCACACTCCTGGACCCCCCCCCCAAAAAAAAACCCCTTTGCTGGGTTCAGAGCAAAATTTCCCCATCAAGAGATCAGAAGGTGACTCTGAACTGACCCTCATCATCTGGCAGTCGGCTTCGGATGGTTGCCAGCAGCCTGTTCCTATGAATGCCCGCGTAAACAGGTTGCAAACAGTCTGTCAACTGGCTGTCTGATCACTGTTGGCAAATGGGAAGTGAGTGGAACTAAGTGTCCAAGCATCCCTAGCTCAGAGCGATCTCGATCAGCATTTGCTCATCCGTAATTAGAGGATGGGACTTTGGGGTCCAAAAAGTGTAGTCTCGAGCCAGAGTTCGACTCTGAGACTTGGCGTTTTGCAACGCAGGCACGTTGCACCTACGTGTTGCCGTGAAGGTTTTCTAAGCACATTCCTCAGGGCGACAGATTAATTTTGTGAATGTCCCAAACCTCAGAGATGCATCAGGGAGTGCTGAGACAGCTAGTTCAGTGGGATCATCGTCTGACAAACATGCATTCACAAAACAGGCTTGTGTCAACATTCACTGTAAATTCACTGTATACACACACACGCACAAACACACACACACTGAGTAGCGCTGATTTGGTTTCAATCGAGCTGTCATTTTTTTTTCTATTTTGTTATAGCCACAATTAATAATCACATCGGCATATCTTTTTAAAAAGTGAGACTGTTAAAGGATACACAGCTTTGCGTTATCTTGCTCGCAGAAAGGGTGACACTTGTTTAGATGGGGGGAATTGATACAGAGCCGCGTGTGAGATATTCTGTACGAATGCTAGCAGCTGAGCGTTTTATTCAGCTGATGCGCTCTTGACAAAAAAGTAATCAGGAAAACAAATCATAGATGTATGCCGTCTAGCACTTGAAAACCTCTTTTGGAACTCTCATTGTTTCATTTTAAAAGACCTGACACATTGTGGCAACAAACTGCACGAAAGTGAGTGCGGGGGTAGTGGGGAGGGGGAGAGACAGGGGAAGAAGGAGAAAAAACTTTACTTTCTCACATGTAACCATTTTTTAAAATTATTTTTTCCAAAAACACAAAAGCTCCATCCCTCTCTCAAATTTAGAATTCACCTTCACTTTCCATCTCCATACACTTACCACTCTATTAAATAAATAATGCCAAAACTAGAACTAGTGTTCTGTAGGGGGGGAAACCTACCTAAAAAGCAGGTAAATTTGTAGAATGCAATGTTGTCCTGGGAAGTGGCATTCCATAAAGAACTGATCAACTAAACTGTACGGCCTGCCTTCTCTGAAGGGATACATCCTGTTATTCATTAAGGTGGGCGGTTATTTGAGGCGGAGGCTTTTTAAAAAATAAAGTGTTTTTATTCTTTGTGACAAACATCTGTATACCGACTGCATATTAATCCTGCCTTCCTCCAAGGAGCTCAGAGGTATGGATGTAGTTCTCCCTTCCTCATTTTATCCTCCCCAAAGCCACCTGTGAGATAGGTCATTGCCTCTTCGCACAATGCACAGTCTGCGTTTCCACTCTGGGTCAGGCATAATATACAAATTGTAGGCTCTCCTCACTTCCTGTGTACATGGTACCCTACTAGGATTAGGATTCTGCGGATACCATGGACAGCAAAAAAGACAAATAAGTGGGTTCTAGAGCAAATCAAGCCTGAATCCTCCCTAGAAGCTAAAATGACAAAACTAAGGCTATCGTACTTTGGTCACATCATAAGGAGATGGAAAAGTCAATAATGCTAGGAAAAGTGGAAGGCAGTAGGAAAAGAGGAAGACCCAAATTGAGATAGCTGGATTCAATAAAAGGAGCCACGTCCTCCAGTTTGCAGGAGCCTGGGATGCAATTCACATTCCTATGTATCCCCAGAGATTTTAACAGTCCATTAGCCAAATCAACATTTCCCAAGAGGCTTCATGGCACTGCAAGACTCTAGAAATTCAATACGCAGCTTGTCTACCATAGCAACATTTTGCATGATTTGGGTGTCATGTCCAGTATAACGGAGCAAGATTTCGGTCCAGTAGCACCTTAAAGACCAACTAGATTTCCAGGGTATGAATTTTCAAGAGTCAGCACCCCCTTCGTCAGATGTCCAACTTGCTCTCAGAGGTAATCCCTGATGTATAGACCAGTTTGATGACTCTGGGGTATTGGAGGAGGGGACCTCTTCTCTTCCAGTGTCAGAATGACTGAGCGAGGAGGTGATCTTAATTTGGGCTTGAAATTTTCCAGATTGTCTGTCCAAAGAGTAGAAGCCAACACCTCTTCTCATGTGCTCTGCTCAGGAACTGGAAATCGTACAAGTAGGTCCTCTTACACAACAGACCCTTGATTTGGAAAAAAACAATTCAATGGCTCCCCTCCCCCTTTTTTTTAATGAGTTGGAGGATTTACTTCAATTCTGGCTTCGGTCAGCCTGCTCCAGTCATTCGTTTCAATTTTATTTTGCATATTTCAAACACTGATCCATCATGATTTAGTCAGAGCAAACTTGTGGCTTCCATCTACATTACAGAAGAACATCTGGTTCTGGATACACAGCCCATCAGCTCCAAGCTCTCCCACTGGGCAACTCTTAAAAATGAACTACTTGAAACTTGGTTTGTGACTCTCTTGGGGGATGAGCAAGAACAATGGGAAACGGATTTCACTTTTTTCACACTCTTCCAACCCAAAGTAACAAACAAACAGAGAAAATACTCTGTGGCCATTTCCACACACGTTGAATAATGCACTTTCAATGCACTTTCGCTATCCTTTTGAAGTGGATTTTTTGTTCCACACATGGAAAATCAGTTTCAAATGTTCACTAAAGAGTATTGAAAGTGGATTATCCAACGTGTGTGGAAGCAGCCTGTATGTCCCTCCTACTTCCGTCCGCATCAAATTATTTTAAACTTCAGTATCCTGTTCCAAAACTTTGCAGATCTTTGCATTTTAACTACCGAAGCACTTTACAATGGGAATTCCATTAACTACAGCCCAATTTTTTTCACACTATGATTCTTAGGCTTGTGTGCATATTCTAACCAACTTTATTGCAGCATAAGCTTTCGAGAATCACAGTTCTCTTCGTCAGATGCATCTGACAAAGAGAACTGTGATTCTCGAAAGCTTATGCTACAGTAAAGTTGGTTAGTCTTAAAGGTGCTACTGGACTCTTTTCTATTTTGCTACTACAGACTAACACGGCTAACTCCTCTGGATCTATGTGCATATTCTGCATTTAAAAAATTCTGCCAGCTAACTGTCGTAACAAGCTATATTCTGCAGACTGCATAAATTATACTAGCAGAGTATCCCAGTTTGCCTTAGCTGCAAAAAAGATTAGGGCCAAGATTGTTTCCTCAGAGACCTAACTTTTTTCATAACTAACTGGTATTTATTAAGGTCCCATTTTAATTGTATTTTATTTTTATTATTTTAATAACTGCATTTTATGCTTGTAAGATAGATTTCTATTTTTACTGTTCTTAACTTTGTATTGTGATGGCCTTTCGCCATATACAATTAAACCCTTGCAGGCATAAATTATGCGTATTTATCTGGTTTTTTTGGTATTCTCTTTTTCATAGTTTGCAAGAAGCCCAAAAGCTCTGAAAGAACCACATTCCCTGGAAAACTTGTTCAGCATCTCATCTCATTTCCAGGATTCTGCCCAGCTTGACTCGTGTGCTCTGGAGCCTGTCTTATGAACTACAAGAAACAGAAACCAAGTTTTCTATACATTCTACAATAAATGCCATAATGCCAGTGTGGTGCAGAGGTTACCGTGTCTGACTAGGACCTGTGAGGCTGAGGTTCGAATCCCTGCTTTGCTTGCCGGAAAGCTTGTTGGGTGGCCTTGGGCTCTCAGCCTAACCACTCTCAGCCTAACCTATCCCACAGGGTTGTTGTGAGGATAAAATGGAGCCGAGAATGATGTAAGCTGCTTTAGGTTCCCATGGAGAGAAAAATGGAGCATAAATAAAGCAAATAAATACATAATCTGCCCTCTCCTCATTCCCCATTGAATAATAGCACAGCTGTTTCCATTTGCACTGAAAAGCATTTTGCGGAAACTTTTGCAATATCTTTCCTAATTTCTGAACATTTAACATGGTAAGGCCTTGGGAAATTAACAACTGAAGGTACGTGAGCCTTCAAGTCACAAGTGATTTATGGTGACCCCAGAAAGGGGCTTTTAAGGTAAGGGAGGTGGTCTGCCATTACCTTCCTCTGCAGAGTCTTTGTGTTAGTCCCCCATCCAATTACCAACCCTGCTTAGTTTCCGAGATCTGACAAGACTGGGCTACACTGTGCTATTCCATATCCCACCAACACCTGTACAGATGTATTCACTTACAAATTATATTATTTACGGATATTGGAACCTGTAACATCTTGAGTTCTTGGAGATAGCCATATCGAACCATCCTGACTATGGCGCATAACTACAGTCCTGTACTTTGCATCCTTGTGCAAAGAGGATGGATTGAACCCCAAGGACCTCCATATAAAGGGTTAACCCTCCAATTTGCAAAAACAGCATTTGCTTATGTGAAGTTCATAACCCTGCACACTATGCAAACACCACAGGAGGGGGGGTAAAGGTTTCTAGATGTCAGAGTGCGCAGCTCCTCTCCAATGTGTCTTTCGATGTGCTATCGGTATGGTGAATCCATGTGGGAAACTCAATAATCATTTGCTCAATTAGCATGAAACTCTCATACTACCTCCAACAGCAATTCAGCAGCTCCAAACACCGTTTATCTTGCAGTAAAAGTATATTTCTACCTAGGGTGACATGATTGATTTCCAACCTCCTTGCCAGATCACAGTGAGGTCTTTTTTATGGCTTTATGAACAGTCTCTGGCAATTACTGAATCTTTACAGCGTTCATTTTGAAACAACTTCCTGTTTTGATAAATTCCCAGCCAACAACAGTTTCACAGCACTGATTAAAGGGCAAAGATTCAGACAAGAGCTTAAAAATTCCACTATCCTCACCTTTGTGGGAAACATATAAAGCCAAGCATAGATTTTAAAGCAATGGATGTTACGGCGCTCCAATGTACAAATCACATTTCAAAGACAGCAGGCAGGCTTAAAATTTTTGCCTGGAGTGTGACATGGTGTTAATTCATCTTAGAAAAGCAGCTGACTCATCACAACCCCATTTTTCCTCCCTTTCTATCAGCTCCTGATTTATCTCTGCACTTTCTTCTTGCTCATCCGTACTTCACCAATCGGTAACTGGTGTGCCCAAGACAAACCTGACCTGGCCACTGAGTCACCTTCCCTATCCTCTTCTTCTACTGCATGCCAAACGGCAGCCGTTTCATGTAATGAGCAAGAAGAGGCGAGAGCAGTGTTTTCAACTAGAGAGCACTCAAGGAAGAGAGAAAGAAGAAAGGAATCTTCTTACATTGCTCCATCCTACTCTCAACACACACCCTTCTGTACCATTCTTCTGCCTTCCTTTCTTCTGCCTTTAACTTCACTGACTGCAAATAACTGGTCTGCCTGGCTGAAGGGAAGAAGGGGGAACTGTAGGTATTATTAACAAAACCAACAACAACAGCGTGCTTGTATACTGCCCTTCTGGGCAGATTAGTGCCACGCTCAGAGTGGTGAACAAAGTCAGTGTTATTATTATCCCCACAATCCAGCTGGGGAGCTGGAGCTGAGAGGAGTGGCTTACTCGAGGACACCTGGAGAGTTCATGGCAGTAGTGGGAGTTGAACTAGCAGAGTGCTGGCTCAGAGCCCAGCCATTAAACCACTATGCTATAGCAGCTCTACAGATATTTTCAACTCTTGACCGACATGACCTCACCAGTTGGCCATTCTTGCACCTCTCCACCCTGTACCAGAAGAGGTTAAGATGGGACAGCAGAAGAGAGAGCAAGAGTGCGTGGACAGGTGCGCAAAGGATGCAAATGCAAAGGATGGACAAGGTAGGAGGGCTATGAGGACTAGACTCCACACTCCTCTTCCTCCTCAAATTGATCCTCCAGAAAACCTGTGCCTGATCAAGGTTGTGATAGGATAAAAATGTGCTAAATGTGTAACACTTCCTTGAGCGTGGCTCCTACACTTTAAAAGAGGCCCAAGATATCCGAGAAGGGTATACATGATGCTGATGGAGATATCATCCGAGATTGTGTTCACTGACACAACCAAGACAATGGTTTTAAAGACTGGCAATTACACATCCAAACCCATCCAGTGGGATAAAGTTGCAGCAGCCCCGGCCTCCCTAGGGGCCCACGGATCCAGCTATACAATCTGCTTTGATAAGTTTGGGGTGGGTTTTAAAACTTATTTTTTGTTTACTTCTACATCATTTATACCCTGCCTTTCACACCAATGGGGACCCAAAGAGGTTTACATCACCAGGGGACTGCAGGGGAGCAGAGAGACTCTTTGTCTGGCCACATGACAGCTCACGGCCGGGTGTCATCTTTTGTTGCACTTCCTGTTTCCTCGATTTAGTGCATGTGCTCCATCCTGCACACCCGGGAAGAGGCTACCTGGATGTGCTCTCAGTGAACCTCTTCAAAAAACCAGTAGATAGCTACAAAAAGGAATTTCAGCTGGCTTTGAAGACTATAATGCAAAACAGTCATTTAATTGCCACACCTCAAAGACAGAGTCCAAATGAAAACCATATTTCTGCTCTCTCTGCCTCCCCCTTGTTTCTTCTTTCTGATCTGCCGTCAGAGCGGAAAGAAAATATATGGGAAGGGGTTGCTTTTTCATAAATGTTTTCCTTAATATCAGCATAGGATTCTTTTTATAAAATAAAGAAAGAGTAACAGCATCAGAAGAAGAACTAAATCCCCCGTTAATATTTTTTGTATCATGCTGAATTATGTGGTAACATTTCCAGCACCGATTTCTCTGTTCAATAATTATTGGATCTGCACCAAAGGGATAAGGGAAGTAGAATCAAGTTACATGAACAGCAGTTCCGAGACACGTCTGTTTCTGGGCTCCATCAGTATAAACTGCAGATGTGGGGAGGACAATCATGTATTCCAAAACTCCTTCATGTATAAAAAAAAAAGCTCTTCATATTCATAAACAGCTTGTGAGGAAAAGACTTTTGTTATAATAACAACAACAATATACTAGTTTTGTTATAACAACAACAACATTTGATTTATATACTACCCTTCAGGACAACTTAATGCCACACTCAGAGTGGTTTACAAAGTATGTTATTATTATCCTCACAACAATCACCCTGTGAGGTGGGTGAAGTTGAGAGAGCTCTGAGAGAGCTGTGACTGACCCAAAGTCACCCAGCTGTCTTCAAGCGGAGGAGTGGGGAATCAAATCCAGCTCTGCAGATTAGAGTCCTGCTGCTCTTAACCACTACACCAAACTGTCTCCTTCAGAAAGTTGAGGGCTGATACAGGAGGAAGTATTGAAACGCGACAGCTATCAATCCATGCAACTGATGCTTTTTTATCGTCCTCCAAGATGCTCTGGGCAGCGTACACAGTTCTCCCAACTCCATGTTGTCCTCATAACAACCTTGTAAGGTAGGTGAGGCTAAAGGAGTAAGAGGTCATCCAGGTAGCCTCACAGCAGAATGAGGGATCTGAACGCAGATCTCCCATTTCTAGCCTGATTCTCTAAACCACACTGGCTCTCAGGCAATAGTTCAGGGCTCTGCTCACCATGGGCTTTGTCTTCTGAAGAAGAGAATTTACATCAGAGATAACCTTTTGGTTATCAACAGTACTTTCTGCATAATTGGCAATGGGTGGATCAGACCACGGTTCTCTTTATTAAACACCCAAAACAAGCGCATTGTGCTAAATTCTGATTGCACCACAGTTTGATATATAAAGTGTCACAGTTAAAAGTCCGGGCAAAACCTGCCAAACAAAAAGAGCTAATAATCAAATGCAATTATATGGAATGGCTTTGCCTGGCTGGTTGTTTGCTCGGAAGTACTGAAGCCATAGACTTGTTTCTATCTCCATGCGTGTGTAGAAGAACCTGACACTGGAACACGGTTATCGTCCAAGACCATGACGGTCTCACGACAGCCGCTTAATACAATCAAGATGATCAAGGAATGTTTACTAGAGCCTTTTTTTGGCCAGGATTTCTGGAGGTATGTCAGTGGACAAATTTCCATTTTTTTTAAAAAAAAAAATCAAAGTTGTACTGCTGGAAGAGAATGAGACCATTTTCACTCTTGACAATAAGAACACTTTCAGTCTTGGCAATGTTAAGAAACGATCCTACATGGTGCTATGAACAACTTTGATTTTTAAAAAGGTGGTTTCAATATAAACAGAGTAAACTAGAAGTCACACACTTTACAAAGTGAGTATCTGGAAGAAAATAATGTGTTTGACCAGTTCCGAGTACGGTGTAATTTGGTCCCAAGAATCAACAAGGAAGGGTCTGAAATGATTAAGTGGAAGTTTTTTATTGTATCAACTTTCTGATCAGGTAAGTTTTCAAACTGCACAGAACTATTGCTTGAAAAAGAATTCTATGCGACTCAAAAGCTCGTTTCTCCCAACTTCTAATTTTCCTCCCTTGATCCTTTCCCCCCATATTGCCTCCCTCAATGAAGCCTTTAAAAACCTTATTTTCTTTTGAGCAATAACATGAATTGGTAGCTATCCTTGTTCAGCACTTTAAAGGAGAAATATCTATCCCCTGTTTCCCTCACTGCGATTCTTCTTAATGTGATCAAGGTGATGGTTGAAACGAGCAAATGGGTTATGAGATCTGGATTAGATGCTTGGAAGAAAAAAGCTTTCCCACAAAGCTTCATCCACCATTTGCAGCTGTTCAAGAGAACCAGAAACCTGCACATACGTGGCCTGCCAAGCTTTATTCTTTCCACATGATGTGATAGATCAATAAATAAGATTTTTACTCTCCCTCTGATTGATGTTCTGTATTTAAAAAAAAAAATCAAACATTTCAGTTGCCTCAGATGGAGGAGCAGGTGTGGACTACGCACACGTGAAGAGCACCCTAGAACAGGGTTGAACAATCATTTAAAATCCATTGCTGCCACTTCAGAAACATCCAGGTGATTTGGCATCAGGGCTTTCTTCAGCTGTAAGTAAGACCTGGTCTAATACATTTCAGCCATCAAATTACGCCATTTTTAATTAAATTGATCCATAGGGCAGCTGGTTGTGCTTGGCACCTGGGTCCAAATGCTAGCAAGATTCAGCCCCTAACAGCAAGTATTTGAGATAGAGGGGACAACAGATAGGGCAAGCTGGCTGGCCAGCCAGAAGTCTGGAAGCACAGCAGCCCAGTCTCCCATAGCAACAAGTTACCAACCTGAGGAAATACAGCAGGGAACCCTGGAGCTTCAAAACAGGAAGTAGCATGAGATTGGCTCTTTGGGATCACCTGACTCTGGAGATCAGGAGGATTCTGGTTGGTATCCTCATTTGCGGAAAGACATTGGTGTGGAATAACTCAATAAACTATATTGGCAGTTATTGATATGCCATTGCAAAACTATGGAAAAGACCATCACCCCACTCAGTAGGGTAAGTAACTCCAGTGGAATGGGTTGCCCACATGGTGACTGCCACCATATTGTGGATCTGAAGAAATGTCCACCCGACAGCTGTGTGTGGTTTCTTAGGGATACCTGAACTTTACATTGGCTGGCTTCTTTCTTTTTTTGGCCTATTCAGAAAAAAAAGCTTACTTATTTAAAGGACCGCTACCACACTTTCCTACTCAACTATTGCTCCCCTAATTGTTTATTTCAATAAAATTGTCACTCAATCCTCATGGTGCTAGTTAATAGTGAAACTCAATCTCCATCGAGGTTTTTACATACAAGGATCAACACGTTGGAGAAAACTTTTGGAGCCCAGCTGTGAGCCTGCACTGGTGTAGGAGGAATACATGTCAATATTTCTAGTTGGCAACACGCCATAGTGGTCTGGAGTGACCCAAAATTTGCATGTTTGTAACTGTACAATTCCATGAATGTTCTAATTATTAGCCTTTCTATTCTGCAAAACAAAATAAAGCTTGTATTGCTCAATATCTTGCAATGAAACCAGTTATCTGCATTAAATAACTTTTAAGGAACAAGAACAAAGCTAGCAACAAGAACAACAACCGATTTATACAAAAAACAGCCACTGCTATGAAATATATATATATATTTCTGGCTCTCAGGAACTCTGCAACTCTATTTGAGATCAAGCTGCAGTTTTTCATTATGGAGATGTATAGCTTGCAATATCCCCAAGATATGGGCAAGACTTCCTTCCAAATGATAAAATGAACGCAAAGAATTCTCCGTCCATTATACTCTTCTCTGACAATTTGCAACCGTGTGTGGGCATTCACCAGTACATGCCCTTCAAACCTTGCCATACACATCTCTATTTTCTGCTATGAGAAAAGCTTTTTAGAGACCAGAGGCAACAGACCCTTAGTTCTGAAAGAGGTACCCAACTAAAGCTTTAAAATCAAAACCTTAACCACCACATCAACAGAAATGGTAGACAATGGCCAACAGGACTCCCACAGCTGTTAAGAGAGGAATCGACTGCAGTTCTTTGCTCAAAACCCCACCGATGCCATTTCTTACCGAGAGACAGAACTAGAAAACAAATGCAGAAAGACAAAGTACCTGCTCCATAACTGGAATGGACTCCCATCTGCGCTTTAACAAGAGCAAGTGTCTCCGTTTCATGATGCCCAGTTTTTGCCTCTAGAGATCTTTTCCTCAGAAGAATTTCAAGCCAATGGAGAAGATGCTATTTCCGATTCCGTAGCTGCATTGCTCAAGTCGATGGCAAGGATGGCAAACTTTTGTGTTTGCGGAAGGCGTTGCAAGACAGGTATGAGGGTGGATTTCTTTTGTCAAAGTTCTTTCCTGTTTTGCGAGCCTTGGTCCCTCTATAGGAAGCAGCCACGGGAAAGCTTGTGGGGAGGGGGGAGCCAGCATTCGCTGATGAATTACCTCATAGACACATGAAGTAGGTAGACAACACCAGACGCACTCAATCTGAAAATAGCTGTTGCTTAGGAACTGGAAGGGTAAATTGCAGCACCTCAGCTATATATAATTGAGAGCTTTTACATTTAAAGCGAATTAAAACACATCGGACACACGTGCCTTTTTCTTTCTCTCTCTATATGAGCATCGTCTCATGAAGCCTGGGAAGGGAAAGACAGCCTGTTCCCTGCAGACCAAGGGTTACGCCTCACCACCCACTCAACAAACCAACAGTGCTGGAACTGTATCGGCAACTAAATCCTGTCCATATGGCATCCTCAATAAACTGCTTTTTTTCTTTTTTAACAATGCTTCATGGCTTCTCAGAGGAAAAATGACACTGAAACGGCAAGCTTTCTTATCCATATAATGAAAGTAGGAAAATTGATGAAGGATATCTACTTTAATGACAAATGTGAGCCATCAAATAAAAGTTCTGATACTGATAACATAAGGCTGGAACGGTGCTTGGCTTGGTAAAAGTAACCATGTTGGCTGGCCGCATGAATATTAAAGTCAAGATAAAAACATAACAACAACAGCATCATCATCATCATCATCATCATCATCATCATCATCATCATCATCATCATCATCATAATAGAATATACTGCCCTTCAGGACAACTTAATGCCACACTCAGAGCGGTTTACAAAGGGTGTTATTATTATCCTCACAACAATCACCCTGTGAGGTGGGTGGGGCTGAGAGAGCTCCGAGAGAGCTATGACTGATCCAAGATCACCCAGCTGGCTTCAAGCGGAGGAGTGGGGAATCAAACCCGGTTCTCCAGATTAGAATCCTGCCGCTCTTAACCACTACACCAAACTTGGTGTTGTAGTTTAGGCCAACACACACCTATTTAGCCCACCAATCTGCTTTCACCAATGACCATCGAGGTGGCTCCTGGCATCTCTGAAATAGGGCAAGGTGTTGACAGCAGGGGTCAGCAGCCTATGACTGTAGAGCCAGATGTGACAGTACAGTACCAAATATGGTTATCTTAAAAACAAAATTATCTACATTAAGGTACATTGGAAGGGCAGGTGGGATACTAGAATAACCAGCATATGAAGTGAGCAGCAGGCAAAGATTTTGATGGGACGAAAGGGCTTCTTAGGGGTACTTTACAGAAAGAGAAATGATAGAGGTGAACAGTTGCCAGAAATTAGGGTTGCCATTCCCCCACTGGAGGCAGGAGATCCCCTACTCCCAACCTCCCCCACTCCACCCCTGGCCGGCGGGGGAGGCACCATTTTGGGCCTGATTTGGGCCCGAAATGGCCTGGATCGGTCTGCTGCTGGGAGGGGGAGTGCTCCATTTCAGGCCGATTCGGGCTGAATTCAGTCTGATTCTGGCCAAATCGGGTCTGAAACCAGCCCCCCATGGAGTGTGGGAGCGCTCCCGGGGTGGCCATGGCCTGCATGATGATGTCACTTCCCGGAAGTGATGTCATTGCACAAGCCACGGGGCACGCGTGCAAAAAGGTAGGTGCTGGGCCCCCCACCTCCCACCAGGAGTACAAGGGGATCTGGCAACCCTACCAGAAATTCATGTGTGGATTTAAGACAGTGTGCTAAAACAAATTATGCATGGTGCTTCTGTATATATTACTTATTGTGAGACATTGTGCACATCCTCAATAAATGACTGCAACCGATGTATGGGCTGTTGAAACTATGGATTATTAATTAATGTCAGTTATCAATCATATTAGGATGTACATTTTCAGTTACACAAATGTACTTTCTTATACTGGCCCTTTGTTGATCTCTTCTTTTGAATTCTGATGCAGATCTCCCATCCCAGTTTCCCTCAAGCATCTGGCACTCAGAAATAAACTGCTCTGAGATTGCAAAAGTGAACACTCTCCTGTTATTCAGAGGACTAAGAGTCTCAGGGAGCTTGCTTCCCCCACTCCTTGCGAGAAAGAACTCTGGACTAACTAAGTCTAGAGAAGTGAAAGGAAGGCCACTCAGACCTCCGCCCACAGAGCACTGCGAGAAGCAACATATAGAGCGGAACTACAAGTGACAAAAGGCACAGATTGGACACACGTCAGCTTCCCTCAAGTTTTGATGGGAAATGTAGGCATCCTGGTCTTGCAGCTTGGCTCTCTGACTGCTGTCCAATGGACTTTTCAACTGTCACTTGTCCAACATTCCACCAAGCTGCCTACATTTCCCATCAAAACTTGAGGGAAGCTGACAAGTGTCCAATCTGTGCCTTTTGTCACTTGTAGTTCCGCTCATAGTTGTACCGCCTCCACAGTAGTAAGAACACTGGAGAGGTCCAGTCTCAACTGTATATACTGTCTAACTTTGGCTGCACGCTACCAAGCCTGTCCTTTTCCTTCTCCCTCAATCTGCTGTAGCGTAGTCGTTGGGTTGCAAATCAGCACTCTGCCGGTTTGAATCCCACTACTGCCGTAAACACTGCAGGCGGACTTTACAAACAAATTAAATAGCCCCGGCCTCCGATACCGATCCTTGTGGCACCCTACTGCTTACTTCTCTCCATTGTGAGTTCTGTCCATTTATTCCTCTTCTTTGCTTCCTGTTGTTTAATCTATTTTTAATCCATAAGAGGACTCGTTCTCTTATCCCACACTTATTAACGTAACCTCGGAATCTTTAGTGAGAAACCTCGTCAGAAGCCCTTTGAAAATCCAAATAAGTAACGTCTACTGGGTCACCCTTATCTAAATATTTGTTCACTTTCTTAAAGAACTTCAAAAGATCAGTGAGGCAGGACTTCCCTATGCAGAAGCCATGCGGATTTTCCCTCAGCAGGATTTGCTCCTTTGTGTGCCTAATAACTCTATCTTTGATTACTGTTCCTATTAATTTGCCTGGGACAGATGTTACCAACAGGCCTGTAATTACCTGGCTCCCCTCTGTCATAGCATTTGCTCCCGTCTTCTGGTACAGCGACGAGTTACATATACGGATTAGTAGATCATAGAGACAGTCAGAAACTTGAGGTGTTCCTGTTGTCTCTGCTTGGATCTCTTCTCTCATTTATTAGACTTTTTTCTAGTACAGGAGGAATGGTTCCACAGTTCCATAGCTTATGGTGGTAACTCTTGCTACACCCAGCATCATCGGACAAAGGCCTGCAAAGCTGAAGAACACAACACCCTAGCGTTTTCAAAAATAAATGCCCTTTTGGTGTTACAATCTCTAGCGCTTTCTATGGATGCTCCTAGATTACAAACACAGATGGATAGAATGTCGGTCTCAATAAGCAAAAAACAGGGCAGGGGAAAGACTTACGGTAATCAGAGACAGGACCCACATTCATTTGCAAAGACAATCACTGTGTTCAAACCGGAGAAGTCCTGGCAAACCGATATCACTTGAGACCTTCCCCAAACCTGAACAACTTTGGGTCAGTTTCCAGTATAACAAAGCCAATTGACTCAAAACAACACCAAGACACATCCATATCCCCAACTCAGTGCAGTGTCTGAGAACACAGATATTAATTTTTATACTTGTGTTCCTCTCTTCCCTGGAAAGTGCAGAGCCGCTTACATGGCAGCTTCCAGAGATCATCCGTCCAAGGTTCACATCTGGTTCACATCTGCTTAGCCTCAACAATGAGGCAGCGTTCGGGTACCAGTCATATAAAACCTCATCTGGTGAACTGCCCTGTCAGCACAGTCATGCACCACTTTCCCCGTTGCCACTGTAGAGCCCCAAGAGTGGAGAAAGACAATGATAAGTGTTCCGAAAAGCCCTGCTCCATCTTTGCCAGCCTGAAAATAATTTAAAAACCCAAATATGTAACCACAAGACCTTCGTCTTCTCCCATGGCACTGCTGCTTGTGGGTACACAGCTGGTCTCTACTGTACTGACCCAACTGACTGTACTGTACTGAGCCAACTGACCCCGAAAGGACACCAAAAGGAGATGTTTACATTTACTAGCAAAGGAATGTTTTGGTTGCACCCTCCCTTTCCCCCCTTAACTGCATCTTCTCTCTCCTCCCCTCCTCTTCTATATTTGACCAGTTTCTGTACTATGCATCTGACGAAGAGAACTTGATTCTCGAAAGCTTATGCTACAATAAAATTGGTTAGTCTTAAAGGTGCTACTGGACTCTTTTCGACTGTACTGGTTCTATCTGTTCCTGGCTGTCACGTGACTAGAAGAGATTGCTATGCCTGTCTTGCTTTGGCTTACCCAAGCGGCTGCCACTAGCACATAACAAAGCTCTTCTTCCTACACAGGGCTTTTTTTCAGCAGGAACGCAGTGGAACGGAGTTCCAGAACCTCTTTAAAATGGTCACATGGCTGGTGGCCCTGCCCCCTGATCTCCAGACAGAGGGGTGTTTAGATTGCCCTCCGCGCCGCTCAGCGGCGCAGAGGGCAATCTACACTCCCCTCTGTCTGGAGATCAGGAGGCGGGGCCACCAGCCATGTGACCATTTTCTCCAAGGGCAACCCACTGAGTTCCACCACCTCTTTTCCCAGGAAAAAAGCCCTGTTCCTACATATCTGAGCAGGTTGCAAGATATGTAGAAAGGTTGCAAGATATGTAGATGCAAAGCAGAGATGTTTCATTTGGCATGTGGATGCTGATATTGACAGCAACTTGACTACACATGATTGATCTATTACGTATAATGAGCACGAGTCACATAGTGATAGCACTGTTCTTTGTGACTGATGGGTTTTAATGTTTGTACATGTATTATACTGTATTATGAGTTTTTATTGTTTGTATTTATGCTATTTTAAAATTGCATTTGTAGCTGAGTAGCCATGTTGGTCTGCAGTAGAACAGCAGAATTTGAGTCCAGTGGCACCAACAAGATTTTTAGGGTGTAGGCTTTCAAGAGTCAGAGTTCTGAAGAAAATTTTGTTTGGTCTCTAAGGTGTCACTGGACTCAAACCCTGCTGTTAATATAGTATTGTTTAATTGTATATTAAGACTATTTTTTAAAGTATCGGTTATTTTACATCTTATGGCGTAAACTGTCTTGAACACTAAACATGGTAGAGAGGCAGTATAGAACTCAAACAAATTAATAAGTGAACAATAGCTGAAAGTAAGGTTTTATTGTCGACTATGACGATACACACATCTCATCTATCGAACCTCTGTAGATATATTTTGCTGAAAACTTTTTTACAAAACCTTTGCACCACAGGGTTTTCTGTGATACACAAGTTACAAGAAAATTATGGCTGAATCGTATAAGCAAATGCATGCAGTGAAGTCCCATGTGAGCAGGGACTCGCCCTTCAGCTTCATCTTTGGGGAAGCTCCATGTTTATAAGGGTCATATGAACATGATGAATGTTTTCAGCATCTCGCAAGAGGTCTGTTGTTTTTCTAGGAAATATCAATCTATTTTCCGTACACACAATTTCTCATTTCTTTTTCGTTTTTGCTGTAGTCATTGTGAGTGTTTTCATTTCATCCATTTTCATGGCTGGTATTTGTTTTACTCCATTTTTTTTACATCATGTACCATTTATGAACTGACGCAAAAACAAGGGGGGAGGTGGAATCTGCAAGTTTAAAACGAAAACTGGAAGCGGGGAGCAAAGAAACCAAATACAGTATGAAAATAAGTAGTCATGGATTTGAATTGCATCAAGGAGAAGCAAAAATGAAGATTTTCAAGTCAACTCAGCAGTGATCAAAAATAAATAAATAAACTGAGTAATGATCCTATGTTCAGAACAATAAAAAACAGATACAGGAAATCTGACTCAAGGAACTTGCAACATGTAATTCAGTACAGAAGGAGGTGACAAAGGGCAGGACGCAAGAGACAGGTAAAGGTAACAGGAAAGCATGCACACCCAGGTAAGACTTGCAGCCAAGTCCTATGCTTACTTCCAAAAAAGGGTGCATAGGACTCCAGTGTAAGGCACTTTGGGTTTGCAGAATGTTATTGGGTGAGACTTAAGGGCACGTAGCACAGGCAGCTATTAATAATGCAATCGAAGGCTTTAGTTCAATGTGACTGCACTTCAAGTCGCTGATGCATTAAAAATATTCCACTGTTCAGTGCTATGCTTTGAGATAAGTTCCCAGAGTATGGTTGGAAGATGCACAATATTGCAACCTTGCTCAAATTTAGTTGGGATAAAAAACCTCCTGCGAACCCTATGTATGCCACCTTGGCAGGCAAATAAATAGAACATAAGAATAGAAGATGAGCCCTGCAGCAGAAGAGCAAGGTTTGAGTTCAGTAGCACCTTAAAGACCAACAAGATTTCCAGGGTATAAGCTTTTGAGCATCAAGCTGCCTTCATCGGAAAACTTGTATCTGATGAAGAATGCCTGGCTCTTGAAAATTTATACCCTGGAAATCTTGTTGGTCTTTAAGGTGCTACTGGACTCAGATCTTGCTTTTCCTTACTGAGTTAATGGAGAACGAAAGTTGCGAATGAAACCTTGCAGAATGTTCCCCAACACCAACTGTATAATGTTCTACCAACTGCAGAAAAATCTTGCAAAAACACTGACCTGAGATCCTCTAGGTCCTCGTTTGTGATCCCATTCAGAATTCCCCATGATCTACAGAAAGAGAAGAGATTACGTTAATATTTATATGATACCTAAATACATTCGAAGTGCTTCACAACTACAAAACATGGGGCCCCGTGTTAATGAACCTATGCTCAAAAGGTGGGGTGGTGGTGGTCATGAATTAAGAAATAAATGACACGGATGTGCTTTGTTAATATTTGCTACTTATGCTAATTTTCTGATCTGATTAACTTACCCTCTACAAATGTTCTGAGTTTGTTTTGTATGTACTTGGACATCCATGCTGATACATGCAATTTGATAAACATAAATAAATAAAACAAATCTATTGCGAGTCTTTTAGCCTTGATTCATGAGCCGTAAGTGATCCATGAATGGCTGGCTGGAAATTGTTAATGAACAGAGTTGACGTTCAACACATTCCCAATTCTCAATTCGGTTGCCTACGCAACTGCTCATGTGATTGCTTCAGTACCGGTGCTACACCCATTAATGTGATTGCACCTCCTGTGTGGATATTGCTTAGGGAATGCTTAGTAATACTGCAGTTTGACCTTTACATATTTTCTTAATATAAATAGACCACAAATTGAAGAGAGACCTTTTTAAAAAAAACTCTGTGAAGGTTGCAATCAAGACAGTCCCAGATGAGGTAATTCCAATTATCCATCATCCTGAACAGAGAGCTTTTAATGCTGTCAATCTAAATCTCTTTAGGGAATGCATTGAGTTTCATCATGAAGACTTTTTATATAAGCAAAAAAATGCACACAGTAAGCCAAGACGGATTATGGTTCACTTCTATACAAAGTTAAGTTATTTGCACAAGTGTGCAAGAGAATGCAACACAAACCAACAAAGATGTATTATGCTTTTTGTACGTGTCATAGCAGAAATCAGAATTCTGGATAACTTTCACATTGTGGCATTTGCCAGCAGAAGTGGACAGCAGAGGGGGCATGTGATGTTCAGTCAATTAGATTAGCCTTAAATTCTGTGAAGGGGAGACTGCAGTAATATCCTCCTCCCAAAATACGTCCTGATTTTTGTTTAGAAGTCTCAGAATAATCTCCTATTCAGGCACCAAGAAAATCCATGCCTCTTTTAATTTCAACAATGTTATAGGGATTGGCCACAGCTCAGCAGTAGAACATCTGCTTTGCATGCAGAAGGTCCCAGGTTCAGTCCCCAATAGAGATGGGCACGAACTGGAAAAAAAAGAACCATGTGGTTCGTCAAATTTCATGAACCACGAACTTTCACGAACCTGCCCCTGGTTCGTGAACATGTTTATTCGGTTCGTGAAAACGGCACATCCAGGTCAGAAAATCATCACTTCCGGGTCTGCAGAAGCTCACTTCCGGGTCAGCAGAAGGTCAGCAGGAAGTCCATCCCTTGTCGCCTAGGAAACTGATTGATTGGCACCAGGCTGTCTGCAGTGACGAACCAAAAAAACCGAACCAAACGAACCAGCCTAAAGTTTGTGGCAGTTTGTCAGAAATGGGATCTGATGAACTGCTGGTTCGCGAACCATGAACCGGCCTGGTTCATGCTTAATTTTGGTTCGTACTTCGGTTTGTGCCCATCTTTAGTCCCCAACATCTCCAATTTAAAAAGATGATCAAGTAGCAGATACTATGAAAGACCTCCGCCTGAGACACTAGAGAGTTGCTGCTAGTCCAAGTAGACAGTACAGGCCTTGATGGACCAACGGTCTGATTCAGTACTTCTAAGACAGCTTCATGTATTCACAAGTACACCATGATCTGCAACCAGCAGATCAGAGATAGGAGGAGGGCAAGAAGATACCACAATGGTGGCCACAGTGAACAGCTGACCTATGTAAACATTCTAAGAACACCCCACAATGTACAATTGTGCTTACTATGCAAGTATGTTCATTTGTGTACAGACTTAGATCACCTGTGAACAGTGTCTTGAGCTAGCCAACATGCTAACTTTATATACAAATGAGCCATCTCATGTGGTCAGTGTATTTATATATGACAGGTGGTACGCATAAAATGCTTGCATGAGTAGAAACTTATCCATGGTCACCACAACATTTGTTTCAGACCCATAACCTAATATGTTCCTGGCATAATTTTTTTAAACAAGGAGTATTTGGAAATATTTAAACCAGGGCTGTAATAATTATGGATTTATGACTGCACAAACTCTAGAAAGTCATTAAATTTTATTTCCCATCATCTACCACAACTAGAGACCATTCAGAACCTCACTGAAATTACTGAGCTTTCTCAAAAAAGCATAATATTGGGGGGGGGATACCTAGAAAAGCACTCACAGCGTCTCACAAATACTGTCAAATGATATTAGGACATTTTATACTATCTTAGGATGTTATCATATTTTTGTGTTATCTACTCCAAAAGCTACACCTTCAGACTCCTTCGTGATGGTGGAAAGTGATGTCAAGTTGCGGACAACTTAGGGCAACCCTGTAGGGTTTTCAAGGCAAGAGATATTCAGAGGGTTTGCCTCTGCGTAGTGAACCTGGATTTCCTTGGTGGTCTCCCATCCAAGTACTGATCAGAGCTGACCCCGCTTAGCTTTTGAGATGTGATGAGATCAGGCTAGCCTGGACCATACAGGTCAGAGCTCAGGTTCCTTACCCGCTTATAAACAAAGGCTAAAATCGGAAGAACAAGCCCCATTGACTAAAATAAGATTTAGTTCTTAGTGGACCTGCTTCGGATGGTTCCCAAAGTCTGCTACTCTTCTTGTCTTATACCAATCAAACTCTAGTCGCCATTCTCCCACAGACAGCAATCTTGCTTGCTGGACAAAATTGGCTCCTCACTAATTCAGCACAAAGGAGTGCCCTAGGCTCTTTTGTTTACGCAAAAGAACATGACCTTTCCTGAGTCCATCTCCCTCTGCTCTTACGACATTACTCTTGGAGATTTGTTTCCCAAATTTGGAAGACATTCCCCAATGAAGGAAAGGCTTACCAGTTCATTGAGAACAATGCTGCTGACGGCAGCAGTATACTTGGCACAGTCGCTCTCATTCAAAACCATTGTAATAACTCATAGTAGCAAACTGCAGCCCCCATATGTCTTCCATTTCAGTTTTTCAACAACCTTGTCTTCGTGAAATCTGGCACAACCCTTGCCTTTTGTGGCTCCCTCCCTAGAGTGGAGCAAATGTTGCACAACACTTTGTTTGTGTCACACCTTAAACATGTAATTCATTACCATACTCAACTGAATTAACACTGTGGTGTAGGCCTGAAGGTGTGAGGCCAGGATTCCAGAATACCAAAGCCACTTTAGACATTACATCTGCATAGTGGAAACCTGGCAACTGTTGTTTTTGGGAGCATGGTCTACCTGTGATGCTATCGTAAGTGCAATTGTTATGTTGTCTGAATGGGGAACATGCATATTTTGTAAGTGCACAAAACTTTCGTATGCATGGCCCAGTACCCTGAACAATCCAGTTGTCGCTTTCGTTGTAACCAGGGCTTTTTTTCTGGGAAAAGAGGTGGTGGAACTCAGTGGGTTGCCCTTAGAGAAAATGGTCACACGGCTGGTGGCCCTGCCCCCCGATCTACAAACAGAGGGGAGTTTAGATTGCCCTCTGCGCCATGCGGCACGGAGGGCAATCTAAACTCCCCTCTGTGTGAAGATCGGGGGGTGGGCCCACCAGCCATGTGACCATATTCAAGAGGTGCCGGAACTCTGTTCCACTGCATTCCAGCTGAAAAAAAGCCCTGGTTGTAACAAAAATGTACACAGATGCAAAAACCATGTGCTGCAGCTGTTCAGGCTACATGGTTATTGTGCATATCAGGAATATCTATGCACCACTGAGTGGGTCCTGATACGCACGGACGTAATATCAGACAATGACTCAAGAGAAACCAATATATATTTCAAGACAGTTTTGGAAATCACCCACTTTTTCTGCATTTCACTTTCATAGTCTACAGCCTATAGCCTATCTGAAGAAGTGAGCTGTGGCTCACGAATAGAAATAGGTACAAACAGGAAAAAAACCCAAACATGACGTTCATTGTTCGTTGCCATCCACGAACAGGGACTCACAAACACTTATGATCATGACCTGTTCATGAACATGTTCGTGGTTGGATGTTTGTGGGGGTCAGCAGGCTCTCCTCCAGCCATCATCCAAGTTTGGTCAAGCTCCCTACTGCACTACTCCCAGAAATCTGACCTGAGCAGGCATCAGGAAAGGTATCAAGAATAAAAAATAGCTTGGCCCCAGAGCCTGGCAGCAGCCCTGGAAACTGAAGGGGTAGATCCCTATCCCACCACACACAAAGAAAATTCAAGCTCCAATGCACTCTCTCTATCAAAATGCCAACAGCAGCTCTCTCCCTCTCTCCACTGTCTGCAAAGCCAGAGCTGGGAGCCCCCTCCCTCCTGCCCTTTGCTCCCTTGTAACAAATTTGGAGCTCCACATTTGAAAGGAAGACCTGCCTATCAAGCTAAATTGGGCTTAAATTGGGGTTTCCAGGGCAACAGCAGGAGTTCAGACAGAGTTCAGAAAATCCTGCCTAAGTTGCCAAGGGAATTGATTGCAGGTGCCAGACTGTCTGGCTCGATGAACAGCAACGAACGAGGCTTGCAATGATCACCTGTTCATTTAGAATGGGGCCTCACGAACTGCTTGTTCTCAAACAGCAGATTGGGCTGTTAGTGGCTTTTTTTGGTTCGTATTGCTGTTTGTGCCCATATCCACTCATGAACACTCATACCCTACCACTAATTTTGTTAGTCTTATAGGTACTACTGGACTCTTGCTACTCTCCATTGCTACAGAGAGACTAACACAGCCACACATCTTGAGCAAAATCCAGTTTGCGTTAAAGTTTAGTTCACTCTCAAAACATATGCATCAACTTCTCTTCCCATGGGGTCCTTTTTAACCGAAATGGAAGCAGACTGTGGAGGCTTAATATCGAACAGGTCACTGAGCAGCTTTTAAAGTAGCTCTTAGGAGAAAGTCGAAGGTGCTGGAAAATGTCCAGTTTGGGATGACTCATGCTGGAGGGATGATGGGTAAATTGGTCCAGGTAATCTAGAGGGAGACAGGTGTGAACTTGACGTGAGAGGGTGAGAGGGCATGATCACCATTAAAGGAGACTGTTGATCCACAGTGAGAAGTGCACTGTGGGGGTTATCAGAGAAGGAAAAATTTTGGTATACATTTTGTATTTATTTAGGATATATAAGCTACACAGGGGATAGCGCAGGCAAGCCTGATCTCATCAGATGTTAGAAGCTAAGCAGGGTTGGCCTTGGTTAGTAATTGGATGGGAGACCTTCAACAAAGACCAGAGTTGCAGGCAATGGCAAATCACCTCTGTTAGTCTCTTGCCATGAAAACCCCACCAGGGGTCACCATAAGCCATATGAATAGGGTTCTCATTTCCCCCCCCCCGGGTGGGAGTTTGGGATCCTCCGCTTCCACCTTTCGCCCTCTGCTGCCCTTTACCTGGCTGACAGAGGGGGGTGGGTTTACTTGGCTGACGGAGGGGGAGGAGGCAGGGAATAGGCCTCTCAGGCACACTTTTGGGACCAGAGTGACAATGTCATTGACATCATCGTGATGCCCTGAAAGCACTCGCATATTTCACAGTGGGCCAATTTCGGTCTCAAACAGGCCAAATCAGGACCGTTTGATGCCCAAATAGCCCCGCTGTGAAGTGCAAGTGCACGTCCCAGCCTTGAGCAATGATGTCACTTCCCGGAAGTGATGTCATCATGCTAGCGTGTGCAGAGCATGCTGGAACAGGAAGAAGGTACGTGCCGGGTCCCTTGTCTTCCACTGGGAGGGTAAGAGGTCCTAGTAATCCTAGCTATGACTTGATGGCACTCTCCAAACTATAAAGGAAGGATACAGAAGGATGTATGGGGGTGGCAGATCTGTATAACAGAGAGGGCACAGAGTCCAGTAAAGAGGAATAGTCTCACTCACAGAATCTCTACAGGTAGAAATATCAACCCTAAAAGGTAACTTAATATTTGGGGGGCAACAGCTTCCCATACCCTATGAGCCAAGTATGCAACACAAAGCACGAAGAGGACTTGTGCCATCAATGTTATCAGAAGTGAAGCTTCAGTCCATGGGGCCGTGTAAAAAGCTCCTCAGAGAACTAGCCATGTTCCAAAGCTTGTAAAGCCTGAGACAAAAGCTTGTGCCAACATAAGCAACTCAGTAAGATAGATTAACAGGCTCCACACAAAACCTATTATGTCTACAGTGCAACTGGACATGAGGAGACAAAGAAAAATGGACATTCCTGCATCCTGTTAATGATAACTTCAGAAAGATACTGAGGATAAAATTTATTTTGCTGCCTTAAAAAAAACAACATAAATATGGACAGCAAGGAGTACATGGATTTATTGTGCATGAGCAAATATCCCCCTCCAAAATTTAAAACATACGCAGCAGCAACGGGAAACAGGCTAATATGCAATATAGATTGTCTTGCACTGGTGACCCAAATATATTATATATTCCAACTGTGCGCGCGCACACACATGTACCACTTTGGCAGTTGTAATATCAAGAGAAAACTATTTCCCACAGTAATGAATATATTTAACAATTTAAGTAATGGATATATTTATTAATTTAGGGAAGGAAACAGTATGTATTTCCATATTTTTTATTTTGCTATATTTTTAAGCCTGGGTGCCTATCCTTTTGGCCCTTAACCTGGATAGCCCAGGTAAGCCAGGGCTTGTCAGATCCTGGAAGATAAGCAGGGTCAGCCTTGGTTAGTAATTGGATGGGAGACCTTCAACAAAGACCAGAGTTGCAAGCAATGGCAAATCACCTCTGTTAGTCTCTTGCCTTGAAAACTCAGGCAGGGGATGCCATGAGTCAGCTATGACTTGGCAGAACTTTCTACCACCACCTATGCTTTTGCACAAAAATATGAAGTACTGAATTGCCTTCATACTGGATCTGAATAACAGGCTGCTGGACTGCAACTTTTTAAAAAATGCCTTTGTTTGGGAATAGCCTTTAGCAGAGAAACTCTGTAAGGAAACGTGGTTTGATGCCATGAGAATATCAATCACCTGCTCCTCTCTCCCTGTTTCTCTCTGCAAATAACTCTACGCTATAAAAATGATCTAATGAAAAATGAAAATTATTAAAGACCCCTTATGAGGTCAAGACCTGAGAGCTCAGAACAAGCCATGCCCAGGACACAATCCATCCCTGTGACATGGTCTACGTATGCTGTTTCAGAAGTGTAACAGGGCAAGTCAATCTGATCAATCACTTGGACCTTCAATGAACAAATACAACAGGGTATGGGTTGCAGAAATCTGAAACCAAGCATAAATCCAAACACAGAGACGAAACGCTGCTGAAACAAAGCATAAGTAATTAAACGTGACTTCTTTAATGATGCTGAAACTACCTAGTAGGAGCATATCTACATTAACAGACAGTACCCAGTAGTATAGTCTGCAATCCCTGACACTTACCAAGGCATCTCTTGGGGCCGTTCCATACAGCTTATTACCAGAGTAAAAAAGCTCTCCTGAATAATTCAGATTTACATAGTTTTCTTCTTGCATGACTGGAAAGAGTGGAGATATAACCCCAGTTTTTCTCTTTTCCATCTATTGGACCATTGCTTTCCCTACCTCCCACCCACAGAAACGTTTTAGAAATGTTTTATTGGGACTGGGTAATATGGGCTGCTGTTTAGTGCTATTTTTTACTGCTGAATTGTATGTTTTTTATGGTTTTTAAATTTTAATAATATAATAACATTCGATTTGTATACCACCCTTCAGGACAACTTAATGCCCACTCAGAGCAGTTTACAAAGTATGCTACTATTATCCCCACAACAAAACACCCTGTGAGGTGGGTGGGGCTGAGAGAGCTCTGAGAGAGCTGTGACTGACCCAAGGTCACCCAGCTGGCTTCAAGTGGAGGAGTGGGGAATCAAACCTGGCTCTCCAGATTAGAGTCCCACACTCATAACCGCTACACCAAACTGGATCTCTGTATAGCTGTCAGTATATCAGCTGTAAGTCCTCCAATTTCAGCTTGCCTCTTGGAATCTCTTGCCAGCTCTGAGTACGAGTTGTAGCTATAAAGATTGCCTTTTATTTCCAAACTTTATGTTGGGTCCGCGTAAGTCCCTTACTTTGGTTTTAAATATAACAACAATAATAATAATAACATTCAATTTGTATATCACCCTTCAGGACAACTTAACACCCACTCATAGCAGTGAATAAAGTGTGTCATTAATATCCTCACGATAATCACCCTGTGGGGGGGGGCGCTGAGAGAGCTCCTAGAAGCTGTGAGTGACCCAAGGTTACCCAGCTGGCTTCAAGTGGAGGAGGGGGAATCAAACCCAGTTCTCCACATTATAGTCCCATCACTTTTAACCACTACACCAAACAAGGCTCAGAAAACATTCTAGACACAATGGTTTTCTAAAGGAAACATGAAATATACATGCTTCTGATTTACCCTGCAGGCAACCCTTGACGGGAAGAGTAGATCAACAGACTTGGGTTTAGGCTGGAGTAATTCTGCTTAGGATAGCACTGTTAGTCATAAGGGCTGCCAGTCCCCCGGTGGGGATGGGGGATTCCCCCGCTCCCAGTCTACACTCCCATCCCCACTCACCTGGCCAGCGGGGGCGGAAGGCATGAGGAATGGGTCCAGGAGCTCGGGAGTGTGCTGCCGCGTGCTCTAGAGCCTTCCTTGTTGTGCCTGGAATGACATAATTCCCAGCACAACAAAGGAAGTGAAGGCCCCCACGCGGGCCTATTTTGCTTAAAATCAGCCAATTTTAAAGATTCTGGGAGTGCTCCCAACACCTCCCCCCCCCAGCCCCGGTTTTCAGGCCAGGGGACCTGGCAACCGTAATTATTCACCTTCTGCACTGGAAGAAATTAGTATCTGCTAACTATGCAAGAATTTTAGCTAAACTGTAATTCCATGTTGTTTATTTATTATCCTGGTATTACACTTTTTAAGTTTTATGAACTTTTTAAGTTTTATGTTTTAACTTTTCTGTTGTGGAATACTGTTGTATGTTGGTGTATATGCTGGGATGTTATGGTCTATGGCTACAACAACAACATGAAACTAAACTGAAAGCTTCTGCACTGTCCTCAGCCGACTGGTGAGAATCTGTCTATCTAAGACGACTACCATAAACATGCAACCCTGGTTACTCAACAAACTCCCTGCCAGGTAAGAAAGCACTTATGTGTTTAAAAAAAAAACCCTCAATTTTCTACCAAAGCTGCATGTATCGGATCTGTTCCTTCTATCTGAACCCGACAGTTCTTCTGGCATTCAGACTTTGATAAGGAAATAGCTGCCGTGCTAGGGAAAAATCAATATTTTTCATCAATGATTATTCTTGAGTCATTATTTTTATTTAAGACATTTTCTATAGTACTTACATCCATTGTTGCATTGATATTTACAGCATTATAAAGGAACTGCACCCATCTTTTCAAATAAAGGAAATGCGGTATTTTTTTAAAAAAAGGTAACGTCATACTCATTGTGTGGCCTTGGGAGAATCATGCTTTCTCAGCCAAGTTCACTTCACAATGTTTGTGCACTGTGCAGATAAAAATGATGTCAAAGAAGAATGATAAAAGCAACGAAAACGACACAAATCAGAACGATAAAATAATAGTGTATCTGAGTCAGAATGTGAAAGGATCTCTGGCTGGGACAGCAGTTCATGAGAAACAGCATTACCAAGAAAAAGCAAGCATTTTTGTACGCTTCATGGGGAAGAAATTGTCTCAAGTGTCTAACTGTGATCTTGGTTCCAAAGAAACTCAAGGGATGAGATCATATTTGGTGCTGGAAGAGAAGACAGTGGGGAGGGGGGGTGGGAAGGCTACATATTTTAGGACTTTTCTCATGGCAGTATCTGACCTTTTTATCCTATTTCCAAGTCCTAAACTGTGCTTAACTTCAATAGGAATCTGTGTTCCTGTGCGCGCGGGGGCGAGACACACTAAGAAATGTTTGGAAGAAGAAATGGGCAGTTGGACCACAGGCCGTTTCAAGGAGATCTTGTAAAAAGGCCTGCTCATCCCATTGCTAACAATAAATGGTGTTCATTTTAACAGTCTGGATGATCTTGAGAGAGCCACTGAAGTGCAGTGAGATAGTCACTAGCATTGGAAGCGCATTATCCAATATGCGCGAAAGCATCCTACATGCCATCCACTGAGAATGTCCTTCTCTCTCCTCCCTTTTCTCTTCTTACACTGTTTTCTTTTTACCTACATGCTTGCCCTCATGTTTCCACTTCTCCTCTTTTTTTAAAAAACGGGATTTTCAAAAGACAAAAATAAATGATGATTTTGCCCTGGTTATGGCACACTTTGGGGTTTGTCCGTGGTGCAGTTCTGAGCCCCAACCCCTCCGATTCAGCAAAATGCCCACCCAAATGATTTGGTGGAAGATTTCATGGAAAAATCACCTGGAAGGCATCTTGTTCTCACTCACCGTCTGACTGATAGCCAACATTTGGGTCAGAAAGGAATTTTCCTCCAACTCATGCTGGAGATGGATTCCAAAGGGACAAAATCTAGCGAAGTAGGCATCATGTATACTAAATTATAGCCATGGGCATACCTCAGTGTTGAAATGAGCATGCACTTTACATAAAAGAACTTAGTAGAAATTATTGCGGAGTGGGGGAGGAGCACATTCATTCATTTATACAAAATCCAAATGTATCAAAATAAAAAAAATCAGAGAGGTTAAAAGCAGTTTGTGAAATCTGTTACAGAAAGTGTTTGTGTTGACAACATTCTGAGCTTGAAAAGAGTCAACAAGCACTTCTCAGCATATATATATTTTAAAATGTATAGCGTATGAACGTCCCTAACTGGCGATAAACTGCTGTGGGAAATGGTGTCGTTTCAGTCCTTTTCCACGGCTTACAAAAGCCAGTTCCAAGCCAATCCCAACTGCATGCCTCTTCAGTGCTCTCCAGACAAACAAGCTCAGACTCTCGAAAGCTTACCCTCGTAAAACCTTGTGGGTCTCTAAGGTGTGACTGGACTCAAACCCTGCTGTCCTACTGCAGACCAATATGGCTACCTACCTGAAACAACAGCACCTCAAAAACTGGAAACTGCAATCTTCCAGTGGGTAGCTATCAAAGAAAGAATCAAAATCATTTACCCTCGCTTTGAAAGTCTTCTCATTTTACATAGATCTCGAAAAGAACAAAAAAAAAACCCTGTGAATGCTATTAAGAGCACTCCCTTTTATCAACAGCAGAAGAAACGGCATTTTCTCCTTCGCCTGAGGTGTCCCTGTCATAAAAGTCCTTGAGAAGAACCAATTCACAACACTTCATGGTTTTTCAAATTGCGGTTCCTTGTGTGGCACAGCTGAGGCATGCTGGAGGAAGGGAAGAATGATTTTGACCTCAGCCTGAATTTTTACCTCAGCTGGTGCATTACAAGCTGGAGGGGAGTATAAGAACAAATGCTTCCCTGCCACAAAAGTGGGGAGGGTCAAAACAGATGAGACAAGAGATCTACAATAAGGAAAGATCTGGATCTTTCTTGCTCTAGGGGAGTGGTCCAAGAAGGTCATCCTTCTGAGATCTCTTGATGTCTTGAATTTCATGTAAAAGCAGCCATGCTCTTCCCTCAATACAATATTCCCCAGCTGCTAGAAGACCTGACAGACAGAAAAATTAGGCAACCCCCTATTTACAGTTAAAGAAACTGACGTGGGAAGAAGTGGCCTAACAAAATATATTTCCGAATAAGCTGTCATGAGTGAGAACCCCTTCCTCAGTTGCATGGTCCTTCCAAACCTACATTTATACTGAGAGCTAAAAGCCACAGATGAGGGAGAGATCGCTCATAGAGGCTGGTTTGAAACAATAAGCAGTAAAAGAGGAATCATTTCATACATAGCAGGTGAGGAAGGATCACTTGTAACTGTAGAAGATGAGCAGTGGAGAAGAAACATAAAACCTAATCAAGCAACACGAGGCCTTTTGCCCTTCCATCTGCATTCTGGGCTTCAATTCAAGCCTCTCTTTTCTTCTTCCTGACTGCAGGGAGCCGGGGACAGAAAATCTCCACCCCACATCAGGCATGCTTCCAGATGCGTCCTGACAGTCACTTTTCTTGCTTGCCAGGAGTGACAATTTACAAGACAGCCTCCTCCCTACACCCACTCTTAAAAACCCCTTAAATCCACCTCTAGTTTTCTCCTGTTCATATATTTATTTACTCAATTTATACCCTGCCTTTCTCCCCATGGAAACCCAAAGCAGCTCACATCGTTCTCCTCTCCTCTACTTTATCCTTACAACAACCCTGTGAGGTAGGCTAGGCTGAGATGACGTGACTGGTCCAAAGTCACACAGTGAGCTTAATGATAATAAAAATAACGTTCGATTTATATACCGCCCTTCAGGACAACTTAACGCCCACTCAGAGCAGTTTATAAAGTGTGTTATTATTATCCCCACGACTGGTCCAAAGTCACACAGTGAGCTTAATGATGATGATGATGATGATGATGATGATGATGATGTTTGATTTATATACTGCCCTTCAGGACAACTTAACACCTATTCAGAGCAGTTTACAAAGTGTGTTATTATCCCCACAACAATCACCTTATGAGGTGGGTGGGGCTGTGAGAGCTCCTAGAAGCTGTGACTAACCCAAGTTCTCCCAACTGACTTCAAGTGGAGTGGGGAATCAAACCCAGCTCTCCAGATTAAAGTCCCACACTCTTAACCACTACACCAAACTGACTCTTCCATGGCAGAGTGGGGATTCAAACTGACGACTCCCAGATCCTAGTCCGACTCTAACCAGTATGCTACTCTGGCTCTCCATGTGTTGTCATGAACAGATGAAGCTGCCTTCTGTGGAGACAAGGCACTGGTCAAGCCATGCGTTGTCTATTCAGACTGGCCGCAACTCTCCAGAGCCTCAGAGGTCAGGCTTTTACATCGTCTGCTACTTGATCTTTTTAATGGAGATGCTGAATTTGAACCTGGAACTTTCTGAACTCCCTCTGAGCCAGAGTCCCTTCCCCAGTTTGCTTTTAAAGGCACTGCGACACATATCTTTCTTCTTTGCTCCACTGTGACATTTTGAACCCAGGCAATTGGGTGGGGGGTGGGTGGAGTTTTACAAATAGCGAATGGAAAAGCCCAGCTGCTCGGACTGAAGCAAAGGTCAAACACCAAGCACTGTAACCTTAACAATGTCCTTTCAAATCAGTCAACAGCATGCCATCGCAGCTTGGTGGCTATCTCAAAAGAGTGAAAATCTTTCCTTGTTCACACCAAACCCGTTCTCCAAACACAGACATTGCTTCCACATGCATTTCAACCCAGCTGGATAGTACAGTCGCTGGATATTAGCAGGCAAATGTCAGGGCTGTTTAAACACACCTCAACACCTTCCTCGCTCCTTTCTTAGAACTGAGACAGAAGAGACAAGCAAAGATTACTGTCGGTCAAATTAAAACCAGACCACAGGCCCGCAGCCAGAGATCTAGTTGGTACATTTCAAATTAATCTGTGATTCCTCATCTCTAAGGCTTCTGGCAATGGGTACCTCCTAACTAAGTCCATTCTCTCTCCTAGTTTCCCAATTAGCCTTCTCTTCTAGCTTAACCACTGAGCCAATACTGTGTAGTGGTTAGAGTGTCAGTCTAGGACTGGACAGATCCTGTTTCAAATCCCTACACTGCCATGACACTTGCCAGAACAACTCGGGTCAGCTGTACTGTTTCAGCCTTACCTACTCCACAGGGTTGTTGTGAAAATAAAATGGCAAAGGGGAACTGTATTTGCTACCCTGAGTCCCTTGGAGGAACGAGATAAAAATGTGATGCTAAATAGAATTTATGTCACTCATTCCCAAATCCCTCTCTTTTATATTTCTGGAGGAACAGTCGTGTTAGTCTGTTGCAGAAAAATAAAGCAGAATTCCTGTGGCACCTGAAACACTAGCAAAATGAAGTTTTAATCATGACAACAACAACAACATACGATTTATATACAATCAGGACAACTTAACGCCCACTCAGAGAAGTTTACAAAGTGTGTTATTATTATCCTCACAACAATCACCCTGTGAGGGAGGTGGGGCTGAAAGAGGTCCGAGAGAGTTGTGACTGACTCAAGGTCACCCAGCTGGCTTCAAGTGGAGGAGTGGGGAATCAAACCGGCTCTCCAGATTAGAAAACCACTACACCAAACTGGCTCTCGTGAGTCAAAGCTCACTTCATCAAATGTGTAGGAGTGTACATCCATAGCAGTTATTTATATTTAGAGTTACAAGCAACAGATTGACGGGTGTTGTAATATGTCCTCATGCCTGCTTTCTAAATTCAGGATGTGGAAGGTGATGGGTCGTGGCTACTTGGACTAAATGAACCTAGATTTTCAAACATTACTAGCTATATTTCATAGTGTATCCATCATCTAATATTTAGGGGGGGGGGAATAATGTATCTTCCACCTTCTTTCTTTGAATAGGATAGCTTAAAGACAGCTTAAAGAGACACTTTTCCAAATAGCTAGACATGATGGTGAAATGATTCATGATAAAATATTGTTCTTAAAAAAAAAAACAGAAATAGTAGATTTCAACAATCACCCCCTCCCCCCATGTTATTAACTCTGGAAGGAAAAAGACAGGTAGGTAATTGCTTTCCAAAATCAGCAGTATTGTATGGTGGGGGTGGGAGGTAGGGTTGCCAGCTCTGGGTTGTGAAATTCCTGGAGATTTTGGGGGAGGGTGAGTATAATGCCAAATAGTGGGGTATAATGCCACCGAGTCCGCCCTCCAAAGCAGTCATTGTCTCCAGGGGAATGGCTCTCTATCGCCTAGAGATCAATCAAGATCAGTAGCTGTGTTTGTCTGTCTGTAGGAGTAGAAAAGAGCAAGTGAGTCCAGCAGCACCTATAAGACTAACAAAATTTGTGGTAAGGTATGAGCTTTCGTGAGCCACAGATATCTGAAGAAGTGAGCCATTAGCTGTTAATTTTGTTAGTCTTATAAGGACCTGGAGATTTCCAACTATCACCTGGAGGTTGGCAATCCTAGTGGGAAGTGTTAGTTTTGACTGGAAAAACCATGCTGGGGAAGAAGAGATAAAGTCACTCTCCCACACTCATATTGCAAGTCCAAACTGGGGCCCTGTACAATAGCTACTTCTTTAAAAAAAAAAACTAGGACAATCTAATCACAGATCTTCCCCCATCTCTTGTCTAGACCAACTCTCAGTCTTACTGACTTGGGTGGCAACACTTTCCATGGACATCCATCCTCATTTCCCCTTCTCATTTGCCAACACTACACAGTCAACGGACCAGAAATACCTGGTCGACCGCTCTGTTTTAAGTGCCTTCAAACACTTAAAACGCTACTGTTCTGCGAAAGACATCCAGACAGAGGGCAGCCTCTTAAAGCTAACAGAATATCTTTGGGTCAGAGAGGGAAGGAGGGGAGCAGAATGCAGCAGGCCTGTCTGCAGGGCGCCAACATCCAAGATAAATATTGAACGTTTCCCCTGCTCCCAGATGTCGGCCACTCAGATGTCCCGCCACTCTAGTTACTCAATTAGAAGGTTTAATTAAGGAGACATATTTGCAGTCAGACCAGAAGTTCCACCCAAACCCTAAAAGTGAGATTGTAAAAGCATTTCAATCAACTCGGGCTACTCAATTACTGGCCATTTCTTGGCGCTTTCAATATTGAACTGTTAAAAGCGCCACCGAAGAGACGAGTCATAGTGCAGGCTCTGTCAAAGAACACAATTTCGAAATTCACAACCCAAACCCCGCAGAACCAAGAATGCTGCAAGAGCAATACTCGTTCACATTTCATTTTAGTTCAGTTCAGTTCAACTGGATTTATGTCCCCCTCAGTATATTTCCCACACATACACCCGTCTTTCTCACTGATTTGTGGGCTCAGGCTATTCATCCAATTTTCCTTACGAACTCAGAATTTATGCACTCCACCATATTTCAATAGTTTTGAGGCAGTGATCCAAAGTGGATCTTCTGGAAAGTATCGTGAAATAGTCCGGATCTGGAAGTATTTAGGATTAGATAAGATGAAAGAAGACAGCAAATGAAACTAGGGCCAGATGAGATGTAATAGCTTGGATCTAGTAGTTCATCGGCAGAAGTTACTGATGGTTATAGATCTTTCCTGTGCCACCCCCCCCCCCCAGCCAGTATTTCCAACCCAGAGGAATTTAATTTTGGGATCATAGGAACCATCTGGACTAATAACCATGATGGGAGAAGGAGATTATGGACCCTTTCCCCTTACAGTCTCCCAACCTGCATGGCTATTAGTCCACACAAATCCCGCGAAAAGGGGTTGACTGGGAGGAAAAAATAACCCTGGAAAAACCCTCCTGCCTAGGTAGGGCAGGAGTGATAAAGAGCCTTTCTACTCAGGTGCTTCATTACAGACCTCAGGCAGGCAAGGAACTGCCACTTCTGGCCATTGGGCTATTAGCCCACTTCTGGCCACATGGCTGTTAGCCCACCAGGAAAAGTCCAGGAGGCCACATTGGCCACGCTGCCCCTGCCCATTGTTGGAAATACAAGGTCTTGTGTACAGAGAAGGCAGACGACACAGAATATCTGCAGGGGGCAACGAATCTGACAGTTAGATAGATAGCAAAATAAGATCCTTCTTTCTGCCTCTCTTCTGTCCTTCTTGCATGTCTCCAGACTGGTATTCTTAGGCTACTTCCTGCTTCTTCCCGCAAGTCTCTCTCTCCCAGTTTAGTAAGGAAGTTAGTATCTATTCTGCTTCTGTGACCCTGAGAACAAGCAATCTGATGACTGCGTTTTAATTATTTTATATTTGTTATTAATATTGTAAACCTCCTTATTGGAGAAAAGCAGGCTATGTATGTATAAGCGTACCATCAAGTTGCAACTGACTTATGCCGACCCCATCAAGGAGTTTTCAAGGCAAGAGATGAGCAGAGGTGGTTTGCCATTGCCTTCCTCTGCAGAGTCTTCCTTGGTGGTAGCCCATCCAACTACCGACCTGGCTTAAGAACATAAGAACATAAGAGAAGCCATGTTGGATCAGGCCAATGGACCATCCAGGCCAACCCTCTGTGTCACACAGTGGCCAAAAAACCAGGTGTCATCAGGAGGTCTGCCGGTGGGGAAGGGACACTAGAAGCCCTCCCACTGATTAGTTTAGTAAGGCTTAGTTTCTGAGATCTGACGAGGTTGCACAATACCACAGTGCCTTCTCACCAACAGCAAGTTAAAATGGTCTTAAATAAAATTAAATAAACATGAAAATTAGCATCCCAGAGCTTGCTAAGTGTGTCTCCATTTTACTGGCTAAGCACATGAATTTGCCTTGGTCTGAATCAGACCAGATCAATAGTCTACCAAGGTCAGTACTGTCTACTCTGATTGGCACGTAGCAGCCAGCCACAGCTTCAGGTGGAAGTCTTTCACATCATCTTCTCCCAGATTCTTGCAACTGGAAATGCAGGGGAATTAAATTGGGACACTCTGAATGTAAAGCAGACACTCTGCTATGAACCGCAACCCTTCCCTTAAAAGTATGGTGTAAATCAAGGAGAGGGGCAATGTGGTATAATGCCTCCTCTGCAATGGCAACCTCATTTGTGTAACTGTTTCCCCACTGCTGGTGGTGTAGAGGGCTGTCATAGCTGACTTATGGTGACTGCCAGCGGGGTTTATATGCCAAGAGACTATCAGAGGTGATTTGCCATTGCCTGCCTCTGTATAGCAACCCTCGTCTTCCTTGGCGGTCTCCCATCCAATTACTAACCAAGGCCAACCCTGCTTAGCTTCTAAGATTTGATGAGATCAGGCTAGCCTGGGCTATCCAGATCAGAGCCTCCCCACTGCTACATGCCCCTTATTGATAAGTTTTAAGTGCTAAGCAATACTACATTGTTATTTTCCTTAGCTTTTAGTAATTGATTTTACGTAGGTGTGGTTGGCTTGATGCCTTCATTTAACTGCTCAGCTTTTATTTGCTGCTCAGTTAATTGTATGTTATTTATAGCCTCCTATTTTTATAGATGCCAAACTGAAATACTTTAAATTTTGTCTGCTGTCTCTCTTATTGTTTTAATGTGTTGGTGAAATTATTGCTAGTTTTTTTTTAAAAAAAACTGGCTTTTATCAACATTTTTTTAAAAAAATCTTCTTTGCAGCCCTCAAGAAACTTATGGTTTTGAGATGGCATATAAAGATCTTAAAATAGATCATGGCATGAGCTCACACTATAGAGAATACAATGGCCATTTACCAAGAGGATATGATGACCAGAGGTATACAATTAGCCAGAAGGCTTCTTGTCTATCTCATATAGTCAAGAAATGAGAAGGAAAGTATTAATATGTCTGTACCTGATGGTTGGCTTGTCAAGTAGTTTTACACATAAGGTAAAGGTAGTCCCCTGACCCATTACTGACCCATGGGGGGGGGATGTCACATCATGATGTTTTCTTGGCAGACTTCTGTTACGGGGTGGTTTGCCATCACCTTCCCCAGTCATCTATACTTTATCCCCAGGAAACTGGGTACTCATTTTACCAACCTCAAAAGGATGGAGGGCTGAGTCAACCTGAACCCGGCTTCCACCAGGATCAAACTCAGGTCGTGAGCAGAGCTTTACACACACACACACATACAAGATGGAAACTTACAGATGATGACTCAAATGTGAAAAATTACGCACCTAGTCACCTAAGATGAGCCAAAATTGTCTCCAGGTAATCAGGCAAAGAAGTTTTACATTCTTCTTCTTTAGGCTCGAAATGCCTAAACACAAGTGTGGAGATGGGGCAAATAATCACATTTGCGTACTTATTTATGCATAATTTGTGGTAAATGGTTGTCCCTATTTGCCCCGTGTCACTTTCTCATGTGATTTTCCATAGCAGATTACAGGGAGAAGAAAACCACTGGTCTAAATGCACGCTAAGAAACTCATGGACTTACAGTCTGCTGTGTAAACCACAGAAGCTTGCGAGAATTTGGTTTCAAGACGGCAGAGTCACACAATGATTTCTTTTGTCATAAAGTAGCTTTTTAGAGTCACCTCATAGTAGGGCAGAAACTAAGACGCCTGGATCTTTACCATCGTCCCATAAGGTAAAATTATCAAGAAACTACGGCCACCCCCCACAACAGAATAGGACCAAAAAAAATCCAATATCATTCCCAAGATCTCTAAAGATATATATTGTTTGAATTCTTAATCCTGGCTAAAGACCAATAAAGCAGAAATCTTACTTCTTAATTTTAAAGCAGATGCATTGGCAATTGTGGAATTATGTACTTAAGAGAATTGGCCCAGACTTGCTTTGTCACTCAGACTTGCAAGGAGTATGAAGAAAGGACAACCAGCCTGCCTATTTGGCACAACGAAAGGACAAAACTAAGTGGTCATCTAAAAATGACGGCAACAGCCTTTTTGCTCCCCCCCCCACCCTTGGAATCTTTTTGGGCCACATTATCTCGATTGCTTCTCAAGACAACAAGCAGGATCCGAGAGAGAAAGTTCAATTATAATGAGCTTAAAGTGACCGAACTGAATTTTTTATCATTAATTGTACATATTTTTCAATGTGCATCGTATCAGTACTGGGTGTATGTGTGATGTACATGAATATGTGTAACTTGTATTCACGATACAAATGAAGCTAAGAAATTAACAGTGAAAAATGGAGAAACCATTACTATAAACAGATATAAAAGGCAATATAATGGGGGCTATTTGCTTATCCCTACAAATCCCTTTGCATAAAAATTTGACGAGTTCTTACTGATGTTATAAAGTCTAAAAATGTACACTCACATTTTGCTATGTACTATATAATTACATTCCATTATTAATAATGTAATTATTATTAATAATGTATTATTATTAAAGAATATAGATTCAGGTGGGTACCAGCAGTACAAGAGTAAGATTCGAATCCTGTAGCACTTTAAACACCAACAAGATTTCCAAGCTCCTTTGACTCTCAAAAGCTTATCCTCTGGAAATCTTGCTGGTAGTTTTTTCTTTATGTACTACTGATTCAAATATTATTCTTTAATAGCATCCATAACTGTGGGGATCTTTTGTGTATAAGAAAAACTGCAGCAAACTGGTGGTGTATCGATTCTGAAACCATCTAGATAAATGTCTTCAACTAGAAGATAATAATAACATTCGATTTATGTACCACCCTTCAGGACGACTTAACACCATTCAGAGTGGTTTACAAAGTATGTTATTATTATCTCCACAACAAACAAACACCCTGTGAGGTGGGTGGGTCTGAGAGAGCTCTGAGAGAGCTATGACTGACCCAAGGTCACCCAGCTAGCTTCAAGTGGAGGAGGGGGGAATCAAACTCTGTTCTCCAGATTAGAGTCCTATGCTCTTAACCACTACACCAAACTGAAGGAAAGAACTAGCATAAACATCCCGGTCTACACTTCATGGATTCCACACGCACATGGGTCTTCCACCAGGGTGCATGAGAGATTAACAATGAACAGTCCTTGTCTGTTACACTGTTTACAATTTTCGCTGAGTCAAGCATAGGTTTGCTCCCTCGGTATGGACAGTTACTAGCTAGGTGGGAACGTGTATGCAACAAAGAATATTTCTGTTGGGCTGACCGTTGATTTGGCCAAGGATGTCTGAGCAGAAGAGGGAGGGGATATTTGCAGAGGAAGAATGCAAGCGGCGTTGGGAGCCAGGCCATGGAGCTGTGAATGAAGTCAATTTTCTTGCAGGGCGATGTTGTCTTACTCCCAGCCCCAGACCACCAACACCTGGATGGCCATGACCGGACTTAATATAGGGTCGATGGTATTTAATAAGAACAAGTTGGGTTTGGCTGAAGTCTAACAAGAGGAAGCCTAGTTGCTGGGTAGATTCAAGGGGAGGGTGCTGGCTGGAAGACACGGAAAATTTAGGGCCAGGTGCTACAATAGTCAGATCAAAATCTCAGCCTCTGAAAGCATGTGAAGCTGGAATCCCTCAATTTGAGTCCGCTGTTAAAGTATCCTATAGAGCTAGAGCACACTCAGCAGTGACCCAGCGCATCCACAGGTCAAATCTCACCTTTATCCCATGTCTTATAACGTGACCTCAAGCAAGCCACTATCTCTCTGTTTCATTCCCCGAACTAGTATATAATACTGCTCTATCCTACAGGATGCTGGTAGAAACTGCCGAAATTAATGGATTCCAAAGGCTTAGAACATTCACATGTTATAGAAATTATTTCGGTTTCATTACTACAGTTCTAGATCTGGTAGCCTTTCTGGTAGCTCAAATCAAGAAGCCCTAGGAAAGCTTTGATTCTAACTACTCTTTCCACAAACTATGTGTGACTGGATTAGGAGGGCTGTAGGGTAAAAAAATAGTTCATAAAGATGTTCGGTAAAGGGACAGGGACTGTTGACTATACTACTGTGCACTGTTTATTGCTGTAAGTATGGTCCCACTAGGTAGTTTCTGCATTGGTCATCATGTTATGTTAAATGGCTTCTGCTTTGTTTCAGTATTGTTTTAGCTCTGCCTCAGACCTTTGCTTATTTTTCAAATATTTCTGCAGTTCCAGAACTTACCACACTGTTTACTGAATGAGCCAGCCATATCTAATCTGCCTTGAGTCTCAGTGAGAAAGGAGAACTACAAATAATGTAATTAAATAAATACTTTTACTTGCCCTGACCAGGATAGTCCAATCTCATCAGATTTTGGAAGCTAAGTATGGTTGGTCCTGGTTAGTACTTGGGATGGGAGTCTACCAAAGAAGCCTAGGATTGTCGAAGGCTTTCACGGCCGGAGAACGATGGTTGTTGTGGATTTTCCGGGTTGTACTGCCGTAGTCTTGGCATGCCAAGACCATGGCGATACAGCCCGGAAAATCCACAACAACCATCGAAGCCTAGGATTGCTGCAGAGGCAGGCAACGGCAAACCACCTCTGAGCATCTTGCCTTGGAAACCCCAGCAGGGTCTCCATAAGTGAGCTGTGATTTGATGGTAACCCGTCTTTCTTTCTTAGAAACAGGTTCCATATATCAACAGGAACAGAGGGAAATGAAAACTTCATAGACACAATTTTTAAACTGATGAAAGGGAAAATGTTCTGCTAGGTCATGAAGGAATTAAAAATGACTGAAACGGTAAAAACAAATGTTTCTTGATTAAAATAGGGGGGCAATCCATGACAGAAATGAGGACTGAAAATTGAATGTGAGTGCAAAGCTACCACACCACAAACCTTCTGATTTCATAATAAACCATGGTTTAGGCAATGAACTCAAGGTTCATCAAGATGAAAGTATCAAATCAGGGATGTAAATCCGGGTTTGTGTGCTTCTCGTTTCTTGTCTAGCCTCCTAGACTCTCTTGTCCTCTCTGTGATCAGGTGGCTAAGACGGATGACAGTACTCTACAAACTGCAATTTGTGCATTCAGAAATGACATGAATACATGAAGCTGCTTTGTACTGATTCAGACAGTTAGTCCATTTTGGCATGCGCCAAAATGGAAGGCAGATGCTAAAAGCAAGAATACTGAGTGACTAGTGGAAGTCACTGTGGACTGTGATATAACGACTGCCAGGATGAAGAGATGAAACGGGCAGATTGCTGGCTTCCTGTCGCAGTTGTGTATCATTTCTTCTGTGTCACCGCTCATTGTTATTATATGAGACCATATACACCGTTTCTCCAAAAGAAATTCATTGCACTGAAGGCCTTCTTGCATCGTTATACTATAAACCTACTGGGACTTTGGTGATTACTGTACAGACCTCTGGTCAATTGTAGGCACACAGCACTTTAATATTGCACAGGAATTCTTGTTGAATTATATTGGAATTATTCTTATATGATGCCTTGCCCTCTGTAATCATCTACCCTGTATATATATTGTTTCTCTTGTTCAAGTTGATTATAATATTGCTTTAAATTTGATTGAATTACAACGGAAACATTTATTAGTTTGATTTCATGGCTTGTTTGCTTATTTTCACCACCTGGAGGCTGGCAACCCTATCTGGTATACCTGAAGCACCAAATCCCCCTGAGTGACATCATCCTGTGAATAAAATAAAAGTCTCCTAAGTCATAGTGTTGGAAGAGAGCTGTATCCATGGAGACCAGAAACAACCAAACCTGCTGCTGATGTTCCTCTTCAAGTTTCATTTATTTGAAATACTGTGTGAGGTCGTCAGCCTGCAGGCAGGCACTGTAAGATTGGCATCTCCTCTACCTCTCTTAGCTCTCCTGGTGCAATATTAGCTGCTTGATTTATGGACATATAAAGCTATATTATACTGAGATGGGCCATTCTTCCATCCAGCTCTGTACTGTCTATACTAGGGGTCCCCAATCTTTTTCAGCCCATGAGCACCTTTGGAATTCTGATACAGTGCAGTGGGCGCAGTCACAACATGGCTACCACAAAATGGTTGCCGCCAGGAAGTGGATCAAGCCACAAAATGGCTGCCACAGCTTACTTTGAGTCACACAGTGAAGATTCTTGTGTTGTGATGGCAGCTGCTGCCAAAGCGATGTTTTTAAAAATCTGCACAGGCAATCAAATATCCAATGGCCAGTCAGAAGCCTTGATGGGCAAAAGCCTCACCTGACCCCACCCACTTTCTAAAAACACTGGACGGGCTCCAGGGTGGGTGCTGTATGGCACCCACAGGTACCATACTGGGGTCCTCGTGGTCTATTCCGAAAGGCAGTAGCTCTCCATGGCCTCAAGCAAGGTTTTTCTCAACACTTAGCTTCTTGACATCCTTTAAGTGGAAGCGCCAAGGTTTGGACCTGAGATGAGCTATCACTCTTCTCCCTAAGGCAGCTTCATCTCTCCGTATACATGTTCATACTTTCCTCACTCTAGACTTTCAACAGTGCTCTGCATTCATACAAGCTCCTGACCAACTTGGGGTGGGGGCTACTGATCCCTGGGCTCAGAGTTTCTGGCTATGCATTCATAGGTAGCTCAGAGGGAAGATGAGAGGTTTCCTGACATGAACGGAAATGAGTCTACAAACAATATGACGAAAGGATTTCTTTTCCTTTCCAGAAGGATGTCGCAGAGATCATCACAGTTCTTGAACTGAGAGCGCTGAGGCCCAAGTGACAATTTTTTATGCACCAGATCGACAGGATACATAGAGAAAGCTTCACAGCTATGACTATGAGACAGTGCTAGCTCTGCAGGTTGGAGAACTATGGTCTGATTTACACTAAAACAGGCAGAGACACAACAGACAGCCTCCTCCATGAATGGGCATGTTAGGCTCACAGGAGTCTTTAGTGACTGTTGTTTCTCATGGCACGCCAGCAGTTGCTTCACAGCATGCTAGCATGCTTTGGCCCGCCCTTCAGGAACTGCTGAAATAAGGTACGCTTTTAGATATTACTACAATTTCCTACAGCATATCTCGAGTTTTTTGCACATCACCTCAAAGGTGAGTTGTAAAAGCCTTCCATAGTCATAGGAAGTGCAAGCAGTTCCCATCTCAAGCCAGACAAAACCAAAGGCAAACTTTTAAAAATGGCTTGCACAACCTGCCTTTGAGATTTGTCTCTGGCCAGCACCACGCTGTGCCAAAATAAGGCGTCTTTTAAAAAGACGAATTAAATACAGTATGTAGAAAAAAGAAGCCCAGTCACAATTTTTAACTATAGTACAGTAGCAGAGACCAAAGATAATAACACGTTTGCATCTAGAGGAATCAGTAAAAAGATTTTTTTTTTTAAAAAAAAACCCTCCCAGTTTCCTCCCAGTTTTTGCAAACTTTTGCTTTTTCTAATGCCAGAACTACTCAATGAATCTTCCCTAAGAAAAACTTTTCCTCCCTCCCTGGAGGTTCTCGCAAATTAAAAAGTATGTGCTTGTTAAATTCTGGCTGCTAACAAGACCGCACTTTGCTGAACTGAATATTATTGTGAAGCTGGAGCTGATGATACATGCAATAAAAAAATCCAATTAAATCAAAATTACCTTACCAATACCTGCTTCACCCTAGCTGTTTAAGGCCAGTCCATTAAGGAAAGTTTTACAGTGCTTCCAGAAAGTGTTAAGGCCCAGTCTGTATTTGAGTCATGTCTACAAATAATGGGTATAGTGTAGGTTGTGTTCTATTTTGACTTGTTTCAGTATTTGGGGGGCGGGGGTGAAAAAATAGAGCTTTTGAGAAAGGGTGTGGACGTCGTCCGGAAAAAAAAACCCCAAACCTTTGTCCAAGCTTGTTCATTCAATTTTTTCCCTATTGATAAAGGAGAAACCAAGGGGGGAAAGAAAGACCAAAAAAAAGTCCCCCCCCCAAGGAAGAAAGTAGCAATGCAGAAAGAGTTACCAATTGCTCAGTTTTTGAGAAATTAATCTTGAGATAATGTAAAGACTTCTACTTAGAAAGAGCAGGATAAGGTGGAATTACTCTTTATTACAGCACAGTCATATATAGGAAAGGAAGAAGCAGGCAAGCACGCTTGAGTATTGATATATGATTGTTATACACCGAACAAGCAGAAAAAACACTGCCAAGAGACAATTCAGGAAGAGAAGTCAAATGACATTTGTTCCCAGTCTGGTCAAGGGAGGGGAGCTTGTGGTCTTCTCTCTCTCTCTCTCTCTCTCTCTCTCTCTGATGCAGCCAGATGGAATGATGGAAACAGTTCAAAGCGTATTAGAGAACATCTGAGGTTCATCAGTACAGGAATAATGGTGGAGAATGCCCTCAAGTCACAGGTGAGTTACGGTGACCCCTGGTGGGGTTTTTATGGCAAGAGAGCCAGTTTAGTGTAGTGATTAAGAGCGGCAGGACTCTAAATCTGGAGAACTGGGTTTGATTCCCCATTCCTCCACTTGAAGCCAGCTGGGTGACCTTGGGTCAGTCACAGCTCTTCTACAGCTCTCTCTGTCTCACCCACCTCACGGGGTGATTGGTGTGAGGATATCAACAACAACATTCGATTTATATACCACCCTTCAGGATGACTTAACACCCATTCAGAGCAGTTTACAAACTATGCTATTATTATCCCCACATCAAAACACCCTGTGAGGTGGGTGGGGCTAAGAGAGCTAGAAGCTGTGACTGACCCAAGGCCACCCAGCTAGCTTCAAGCGGAGGAGTGAGAAATCAAACCCGGTTGTCCAGATTAGAGTCCCACGCTCTTAATCACTACACCAAACTGGCTAACAGTTTGTAAACTGCTCTGACTGGCAAATAAGTTGTCCTGAAGGGTGGTATGTATATCAAATGTTTGTTGTTGTTGTAAGAGACTAACATAGGTGGCTTACCACTGCCTGTCTCTACAACTCTGGTCTTCCTTGAAGGTCTCCCATCCAATTATTAACCAAGGCTGACCCTGCTTAGTTTCCGAGATCTGACGAGATCAGACTCACCTGGGCCATCCAGGTCAGGGCTCAGAAATAATAGTGAACTCTAAAACAACCAAAAAGTGGAACCAAGAGGACACTGGAACTCCAGCTGAAAATACTATAAAAACACCCAGTGTTTGAGATGGAACTGTTAGCTTCTGTGCCTTCACATCACTAAGTATATCTTATTTTTTTGCTTCACTGAGAAACAGAAGAAAAACAGATTGAGCTGAAAATGGAAGCCATCAACCCTAATAATAAATAAAGTGAAGTTCTATGACCTGAGCTTAGGAACTGTACATGGCTCTCAACATTATCTTTCAGAAATTTGGGCGGGGGGGGGGACTTGGTAAGGGTGCTGGGAGAAGCAGCTCTGGAAACATGCATCCCTACAGGATAATTAATGAGTCTCAATGAAGTTGTATATTCAGCTAGACAATATTTATATATTTATTTGTTCAGGAAATTAAAATGCTGCCCCTCCAGAGACTGGCTCATCTGTAGTAACTTGGAACTCTTCGACAGTATAGCGCCAACACGGTAAGGCTGCAATCTATGCACACTAAGCAAGGAGTAAACCCCAATGAACACAATCTGAGTAAACATGCATAGACATGTGCTGCAAGGATTACAGTAACTTGTAGACCAGGAAGCGAAAATGGCCTTGGAAAAGGACTTGTCCCCCAACGAGGGGAGGAGCAGCAGATGGCAAGCAAGCCAGCTGTCCTGGCCACTTGCTGGGTGGGGAACCGCTGCTGCAAGTGAACCAAGCCCCATGCGGGGCAGGAAAGCTATTGCTGTGAGCAAGCTGGTTGCCCCAGCACCGTATGGGGTGGGTGAGCTGCCTCCATGAGCAAGCCAGTAGCTCATCCGCTCTACAAACCACCAAGATCAGCCACTTGCTCATGGCGGCTAGGGCCACAAGCTTGCCACAATGCTAGCTACGAGGGCCACCCAAACAGAACCAGGGGCGCCTTGGCCCTGGAGGAAGCCCCCCCCCCCAAGATCATCAGCCTCACCAGGATTTTCCCCAGAGGCCTTAATGGCCAATCCGTCCCTGTTGTAGACCAAAATAGCTTTCCGAGACCTCTATTTATTCTACTGATATCTTTCTATATCCGAGTAAATAGCTATTTGTGAAAACAGGAGCACATCTTGATCTTATTTCTCTGATCAGAACCAATGTTTGGAAGATCTGGTTTCTGATCTTTCACTCTGAGCTTGTTGGAATTCAAAGCATGGAAGGTTTGGAATGAATGGAAAGAGAAGCTTCTCAGCTATTTCTCTTCCTAGTTTTCTCCTTGGCTGGGTGTGTGTTTCCAAACATTCATGCATTCGCTTCAGTAGATGTAGAAGAAATGAGAATCTTCAAAGAGAAGCAAGGAAAAGTCATGGACTGGCCCAATGGCAAGAGCAAGGTGCTTTGCAGACACCCACATCACTCCCACCACTGCACTTTTTATTTTATTTATTTATTTTATTCTATTTGTTTTCCACCCTCCCCGCATCAGCAGGCTCAGGGCGGATTCCAATTAGTACAATAATATAAAATACAAATACCTTTAAAACCAATAAAACATCTTAAATATTTTAAAAAAGAACACGCTTCTGCAGCAGATCTGTGAAGATGCCCTTTCTCTTCACTCTTTAAACAGTCCTTCTCTAACATCAAGTCCTAAGAGCATTGCTTGTTCAGTAATACAACAGTAAGGTCCGGAGGCAGTTTGCTAAAATCAAAATAACAAGCATTCTCCTGCGACACCTTAAAGAATAACAAATTTACACGGCTGTGACAACCGTTCATTACTCTTTAAGGTGTCACAAGACTCTTTTGTGATGGTATCAACGCTAATATTTATTTTTTACTACTTTTGAACCGTGAATGCAAGAGCTTGGCAGCAGCTTCAGTGAACGGTAACAACACAGGGTTATGAACTATAACAATACAAAACAAGCATTTCACAGAAAATTTCCCTCCTGGCATGTATTTTTCAGTTCCTCTGTTTCTGGCTACAAGAAAATATGGGGGAAATTAATGCTTTTGGTTGGTTTTATTTTTTCTGGACCGATGCCCCATCTCTCATCACCTCTACTCCTGACCTTGCCCTGTGAACATGGTACAAGTTTGGGACCCTCAAGAAGGCCCTCTCACTTCTTCGCAACAGGCACAAGGGCATGAAGGCAGTCTCTAAAGCACATAAAGGCATCAACAATGCAATCCTGTGTACACTTAGGCTGTTTTCACACTGCTTACCGGCCACGGAACATTGAGCCGAGCTCCCGGAATGACACTCATGTGAAATCACACCAGGCAGTCTCTAAAGCACATAAAGGCATCAACAATGCAATCCTGTGTATACTTAGGCTGTTTTCACATTGCTTACCAGTCACGGAACATCGCGCCGAGCTCCTAGAACAACACGCACATGAAATCACACCAGGGAGACGCTGTCATCCCGGGAGCTAGGCACGATGTTCCGTGGCCGGTAAGCAGTGTGAAAACAGCCTTACACTAGTCTAAACCCAGTGATACAAATGGGCCCAGACTGGAGAAACTCTGCAGAGGATTGCAGTATGAGTGCATACTAGGGTTGAGAACCACAGCCAGCTACCTCTAGGAGGAACTGGGGGCAAGTTATGGTTGCCAACCGCGAGGTGGGGTCTGAAGATCTCTGGGAATTACAGCTGATCTCTAGATGGCAGAGATTAGTTCCCCTGAAGAGAATCACAGCTTCTATGGGTTGACTCCATGACATTTTGCCCCACCTATTTATGGATAACAGCGAAATGTTCATAAACATTTTTTTTAAAAAAATTATAACCCATCTTTCTGTTAATATTTATCAGGTAGTTAATTTAAAACATTAACATTCCTCCTTATCTTCTCAGAGTCAAGGCAGCTTATAAGACAACACCAGGATACAAAAGCTAACAGTCCAACTGACAAGATTTTTTTTTAAAAAAATGCAGATTAAAAATGAATAGAATATGGATTAAAAAGTATACTGAACTTTAAAAAATATAGAATTTTTTTAAAAAAAACATACACTATATATTTTAAAGTAACCTGACAGCCAGTTTACCATTTCGAAGCTATATCACACAAATGCTATATCTTGTTATTATTCAGTTACAGCTTTAAAAAAAAACAAAAAACCTTGCTATTCCTCCAAGCAGCTCAGGATGGCATCAGTATGTCATACAAATTATTTCTGTTTTTATGGTCTTTGGATTGTTTACTGCTTCTAACAGTTTTCCTATGTATTTTTATGGTACAAAAAGTCCATTATTCTAATTGCTGCTCTTTTATCCTAATATTGGTCTTTATGATCTTAAAATTTCCATTGTATTAAAAACCCTCACAGGTAGCCTTACGTCACCTAGAAAATTTTACTTAAATCAGGAGCCAAATCACTGAAGAGTTTGAAAGCCACTGCTGTCAAACAGCAAAGAGTGTGTAGTGACCCAATGAAGAATTATTTATTTTATTGTATTTATTTACGTCATTTATAGTCCGCCTTTCTCACTGAGACTCAAGGCGGATTACGCAGTATGAGGTTAATACAATCAGTATCAAGTAAGTACATTCCAATACAATACCATAAGGTAAACACATACAAGTTTAAAGACATAGCATGAGCAAGGATCCAAGACAAAAGAGCAGAACCACAAGTGACAAAAGGCACAGATTGGACACTTGTCTGCTTCCCTCAAGTTTTGATGGGAAATGTAGGCAACTTGGCGGAATGTTGGACAAGTGACAGTTGAAAAGTCCATTGGACAGCAGTCAGAGAGCGAAGCTGCGAGACCAGGATGCCTACATTTCCCATCAAAACTTGAGGGAAGCAGACAAGTGTCCAATCTGTGCCTTTTGTCACTTGTGGTTCTGCTCTAGAAAATACTGAAGCAAAACATAATCAGTTCTAGGACTAACATTAGACAGCATGGTGTAGTGGTGCCAGTGGGGCTAGCATGGTGTAGAGAGCCAGTTTGGTGTAGTAGTTAAGAGCGCGGGACTCTAATCTGGAGAGCCAGGTTTGAGTCCCCGCTCCTCCACTTGAAGCCAGCTGGGTGACCTTGGGTCAGTCACAGCTCTCTCAGAGCTCTCTCAGCCCCGGGATTCGGTTTCGTTTTCTCAGCCATGCCGGACGCTCCTCTCGGCTGGTCCGGGAGGAAACGACCGGGCACCCTGACCGGGCGGCTGATCCGTAAGGATTAGCCCCCAGGACTCCCAGGGAGGGAGCCAGGGTCCGGGACGCGGCGGGAAGAACTCCCCGAAATCAATGCGGGGGGGGGAATTGCCCGTTTGTCCCTATGGAGGCCGGCAGATGTGCGCGGCGCCTCGAGTGCCGCCGGGCAACGAGAAACGGCAAGTAAAAGAAACAGGCGGAAGCCTGTAAACAAGCGAATCCCTTCTGTTCTACAAGCGTTTGTGAAGGAGAGGTTGATCTGAAGAAGACTCGCTCTTCCCCTTCGTGGAGTTCCAGAATTTTGTTGGCGCCCCCCCCCCAAATGGCAGCAAAGAAGCAAAGTCCCGCTCTCGGTAAGTCAATCTCGGCCACCTTGCAGAAAGGGGAGTCGCTCGAAGAGTTGGTGCGCAGGGCGGTGGTGGAAGCCATAAAACCCTTTGTTGACAAGCTGAACGAAACTGATCAAAGGGTGGGCTTAATTGAAAGCGAGGTGAAAACCATTAAGGCAGCAGCGGGGGGGGCAGAAAAGTCTGCTCTGGAAAGTGCGTCACTTGTGAAGGCTACAAAAAAGGAGCTGAAGTTGGTGGAGAACCAACTGATCGGGCTACAGGTGGAACGAACGCAGACAATTTTGCGTCTCCAAAACGTGAAAGAGGAGGAAAATGAGGATCTGTGGGATTTGGTCTCGGAACTACTGGCGACACCCGCGAGGACGACTAAAGAAGAGGTTAAAAGCGCCATTTTGGAGGTCCGTCGGGCTTCTTCAAAATATGCAACAAAGCGACAGTTGCCTCGTGAGATCATTATTGACTTTTCAACTAAAAAGATTCGGGACACCATCCTATATAACTCATACAATGCGGATTTGGACTTTATGGGTTTGAAAGTCAAGATTTTGAAGGACGTTCTATTTCTAGTCCGGAAACGGCGTTTTAAATATAAAAAGTTTGCAGCTCTTCTGAGGGACCATGGAATAAAGTACAAATGGTTATTCCCGGAAGGAATATGGTTCAGATATAAAGATCAGGCCTATAAGATATTATCAGAAGATCAACTAAAGGATTTTGAGAATAAAAACCCAGAACTCTGCTGCACCAAGAACGAAGAAAAGGAGGAGCCGGAGGGGAGGGGGGAGGAGAGCATCGCAACAGCAGTTGCACAGAGAGAATTGCGTCCGGGACCTAGAAGGGGGAGGAAAGTTTAATCAGAATTTGAAATGTTTATTTTCTGTATGATTAACCACTCCATCATTATTCTATGGAGCTATTTTTGTATTATGACAGTATGAAGGGAAACATTGAAGTGTAGTGTTTAGTGTTTGTAGTTCATTCCCCCCCCTTTTTCTTTTTCCACCCCCCTTTGTCCTTTCCCTCTCCCCTTTCCTTGTGATAGTCTGGTGTAGTGTTTTGTAGTTATGAAAAATAAAAAAAATTTATAAAAAAAAAAAGAGCTCTCTCAGCCCCACCCACCTCACATGGTGTTTTCTTGTGGAGATAATAGGAGCATACTTTGTAAACCGCTCTGAGTGGGCATTAAGTTGTCCTGAAGGGCGGTATATAAAACAAATATTTATTATTATTATTATTATTATTATTATTATTATTATTATTATTATTATTATTAATTGAGTGATGGTTGTACATAGGAGTACATATTTAAGGCAGCAGATAATATATGAGGCAAAAATGGCGATGAAGTCCATGATCCCCAACTTGTTAGTGAAGCACCTGAGACCCAATCCCTACAATGCAGCTCTCCCATTTGAGTAAAAAGCCTTTTTAAATAGTTCGGTTTTGCATCATTTACGGAAAGCCAGGAGAGTGGGGGCTCTTTCTGGTCAGGACTTCTAGAACCCTTCACGACCTGGAACTCACAGATTGGACCATCTCCTTCCATTTGTCCCAGAGTGCCAACTACAATCCTCAGGCAGTCATTTGTTGGCTGTCCCATCACTTTTCCACCATGGCCCCTGCTCTGTGGAATGGGCTCCCTGAGGAGGTGAGAGGACCCCCTCTGTGGAGATATTCAGGAAGTGCTGAAAGGCTTGCTTGTTTGCCAGGGCTTTTGAGGGGGCGTGAAGGGCAGGCAGCTTTTAAGGGAGGAGGGAGAGATTTTATCTTCGTTTTAATTTGGAAAATTTTTAATCATTTTGTAAGCCGCCTTGAACTATGTGGGAAGGCATGGTCAAAATGCCTAAAGAGACAAACCCACATTGACCCAGAGGGCCAAACTACAAGTGACGAATGACACTTGAACGGCAAGTGTATTCCTCCCTGTTCACTTGCCCTCCACTTACTCTCCACTCGATCCACTTGCCGTTCAAGTGTCATTTGTCACATGTAGCTTGGCCCTGAGAGGATCCTGACGGAGCACACAGAGGTTCACATTGGAAGAGGAGGTCCTTCAGCACCGTGTGAGCAGGGCAGGAGCCACAGCAGAACCCAGACAACGTTCCTCTTTGCTTCACCTCTCATGCTCCGGAGAACTCACACAAGATAAGAACAGGTATACTGTTATCCCCAGCGGCACCTTGCTTGTTTCCCTGAATCTCCAGGCCACCAGAACATTGTACCCCTAAGTCCCTGCACCTTGGCAACCACTCTCCCAAAATGGCTTCCAACAAACAAATAAAATAACAGGCAAAATAAAAAACCCTACACTGCTTTGTTCAATTGCACTATTTATTGTAAGATTTGATTACAGGGGCACCTTAGAGATCAACAAGATTTTCAGGGTGTAAGGTTTCAAGAATAAGAGCTGCTTTTTTCATGTCTGAAGAAGGGAGCTCAGCTCTCACTCTTGATAGCTTACCCCCTGAAAATCTTGTCAGTGTCCAAGGTGTCACTGGATACAAATTGTGCTGTTGTGCTGCAGACCAACATGGCTACCCACCTAAAACTATTGTTTATTGTATAGCTGATACTTAGTGGTCACTGCTTGCCTCATTCAAATTTGCACTCCTAGTCTTATTTCATTATCAATTTGATATCCTGTGTTGCACGATGATTTCTGTTGTTCTGTATCTCTCTGTAATCTATAATCCACTTTAACCCTCAGTAAGAAAGGCAGATCATAAATAAGATAAACCAATCCATCAAACCACAGCATAAAATCCAGATCATTAAAAGCAGCATAAAAAGCCATTTCACTAGAAATCCAGTTCAATAAAATTAACATGCAGTTTGAAAAACAGCAGTACTTTTTCCAGGGCTGCAAAGATATACAGACTCAGAAAAAAGATGGGAAGGAAAAACAAACAACCATCAACCAAACAAAAACCTGTGAGAATAAAAATATTGCTGGCAGTTAAGAGGGTAGCCTCGTCAACAGATCTGGCTTGATTTGGATGTAGAGAAGCTTCTGTGCTGGCACAGCTGTGCTCTGCCTCAAGTGCCCACTTTTTCTGGGTAGCGGAGCACATGCTGAATCCCTGCTAGTCACCAGTTCAAGACCCGCTGTTGGCTGAACTCCTGACTAAGGATATTCCTGTGCTTTAAAAGATAGAGTAAGTAGTTTCTTTTATAAAAGACAGAACAGCAGTGATACTCAATTTTAGTAGCGAAGGTTTAAACAAACAGGCAATACTCGAGAACTTTGTAAAAGGGGTCTATCTGGCCTGCCATAAAAGAGTTATAATTAACACAAAGCAGCTGTTTAATGTTACAACATCAGCAGAAGCGTCCACTGTGGCAAGCCAGCTTCCAGTGAAAGACTCGGCCTTGTTCCTTCACTTGCGGATTTCAAATGTGCAATTCCCCCACCTCCTTCCCAGATAGGAGAATTAACAGCAACTGCATGACTTTCTTTGGTCATTGCTAAGAAAGTTTATAAGCAGAGGCTCTCAGTGAGAAAGGTGGGCTATAAATAATGTAAACAAACTAACTAACTAACTTAGGGTTGCCAGCTTCCGGGGGAGGCCTGGAGATCTCCTGGAATTACAACTGATCTCCCAACCAGAGTGGTCAGTTCCCCTGGAGAAAATGGCTGCTTTAGAGTAGAGTTGCCAGGTCCCTATATCCTCCCAGTGGGGGCGGGGGGACTTTGCATTTACCATATGCCAATGGTGTGCTCTCTCTTCGCAAGTGCACAAAGTGCGTGCATGCTCTGGTGCCTGTGCAACGATGTCACTTCTGGTAGTGCCGTCCTTGCGTTGGCCACGGGAGTGCTCCTGCACTCTGTGCAGGGCTGTCTCGGCCCGTTTGGGGCCCAAATTGGCCCCAAACAAAGGGCAAGAGTACTCCTGCAGCCGGCACAAAAATATCACTTCCGAAAGCGATGTTTTCATACCCCCTGGAAGCGTGCACACCACACATGTTCCTGGGGTGCCTGCTGGGGGTGGGCAATCTCGAGGGGCTTGCCACTTTCCACCAATCACTAGTAGATCAGCGGGCAAGGGGAGAAACCCCCAGGAGTTTGCTCACCACTGGTGGGCACCTGGAAACCCTACTTTGGAGGGTATTGTATGACATTATACCCGCTTCCCTGCCCAACCCCTGCTCTTCTTGGCTCCACCACAATTCTCTAGGAGTTTCCCAACCTGGAGCCGGCAACCCTAAACTAGAAAAGAATCTAGGAGATCCATATTCAAGATTGCCTACTTAAAGGTGGGTGGTGGTGGTGGTAAAAGTAGCTCCCAGAGAGGAGGGGAATAGAAATCAGAGCAGGGCCAAGGTGATTGTAGAGCTCATTCTTTCCCTCTCCTTTGTTTTCCCAATGTGAATCACTCAACCATCACCCCCTCCCCAATGCGTATTTATTCTCTGGGAGAAAATATACAGACAGCACTCAGAGGCAAACGGAAGCTTTGAGGGAGGAGGGATTTAAAAGTGGGGAAATGGTATGGGGTAAGGCTCCTGCCTTCCACCCAGCCGTTTTCCTGCACTGAAACAGCATAATAATAACATTCGATTTATATACCACCCTTCAGAACAATTTAACAATAGCTGTGTTATTATCCTCATGACAATCACCCTGTGAGGTGGGTGGGGCTGAGAGAGCTCTGAGAGAGCTGTGACTCACCCAAGGTCAGCCAGCTGGCTTCAAGCGGAGGAGTGAGGAATCAAACCTGATTCTCCAGATTACAGTCTCCCTGCTCTTAATCACTACACCAAACTGGCATGGCAGGTGGAGTTATTTCTGCTTTTGCTCCTCAGAATGCACAGAATTATTTCACATGGAGCAGAAAAGATAGGGAACTAACTCCTCTCTAGTGCCATTTCAGTGGGGGAGAACTTCTGGTGGAGGGGAGAAGGCAGAAACCTCACAGCGGTGTTTCGAGGCCAAACGGTCTCTTTATTGTTAGACAGCCCTTTCCCACAGTTGCTGTGGGGCTGCAGAGAAACAGAGTTGGGTCCAAAGAACCCAGACCCAACTCTTTGAAAACCAGCACATCTAGAGTGGAACTACACAAGACACACCGGTGCATGTCGGGTCCTGCAAGGATCCCTGGGAAATGTAGTCTTTATAAAAAAAAAACAGTCACTCAATGTGATTCTCTCTCTCTCTCTCTTTCAAAAATCCCCGGGGAGCTCAGGACGGGGGTGGGGAACGATGTAACAGGAGGCAGGAAAAAAAGCAGAGGTGTTTTGTGAACAAGAGAGAAACCCAGTCCCTCCCATTCTTCTTCTCCCAGCGGGGAACCACAGCACAGCTTTTTTCTCTCTGTCTTGGCTTTTTTCCTACTGTCTCTTGTTACATACTCCTGCCCTGTCTACGAGCTCCTGAAGGAAAACCGAGCCGAGTGGATTTTTGAAAGAGAGAATCTCTCCAGTTGAACGGTTGTTCTTTGTAAGAAAAGCCACTCAGCTCAATTTTCCTCCAGGAGCTTGGGGGGGGGGGTAAGACTACCCCTCCCAGGGAAGCTTGTGGGACCCAACACATGTTCTTCATGTGTAATTTGTCTCATGCGGTTTAGCTCCTAGTTGAGCCCTGAGTGAAAACTCAAACCTGGGTCTCCCAGATCCTAGACTGACATTCTAACCAGTAGAGCAAGTTGTCTTATACCTAGTCAGACCGCTGGTCCATCTACCTCAGTCTTGCCTCCACAGACAGGCACTGGTTCTCTAGTATTTCAGCCAAAGGTTTCTACCAAATACATGCTCCCTTCTTCAGAAGGGAGCTCTGACTCTCGAAAGCTTACCCTCTGAAAATCTTGTTGGTCTCTGAGGTGCTACCGGACTCCAGTCCTGCTGTTCTACTGCAGACTAACATGGCTACCCACCCAACTATGCTACCAGAGTTTCTTTAATTTCAGATACCAGGGTTGAACCTAGAATATTTTGCTTTAGGAGAATTGTTTTTAATCATTTTATTGTTTGTGCTCAGATTTGAAAGTGATCTGCTTAGAGAACATTGACTATAAAGCTGTCTATGAATTTTTGAAATTAAAAAAGAAACAGTCCACCACAGAAACTAAACTTATCTATGAGGAAAGAAATCAAGGCACAGTTGTTAATATCACAGCTAAAATCCTAGATTTATCAAAGATCGGGTGTTTTAGAATTGTTAATTAATTCAATTTTTATTTTTAAAAGAAGAATTGCACTAACTGGACATTATCCCCATTATCTGTCCAAAATTACTAGTGTTAGGTACTGTGAATGGGTGACCTTTCTATTTATATGGAATTCGCTTATATTAAGACATTGTTGAATTAACAACAATATCAAGAGCAATGTCAACAATGTCAAGGCAAGAGCAGTTGAAAAAGAGTTTACTGGTTGAAGACTGTACTCTTGTTAATTTCATTTTAGAAGAAAAGATACAATTCATCTTCTGAAATATAATTTCTTGCCTACCCACTGAAAGATAGTTCAGCAGACAGTTATTCAATGGAAAATACATGCTAGCTGATAGTAGAATGTTTGATCAAATATTCTGTCTTGAATCTTGTCTTATATTTTATGAAGACACAATAGCTTGGAAAAAAATATAAAGGCTAAAATATTACAGGGAACAAAATGTAGCCTTGTTCCTAAAAACGCTCCTGAAATACTCCTATTGTTTCAGATTGGAAGCAGCTTAGAGTTGCCTTTGACAAAAGGGAATTTTAGAGATTAATGTTTGGACAAAAAACAACCAGACAATGGATTCTAGGCCAAAGAGTTTTGAGAAAGTAAAATTGTGTGCCTGTGTCTGGCTGTCAAAATTCTGCATCAAGAAAATTTGACATGATTTACAGTTCAAGCTCAAGTGAAACATCGGCAGAATGTTGAAGGAAGCCCAAAAGAGTTTCAGTAAGACTATCAGAATTGGTTGGGGGATTTGACACATGACCACCTGGGATTCAATGAACATATTGACACATGTTGCTACCTGGAGCATGCTATGAGCATCATCAGACGTTCACCAGCCCCAAATGTCCTGTAAGGAATCTGAAGCTGGTGAATAATTCCATGTATTGCAAAATAGTAAAAAGTCCAGTAGCACCTTTAAGACTAACCAACTTTATTGAGGCAGAAGCTTTCAAGAACCACAGCTCTCTTCGTCAGATGCTCCGACAGAGAGTGCTGTGGTTCTCAAAAGCTTCTGCCTCAATAAAGTTGGTTAGTCTTAAAAGTGCTACTGGACTTTTTACTATTTTGCAACTACAGACTAACACGGCTAACTCATCTGGAACTCTGTACTGCAAATCCTGAGGCTAGAAAATTGCCTCCCTGGCTATGGCAGAGGAAGAAGTCAGGCAAAACGAACCCAAACAAACAAGTTTTAACAAGGGAAATTGGCAAAGTTAACCCCCCATTCCCCAAGGCTGTGCCCACTAGCAGTGAAGCGGAGGATTACGGGTACAAAATCCTTGGACCTCTGGTCATGTTGGGGTCCCACAAATAATAACAACAACATTTGATTTATATACCACCCTTCAGGATGACTTAACATCCGCTCAGAGCGGTTTACAAAGTATGCTATTATTATCCCCAAAACAAAACACCCTGTGAGGTGGATGGGGCTGAGAGAGCTGTAAGCTGTGACTGACCCAAGGTCACTCAGCTGGCTTCAAGTGGAGGAGTGAGGAATCAAACCTGGTTCTCCAGATCAGAGTCCTGCACTCTTAACCACTACACCAAACTGGCTCAAAAATGGGCAAGTTATATAGCTTGTTTTCCTGTGATGTCTGGATTAGATCCATGCAGCATAACAGAAAAGGCAGTGGAAGTTTTTGTCTGGTGGGCCATAGTGGCTCTCAGAATCCCTGAGACCATAGGGATTCTGAGAGCCACTATGGTCCACCAGACAAAAACTTCCACTGAAAAAAGAGAAAAAGGCATAGAGAAAAAACGCCCGACATTTTGGATTTTAAAAGGACTTTTTTATTTTATTTTTTTCCTACAACAAATATTAAGATGCTTTTAAACGATCCACCACGGATTTAAGAAGAAGGGCAGATACGTGGGGAGGCTCAAAACCGAGTCCCACAATGACAGGGAAAAAAGGAGCGGAAAAGGAACGGCAAGCCTCAGTAGAAGCAACGATTGAAGGACTGGGAAAAAAAGTGGCAGAGAACCATAAAGAGTTGTTACAGAAGATGCAAGAAATGCTGGCAAAGGATTTTTAAAAGATGAGAGATGTTATTCAAGCTGATGTAGCTGCACTGGCAAAAAATATAGAGGGAGTAAAAGAGGACTTGCGAGCAACAACTAAGAAAGTGGAACAGGTAGAACAAAAGACAAATGATACAAAAGCAGAAATGAAACATGAAAGCCAAGTAATTCAGACAAGAGTGGCAATGATGGAACGCAAGGCGACGGAGAGGCAGTTAAGATTTCGTGGCATTCGGGAATCTGAGACCCAAACTACACAAGAACAGATGACAGAGATATTGTCAGAATTTCTAGGGAAAGAAAAGGAAGAAATAACAGCAAATATGGACTTGGCATACAGAATCAACTCGGCTTTTGCACAGCAGAGGAAGTTACCTAGAGATATAATCGTCCAACTAGTGACGAAGAGAATGAAGGAGGAGATTCTTAAAAAGCATTTTGAAAATCCTTTAATAAAAGAGGGCAGTAGAATCAAGATCATGAAAGAAGTGCCAAAACGGATTCTCCAAGAGAGAAAAAAATATAGGGAATTAACAACCCAGAAACTAAGAGATAAAGGTATTAGATATAGATGGGAAATCCCAGAAGGACTAAGCTTTTACTACAAACCCCTGAGAATTGTTATTAAATCAAAGGAGCAGATGGAAAAGTTTGTACAGGAACATGCAAAGGACTTTCCTGAATTATCAAAAATCTAACAATATGGAGTACAAATTAATATCGTGGAATGTAAATGGGCTAAACTCACCCCAAAAGAGAAAAACAGTTTTTAATTGGCTAAAAAAGCAGAACTGCAATATAATACGCCTACAAGAGACACATATCAAAGATAAAGATATAAAATATTTAAAAAATAAACAATTGGGGAAAGAATATGTATCATCGTCCAAACAAAAGAAGAAAGGAGTAGTGATTTACATAAATGAGACTGTAGAATCAAAATTAATTTTTCAGGATCAAGAGGGAAGATATGTGGCTGTAGAAGTAAATGTAAATGCAAAAAAAATGTTGGTAATAGCCCTCTATGCGCCAAATGGAGCAAAAGACCAATTCTTTAAAGACTTATTGAACAAATTAGATCAGGATGTATTTGACCAGATGATATTGGTTGGAGATTTCAATGGTGTAGAGTCCTGCACTCTTAACCACTACACCAAACTGGCGTAAGGCAGTGGAAGTTTTTGTCTGGTGGGCCGTAGTTGCTCTCAGAATCCCTGGCAAATCCAGTCTATATCACCCCTCTCCCCTACGGCTACTATTACGGCTGTTAAGGCTAAATTTTACACTGAGAAATCTGGTTATAGATCCTGAATAAAAGCATACTGGTGGTTTGCCCACTCAGTCAGTGAAGTCTTTTGGCATGGGGAAGATTCAGTACATTCCTGTTTGTGATTCCTTTCTATACCAGGAATTTCTCTCTCTCTCTGTCTCTCCTGTAATGATCTTATATATAACTCTCCTGCATCTCAACAGAAGAACTGGCTGGGTTTAAAAAGTTAAACAAGTATATGAAGAGTGGAAAGGGGAATGGGGGGAAATGAAAGAAGGCATGCCCCTGGCACACAGTAATATAAACATACAGAAGTGCCAGGGTAAACCTTGATGCAAGAGACTGGCTTCTTTGTCAGACAGACCCTTTCTTCCAAAACTTCCTCTCTGCCATATGTCTATAGGCAGCCAGCTGCAGACCTAATAAGAAAGTTCTTATTCAGAGCGTATAATGTTTTGCAGGTTTGCCACGGGGGTCACTCGCAGCGGAGTCATTGACGTCACAGTTCCAACAGACGAGGAGCCGAGCCGAGCCAAGAAACGTAGGTGAATGGGAGGAGAGGGGGAAGAAAGTGAGGGGAGAGGAAGGAAGAGAAGATTGCATCCAAAGCTGTGCTGGTGTTATTAAATACAAAGGCACAAGAGAGACACAATGGTAGCAGAATGGTTTTTTAAAAAAAATATTTAAACCTAAGTCACATATAAAAGTGAAAGGATTTGATCTTTTAGAATCAAGGGGGCATACAGATAAAGAAAGCTGGACACTTGCCACGCCAGCCACTTATTTCCCTTAACCCCCCCTCCCCAACTCCGAAGATTTCTGCCAGCTGAATTCGCTTCCAACATCAAAACTTGGCTCAGGAGAGAAACACCTGTGGGCATCGTCGCCGCAGGCCTTCTGGAAAAATACGAAGATGTACTTGTTCCATCAATCCTTTGAAGGGATCTTGATTATTTTACCTGGTGATTAAATGGTTTGTATCTTTTGATTTTTTAAAAAATAATGTTTTTATTTATTATTGCATTCGGTGTTTTTGTAATTTTATTTTTTTTTAATTTTTAGAATTTTATTTGAAAAGAAAAATGCAAATAGCAATAGGAAGTGCATAGAAACGTATACAAAATACAAAGCACTAAATCTGAACTACAACAGAAAAGTATATTCAGAATATGTGACAACACAAGTAACTTATGGAATGTTTCTCCTCTCCCTCTCCTTAATTACTTATACCTATAATTTCATATCAATGATCTTTAATCAGTCAACTATTTCATATTTAATACTCAACATTTTTAAGGTCTCTATTTTATAATTAATCTATTTCCATATTAACTGCTCTTAATTTTTCTTAACTTCAAGCTACGTAATCAAAGAAATCTTTCCATTTTTTCTGGAATTCCGATATTTGTCTGTTATGCACATAAAAATTTAATTTAGCCATCGATGCATATTCGTACCAGGTTTTTTTTTATTATTCATAAGCTGTCTTAGGGGGATTCACAGAATGGAAAGAGAGCAAATACTTTTTTTTTCCAAGTTAAGAAAAAGAAAGAGGTCTGTGTCCATAATGAGTAGAGTCTCTCCGCTGTTTGTCTTTTATTTGTAAATCGCATGTCTGTATAAATTTTGAAGTATGCTGTTTAAAAATAGAGTATTTGTGGATAACATGAAAAGTTTTACAAAATACATCCTTTTCTTCCTCTGTCACTTCCTCTGTCACTTCCACTTGGAAAAATGAAATTGTGCATGGAGTTAATAAGGGACTACAATGAAGTTTAATTAAACTCTACTTTATATAGTGGTGCTCACTTGTGAGTAAATACACATAGGAGTAACCTGCAAGACACCAGTTAGTAGACTGAGAAGTTGAGTACTCCCTGTATTCCAATTCCCAGTTTAATAATTAAAATAAAACTTACATAACTCAATGACTCAAAATGATACTTGCAAAGCAACGTTTCTTGGTATCCTACTTGGTTTACCCTCTCCAGCTTGAATAATGGATAGGTTTAAAAAAATGGCAATGCTATTTATACAGGGCATTCCGAGTGTTTTGGAACACTTAACATAGGCTCGGGTAGGCTTGTTTAGGAATTCTCTAAGGCAGATCAGCTTCAAATGAGAGGTCTGAAACAGAGAGAGGCTTGCTGATGTTCACTTAATTCAGGACAAAAGCAAGAGATTTCTTGGAAGCTCGATGCTGCACAGGCCAACAGTGTGCATGTTTGCACAGAAGTAAACCCAGCTGTGGTCTGGACTGGAGCTGTCACTGCTACGCTGCACAAGCTGCAGTGAAGCGATTTGATCACTTTATGGATTGAAATCAGCTTCATATAGGACTGTCTCTAAAAATATCTGGCTAATAAAGAAAATATAATGCTGATGCCGAGGAACCTGAAATATTTTGCAAGACCTACTACATACAGGGAACTGCATCTCCGTATGCAGACAAAATTATGGCAGCAACACAGACGGTAGAGCTGTGACGGTATTAGTGTTTGGTAGATACTTTTCACAGTGCAGTCAGGGTAGATGGTGGGTACTTTGACAGAGAGACAGATGCACTCCAAAAAATCCAGACTTGGCCCTTTTCACACTGCTTACCTGCTGCTTGAACATCATGAAGTATTGCGCAAAAACCACGGAAGATAGCGCCTTCTCGCGAGAGTTTTGCGCGATGTCGCGCCAAACTCTCACGAGAAGACGCTATCTTCTGCGTTTTTTGTGCAATATTTCGCAACATTCCAGCAGTAGGTAAGCAGTGTGAAAAGGGCCCTTGTCCATAGGAGCTGACAATTTAATATTAACCTTATCTGAAAGCCCATAGGAAGGTTCCAAAATTATGATTGTCAATACTTGGTAAGTCTGTCCAACCCACAAAGACAAAGGGCAATTCTGTGGTAGGAAATGGATAATGTAACAGCTTTAAGACAATTTCAAGGAGCTCTTAGGCAGTAGTGGTATCCTGTTAGAGCAGTGGTCTCCATTCATCTCCAACAGGAATAAATCTGGACACAAAAAAGCAATTGAAAAGCAATTTTTTCTTTTAATTCCATGATGATTTAACCTTTCAATGTGTGTATTACACAACTCCGTCCCTAGGGACATTCGTCTTCCTTGTCTCTAACATTGTCTTCTGTTAGCAGGTGAAGACTTCCCCCCCTTTATTTAGCGTGCCTTCACTAAGCATAGCCCTCGTCCCTGTTTGTCAGCATATGTGTGTACATATTATTTGTTTTTAATATTCTCTATATATTTGCATTTTAAACACTCTTTCAGTGTTTGAAATGCTCGCCAATTTGGAGGCCATGATTTGCGTGGAAAGGCAACATAGGAATGTTGTAAACGAATAGAAGAAAGAAAGAAAGAAAGAAAGAAAGAAAGAAAGAAAGAAAGAAAGAAAGAAAGAAAGAAAGAAAGAAAGAAAGAAAGAAAGAAAGAAAGAAAGAAAGAAAGATCCAGCTGAGAAGTTCATGTAAGGAGTTAGTGGACTGTATCTTTCCCTGCTTTCCTTCACATTCGCCAAGCCCCCAGTTGTTTGCTCTGAAATCTTTTCAGAAGACCTGGGCCGATTCCAGACGGCCCTCCCCATCCCGAAACGTCGCACGTCGTCACGCGGAAAACGCGGTATTTCGCGTTTTCCGCGCGACGTTTCGGGATGGGGAGGGCCGTCTGAAATCGGCCCTGGAGAGCCTCCCAAATCAAACAGGTGCCAGGCAAGAGGAAATTTCACCTCCTTCTTCCTCCTCCATTGATACAATATGCCAAAGAGAGGGGGAAATGTCTTCACCTACTTCCACCTCAGTGCCACAGCATCTCCAGAGTGTCACGTATTTTGTTCATGAAGCTTTCCGACCCTCTGAGAGGATTTTCAGAACAAACAGCAGACTGCTAAGGAGCGAGAGAAGTGGGGAAAGATCTGTTCTGCCAACTCCTTCCATAACGTTTTCTGCTGGATCCAAGTCATTGTGTTGTTCATTTAGCATCCTTCTAGGATGCTCTTGGTGTAGTTGCCTGATTAAGATACTCCATTGATACATTTGTCTGTGGAACAGGAATGGAAAAGATGAGAGACAGCTCAACCCTGATGATCAAGAGAACACTGATGTTTATGCGCCTAACAAGAATAACAACAACATTCGATTGATATACTGCCCTTCAGGACAACTTAACACCCACTCAGAGCGGTTTACAAAGTATCTTATTATTATCCTCACAACAATCACCCTGTGAGGTGGGTGGGGCTGAGAGAGCTCCGAGAAGCTGTGACTGACCCAAGGTCACCCAGCTGGCTTCAAGTGGGGGAGCGGGGAATCAAACCTGTTTCTCCAGATTAGAGTCCCATTGCTCTTAACTACTACAGGCCAGTCTTCTTTCCACTTCTGCAACATGTGAGTGATGAGGCTGGAATCACAAGCTGAAGTAATATCATTTGTTCATGGCTGTAAATGGGCAGACTACATTCAGGTTCAAAGAAGGTCTCAAACAGCAGGATTCTATCTGTGCATTGCTACTAAGGTCTAGCCAATGGATGAGATACGCCATTCGATGGGAATGCAAGCTATTTGTCCCAGCTATTGATTATATTATATTTACTCAGGGCTTTTTTTCAGCTGGGACGGGGTGGAACGGAGTTTTGGAACCTCTTGAAAATGGTCCCCTGATCTCCAGACAGAGGGGAGTTGAGATTGCCCTCCGTCTGGAGATCAGGGGGCGGGGCCACCAGCCCATGTGACCATTTTCTCCGAGGGCAACCCACTGAATTCCACCACCTCTTTTCCCAGAAAAAAAGCCTTGTATTTACTTAGAGAGTAAGGAGCTGCAGTACTGAAGCCCTAGCTCTGCTCATGACCTGAGTTTGATTCTGGCGGAAGCTGGGTTCAGGTAGCCGGCTCAAGGTTGACTCAGCCTTCCATCTTTCCATGATCAGTAAAATGAGTACCCAGTTTCCTGGGGGTAAAGTGTAGATGCCAGGGGAAGGCAATGGCAAACCGCCCCGTAACAAACGTCTGTCAAGAAAACGTCGTGATGTGACGTCCCCCCAATGGGTCAGTAATGACTCGGTGCTTGCACAGGGGACTGACTACCTTTACCTTTACCTACTTACAGAATGTAGTCTGCCTTGGATCTCAGTGACAAAGGCAGATTATAAATAAAATAATAATAATAATCTACCTCACAAGATTGTTGTGAGGCTTAATTAGAGAGGGGAACTATGTTAGCTGCTTTTGGTTCCCTCTAAGGAGAAAGGTGGGATATAAAGGAAGTAAAATTAAATAAATCATAAAAACAATATAGATTTTTTTTAACTATTCTCATTTTTAAAGAAAAACTAATCTCCCTGCTCATACCCAGTCAGTATTGTGACAATCTCCAAAAAGAGTCTTTTGAAAGTTCGCTAAGCAAATCACCTGCAGCGAGACTGTCTTGAGTCTCCGAGGCTGCCAAGCGGTAAAGAGGCACAAGGCTTCTGTCCTGTGGTGTCTCTGGAGAGGCAGCCCTGAGTGGGGCCATGCCCCTGCCACAGCCTCTCCAAAACAAATATGCTCCCTTACAAGAAAATACAGAAGCCTTTACTGCTTCTCAGGCTAAGCCACCAAAAAAGAACTTCTGCTGCTTTGTGGCTGCAAACGACCGAGAGAAACGTAGCTAAGAGCACACATGGGTTTTCAGGAGTTCAGTACGTGCAGTTCTGGTCTCGCCTACCGAGAACACAAACGTTGTGAAACTAAAGAAAAGAGTCGCTTCCGGATGGACTAACGTAACACTTTTCCTTGGCGGCCAGAACATTTTTAAAGGAGAACATTGTCTCTTAGAGAGCAGATTTCAATACGCAGTTTTGGTTTTAAATGGCTTTTTAAAATGTTCCCCCCCCCCCACATTAGTGCCCCGAGCAATGCAGTCCCCTCCATCCTGTTTCTGAACAAAGAAATTTCATGGGACCGTAGGTACATCCAGCCTTTTCTTTCGGTTGTGTTTTAAAATCCCATGGGCTTTTCATCAAAACAGCCACATTAGAAAGACAACATTAAGAATAATTCCCTATGCTTATGCTAAATCTGGTTGTAAGAATAATACCACTAACTCAGCTAAATTAAGATCAAGATGGGTAGCCGTGTCAGCTAAAGTAGTCCTGATTAAGTCCCACTTCTTTGCTTGGCTATGATGACTAACTTTAAGTAGCTGAGGGCCAGTATTTATTATTTCTCAAGTGCTTACAACCCTCTGAGCCTTATATAAAAACACCAGCCCTGTCTCTACAGGGTTATAATAAAAAAGAACATTGGAAAGAGGGGGCAGAGAGAAAGAATAAGAAACCAAAAGAAATGATCAGTAGATCTTCTCGTAGTGCCCTCCTAAGCCCATGTGAGCTCTCCTTTTTTAAAAAAGAAGCACTCCCTGCAGCTGCCATGTGACTGCGCAGAGCACGTTAAAACAAGGGCAAGCTCATGCAGATACGTATCATCTACAGGGGCTCTCAGAGAAACTCTGGTGAATGTCTCCTTTGGGTTGAGTTCTGCCCAGAAACAATCTACACGCCAGTCTTCCCCACTCTTTGAGGATGAGGAGCTGAGAAAACACTTGTGAAATAAGGAAGACTTTACAACTAGGGCTGCCCTTGGCTGACAACCCACCGGGATCTCGGGGGGGGGGGGGAATCATGGGGAAGGGGAGGGGAAAGGGACTGCTGGATGTGACTTTCAGTTTTGGAACGGGGAACAGCTTCCAGTGGCTCCCTGTGCCCCAAAAGTAAGCTGAATGTAAAGGTCAGGTTAGCCAGACAAGATGCAGGACTGCGGGCACTGAAAACAGAAAGAACTGCTCTCCAACCCCAAACCCACAAAAGCAGGTTAGAGGTCCAGATGTAGACTTCAGGCTTAAAAAACTGTCCACCAGCGCTAACACCAAGAGAGCAGATAGCCAGGTATGAGAGCATCGTCGCACTTGATGTCTTGACAAAAAGTTTTTAGTTTCTTAAAATTCTTTGGGTGGCCTGCAGAATTCCTACATATATTCAACCTGCAGGTAGCTAAGTACAGTGTCCTGGAAATATTTTGCTACTCCTCTCCTCCTGAAGCTATTTTGCTACTCTTGTCACAGTTGTTTTGGCATCCTCTACCAGTGTGATTGCGGGCCAAGCTACACAAGACGAATGACACTTGAACGGCAAGTGGATTGAGTGGAGGGCAAGTGAACAGGGAGAAATACACTTGCCGTTCAAGTGTCATTCGTCATGTGTAGCTTGGCCCGTAGTGATTAAAGAGTCAAACTAGAATCTGGGAGACCCAGGTTCAAACCCATTTCCAACCATGAAAGTTTTCTGGGTGACCTTGGGTATGCCACACACGCTCAGCCTAACCTATGTCGCAGAACTGTTGTGAAAAAAAAAAGAGGAGAGAACAACTTTGGGTCCCCACTGGGAAGAAAGACAGTGTATAAATGAAGCGATTAAAGCAATAAATTCATCTCCTATGGGTATTTCCTTCAAACATCCCCTCATATTTCAGGACCACTCCTTCTGCCACAGCATTAACCATAAAGAAAAGTTTCTCAGACAGATGTTCATTTGATGACAGCTTTAGTAGAGTCTGTTGTGGTTTTTGCAGCATGTATGTGCCAGTTCCAATATCTTGTTCAGGGTGCAGTATGCTGCACACACATCCAATCTGCAAAATGCACAACATTTGGAGGAGGAACCTGGCCTCGTTTGCATTTACGCATTTCCTAGATCACTGTGGTTTCTTCATAGGAAGTAAACATTTTGCAATGCTTAGCCCTAACCATTACTGAGTCACATTAGGTCAAGAAGTTGAACTGCTATCAGGGAAAGCATGTAGAAGAAACTTCGGTTACTAAGCCACAATTTGCGAACAATGCAATCTGAGAAGGTTCTCAGAGCCTCTGATGTATGTGTACATTTTGATAAATGTGCCTCTGATGGAGCTCATCTTTTCCTGTGATGGGTACTCCAGGTCCCATTCTTATGTTAGGAGATCATTTTTCGATTCAGAAGGAATACTCCCCTCTGGTTTATAAAATAGCAATTCGTACAGCAACTTTGCACAAGATCGATACACAATAAGCCTCAAGTTTGTAGTGCACAGACGGCATATACAGGATGCTTGCACACCGGTTTTTCTGTAAGAAGGCCTCTATGCAAATGCCAAGTCCAATGTAAGGCAGTAAGCTCGCTATGTGGCTAGTACCCCCCTTCCCCTGTCCACAGCTGCAATTTCCTGCCCTCAAGAAAGTGAAGAGCAGGTGAAAAAATGGCAGGAAAAATCACCTCCATAGTAATGCTCTAGGAATCTCCCCGTGTCTCTTTGGTCTTTACCACAGAGATTAGGGGGAAATCCTAGATACTCACCCGGAAGTGCTATCACATTCTCCCCAAACACCATCATCCCCAGGCACTGCCCTCATGGATGAAGCTGTGGTGGCAGCTCTACCTTTCCCTCCACAACTGTGCCAATTATCCAACATATGTAAAGAGCTTCTGTGGGATAGTAGCTAAGTGTTTAGGCTGTGAATCAACACTCTGCTGGTTCAAATCCCACTACTGCCATCAGGTCAGCAGGTGGCCTTGGGTAAGCCACTCCTCTCAGTCCCAGCTCCCCAGCTGTATTGTGGGGATAATAACAACACTGATCTTGTTCACCGCTCTGACTGGGGCACTAATCTGTCTAGAAGAGCAGTATATAAGCACAGTTATTATTATCTATGGGTAGGAAGAACTGAAGCCTACTCAAGTAAAATATGTTGTCAGTTACCCCATACCAGCTCATCACATTGAAGCCTTGTAACCACTCCTGAGAAACTTTTTAAAAACTCCTGAATGGTCTATCCACACAGATTCCTTCTACACGGGCACGGGTGGCGGTGTACAAAGAAAATGAAAGATTTTGGTTTTCCTCCTCCAACAAATGCTTCTCCTTAATGCAGGGGCTGAGGCTGGCGCTGTGCAATGCCTGGTTTATTATTACAAAGAAATCTACTTTTCCGCACGAAAACTCCCCTGTGCCGCTGTGGCGGGGGAGGGAGAACACATCCAGACATTCCACACATGATCTATTTTGCAAAGGATATGGTTGAGAGAAAAGAGACGGCACATTGCAGGAAGCGTTCAGAGGAAGAATTCCGCACGCTCCGTGCTCTCCAACACCGGCACTCATTTTCGCTCTCTGACCTCCTCTGGGTTGCGTGGAGGTAAGAAGGAGGGAGAGATTAGCAGCAAATGTATCAAGGCAACCAAGTTATGTTGGAGGCTGTTGCTGCTATTGACATACATCCTTCTGAGTTCCTCTGCTTGGCACGGGCAGAGAGCTTTGGAGAGCAGCCTTCCGCCTAGGCTGTTTGCACTGCGTCACAGCAAACAATTCGGCAGGGCACAAGAATGCATGATGCAAGCTCTGCTTTGCTGGAGGAGATTCCTGTTTCTCTTGGCCCTTTCCTCAGATGCTTTAAGGCCAATAAGGAAGGTGAGATGCAAGCATCAGTTCCCAATAACCGTCAGACCAAACAATCTGGTGACTCTTATGAATTCTAACGGACAGGTGCAGGACACTATTCGAGGGTTTTTTAGTTCCTGAGAAATTTTTGGGCCTTGAGAACAGGTCTTAGATGTGCTGCACTGTGGGGTTCACTAATATGGGGTTTAAAAAATATATGGAATTGGACTTTATAAGAACCTCTTTACAGGACCTCTTTACACTGAGAGCCAAGCTACAAGTGATGAATGACACAGGTTGGACACTTGTCGGCTTCCCTCAAGTTTTGATGGGAAATGTAGGCATCCTGGTCTTGCAGCTGTAATGGAGAGCCAAGCTGTAAAACCAGGACACCTACATTTCCCATCAAAACTTGAGGTAACCTGACAAGTGTCCAACCTGTGTAAGGCGTCACTTGTAGCTTGGCTCTGAGGCGCTCATGCGACACCCTTACGCACACCAGCCAACACCACCAAAGTTCATTTGTGAAGCTGTTCTTCCAAGTTATTTTCCCCTGGGGACCTGTTTTCAGCTTACCACTAGCAAATTCCTTGTGTGGTGTGTGTTTAGGAAGGGAAATGAGCTGAATTAGCAGCATTCACCATTTACAAGATTGTCAGAACATTTATCAGAAAACAAATTATCAACAGGGAGAAGTTTTCATGTCAATTAGAACTTCTTGCCCGTGATGCTTTTCAAGGGAGACAGTCCACACACATCACTCTGGTCACACAGAATCAGAATGATAGGGTTGGAAGGTACCTCCAGGGTCATCTAGTCCAACCCCCTGCACAATGTAGGGAATTCACAATTACCTCCCCCCCCCAACACACACCCAGCGACCCTTGCACCATGTACAGAAGATGGCAAAACATCTTCTGTGCCAAACTACCCTCAGGAAAATTGCTTCCTGGTCCCAAAGAGGCAATTGGCATTACCCTGGACATGTAAGAAGGCGCCATGAGAACTAAGCCCTTCCTGCCCTCCCTCTCCTGATTTGCCTAGGTTCACAGAATCAGCATTGCTAAAGAATAATATGCATGCCTATTGTAAGCTACATGATCAGTTATTATTGAGTGCACCTCCGGTTGCCAGCCTCCAGGTAGTGGCTGGAGATCTCCCAGAATTACAGCTGGTCTCCAGGCCACAGAGATCAGTTCCCCTGGAGAAAATGGCTACTTTGGGGGGTGGACTCTATGGAATTAGGCCATGCCAAGGTCCTTTCCCTCCCCAAACCCCACTTTCTCTAGGTTTCACCCCCCAGATCTCCAGGAATTTCCCAACTTGGAGCTGGCAACCCTACCACAAGATGACTTGTGTGGCATGAACTTGAGCACTAAGCTATATGCCCCTCCAGATCTCCAAAAAACAAAAAGGAAGATGACTGAGAAATTCTACTATTATCAAGCACAGCCCAACTGAGGTCCTCTATCAGAGATTCAACCAATGGTGATCTCTCAACTTAACTTTTTCTGACACTTCTCAGAGATTTATAGTTTTGTTTTGCAAGTTTGAGTATAACATAATTTTTTACTAATTGGAAGGTTATACAATAGAAACTATGAATATTCAATGAAGCATCAGACCATTTATTGTTTGTTTGTGCGATCATGTGAATAGACCTTAGATATTTGCATATGATGATGTATAAAATTGCAAACTCAGATAGAATGGCAGAGCTCTGATGGAAGAAATCTCTTGAGAGAATTTAGGTGAGAACTTATTTTTACCTATGCATTTCATAGAAACCTTGATTATGTTAAGCTTGGAATTTATTAAGAAATGTTAGCAAACTTATTTCTTATTGCCTTTCTGTGTTCTGTTTTTATAGGATTTATATTAATAACCATTTGTTTTTTGATTAGTTGCTTCATTAAAAAACTAGGGTGTATTTTCAATAAAGTGAAATAAACTCTAGACAGGTGTCTGTGTGTTTGATGAAGAGTTGCAAAGCAATATTGAACCCTATATAAATAAATGTACTGATAAACAGGTGGTTCAAAGAACTTACCTGTTTGACAGGTCTGAGAACTAATTGCTGAAAGCTTTCCAGGAGAAAGATACATCTTTCTTTTGGCTAGTAGAAGCTTAGTTTCAGACATGGGCCAAAGCTCGTTACAGTAGGACCTCAAAGGCTTGTTCACTTGCAGTCTTCTAACAGGATATATGCTATTGTACATGCCCTCCTAGCATTTAATTAGGCTAAATCCGTCCGACATTATACAAAAGAATGGACCCAAAATACACATTACCCTAAAAAACAACAGCAGAAACCAGCATTCCAATGTTGTTTAAAGACCAACAACATTGGAATGCTGGTTCCTGCTGTTGCTATTGTTCAACAAAAAAGTTTCAAAGGGAGATTCCAATGCTGGCGTGTCCCCAACCTCGTTCAACTTGTGGGTCCTTTTGGAATTTTGAAAACAAAGTGGGAAACACAACAAAATGGCAGCCATAGAGGGTCGAAGCAATCACAAAATGTTTTTAATACATTTAATCTGTTTATGTTCTAATTGCGTGTTTTGTGCTGTTGTACATATATTTTACTTTTATGATGCATTTTTATAAACTCTTTAAATTGTTAGCGGCCTTGGTGGCCCTGGTAGGGCAAAACCGTGGGACAGAAATTTTGTAAATAAATAAATAAATAAATAAATAAAATGACTGCCACAGGGAAGGAGATAATCACAAAATGTTGAGAAATTCCACCCAACGTTTGGAAGTTCCAAGCCCAGTGTTCCTCTGCAACGGAAAGACACATTTGCTGTGAGAGAAACTTAGTTTTTTTCTGATGGAAGCATTGGAAATGTGTGTGGGGGAATTGAAAAATCCTTGTGGTCTTTTTTTAAAGAATACCTTTTATTCTCTCAAAATGCTGTCTAATAACTTTTTAAGTCTTAGGTGACGACAATTCCAGTACACCACAGACACGTATAGCTCCCAAACCCTCTTCCCTGCTTCGGATTTCTCCGTCTCCTGCCATGCATAAAACTGGTCTAATGTTTGGAAATATACACACAAAATCAGAAGACAAGCTAACATCTGAAAGAGCAGGGAAGCTCATTTCAATCTGTGCAAATATTTATCTCCATGGAGATAAAAATGAAAGCTCAAGAATTGGAAGCGACTGATCTTTCCCAAACCAATCCTGAATAAAGGGGGGGGGGGAGAGAAACTTGATGGTAGTATTTTGAAGGACATTATTGTTATATATGTCCCTTTGTGGTTAATTTGTCTGCAGTTACAATGGCACTCCTGTTACCAAATGACTAAGTTACTGAATAGGTCGATATTATTCTAAAATTTAATTCAATATGGACATTTATTGATAGGCCATAACACTGTGATCTGTTACACTAGAGGCAGATGGAAGGAGGACTGTTTATATCCCAGGTAACCAGATTTATACTGCAAGCCTAAAAAGACTTATTCCTGTCTAAGCCCACTGAAATCAATGGGCTTAGACTGGAGTAACTCTTCTTAGGATTGCACTGTTAGTGCTGAACTGTAGAACGTGGAACAGAAAGAACAAGGAATGAGGTGCATATACTCTGGTAAACAGCAGGATACGTGAACATTTCAACTTAGCTGTGATGTCTAAATTCAACCACTGAACTGACTCAGGCTATGGCCATATAAACAGAACATTAGATGGTGCTGTGGTTGGTCTTCACGGAAATGAGCCTTATATATTTTTATCCCCCAAAACAATGAAAAAGGCAAGTGTGCCTCCCCCTTTTTAATAACAATCCGAAAAAGAAATTCAGAGCATGAGGTCGCCCTGTGAAATCTGTCACCAGAAACGGGAGGCCCTCCTTGCTGTCCTGTGCAGAAGTTCTGAGCCAAACTCAAGAATTCGGAGTCTCTGGCATGGAGGTTTTAAACTGCTAATCCAGCAGTACTACAAAGAGCTCTCAGCATACGATCAGTTTGGGAAGTGAGGTTTCATTGCTGCCATTACACAGAACCAGAGAACTAGATGGCTGGATTCATGTGCCGCTCAGTTCTCCTTTGGCAGTAGCAGCTGCTGAAAGAAAAAGCACCCCGCGTGCCCATACTTGGCTAGGTCAGAACCACCGCAAATAAATGCAAGAACAAACAGAAGTAAAAGACTCGGACAAAAACAGTCATGTGGCTTACAGGGAAAGCAACATTAAGCACAGGCAGCTTGGAACGCTTCCCACTAAAACAGAGCCCTTTCGCAGAGATATTTATTTCAGCAGCAGTACCTTTTTTTGTGTTGTTGTTTGCGTTTAATAAGAAAAGACAGCCCGCCAGTAATTACATATCCAGAAGCTACCCGGTAAAGAAACATTAAATACTGCAGGTCTCATAAGGCCTGCGTGCTTTTTTTTTACAAAAACCATTCAGCCATGCACCTAGTAATTAAAGTAATCCAGAATTACAGTTCTGCCACATTTTTCAAAGAATACTTTTTCACAAAAATGGAGAAGCTTGCCAAATTGCAGATGTCGCTTTTCAATTCCAGCTGCCGCTCGAGAGCAATTGAATCATTTAACCTGATCTTTGGCTTTCTTGACCCACTCTGCCAAAAAGGCCTTGCTCCCACACCAGTACTCAATTCTTATTTATTTATTTACTCCATTTTATTTATTTATTATACCCTGCCTCTCCTCCCAATCATTCTCATTTTATTCTCACAACCCTGTGAGGTAGGTAGGGTTGCTATGTCCAGGCAGGGAAATTCCTGGAGATTTGGGGGGGTGGAGTCTGGAGAGGGTAGAGTTTGAGGAGGGGAGGGGCCTCAGCAGGGTATAATGCCATACAGTCCACTCTCCAAAGCAGCCATTTTCTCCAGATGAACTGATCTCTGTCACCCGGAGATCAGTTGTGATTCTGGGAGATCTCCAGCCACCACAGGGAGGCTGGCAACCCTAGAGGCAGGTTAGGTTGATAGTGTGTGGCTGGACAAAGGTCACCCAGCAAGCTCCCATGGCACAGTGGGGATTTGAACCTCAGAGCAGAACCACAAGTGACAAAAGGCACACGTTGGACACTTGTCAGCTTCTCTCAAGTTTTGATGGGAAATGTAGGCGTCCTGGTCTTACAGCTTGGCTCTCCGACTGCTGTCCAATGGACTTTTCAACTGTCACTTGTCCAACATTCCGCCAAGCTGCCTACATTTCCCATCAAAACTTGAGGGAAGCTGACAAGTCTCCAATCTGTGCCTTTTGTCACTTGTGGTTCTGCTCTCAGTCTCCCAGATCCTACTCCAACACTAACCACACCATGCTGGTTCTCACGTGCTATGTTACTGATAAGGTTACCAGATGTCCAGGTTTCCCCTGGACAGTTCAGGTTTTTGCCAGACTGTCCAGGGGAAACAAAGTTGAAAAACCGTACAACTGGTATGAGGTGCGCTCAGGGACACAAGCAGACTGGTCTGTCACGTGCCCGGGGACCAGCCAGCCTGCTCACCTGCCAGCCTACTGCAAAACCAGAGAGTAGCCAGCCCACACGCACAACTGCCTGGCCTGCTGCATGGAGCGCGCCTGGTCACCTTGCCCAACTTGCCCTGCACCCAGGGAACAGCTGGTCTGTGCACCCAACTGCCCAGCCTGCTGCACGGCGTGCGCCTGACCCAATTACCCGATGAGCACCCAGGTAGTGGCTGACCCATGTGCCTGACCAATCATCCTGCTGCACAGTGTCCAAACTTCAAGCTCTGTAATATATGGGCCAAAAGCATGCATGCACAAAAGAAAGAAATACCGGTAAGTGCTAGGTGGCTTTCCCTGTCCAGTTGTGCAGGGAAAGCCATCTGGCAATCCTAGTGGCTGACCCTACAAAACTAGGATTCTGCCCTCTATACCTGCCTAATGAATCAAGTGGTATCTACTGCCTTCAGCCCCAGTACAAGGAGGCTTCCTGCTGTGATCTCAGGCTTTGGAATTCCCTCTCCATGAGGGCCGAATCTTCTACCATTCGTTTTTTTTAAAAGCCTGGTTCAATAGGGGCTGCGCTTGCTATTGCTGTGCTCTAAAGAATTTTTATAGGCTGGGTTTGTAAGTTTAGTTAATGTTGGGTTTTTGTTGATCCTTTTTATTGATCCTTTTAGGTGTGGCTTTGGAAACTTGTTATTTTTATGTTCATTTTAGATTTCTGTTTTATTGCTACTTTAATTGTTGCTTTTTACACTTTTTAATTTTGTAAGGGGCCTTCAGTGCACGGTGGAAAGGTTGGATATAAATCCTTAAACATCTCCTGTCCTTATGGACCTTGGAGAAAGAGAGAAACAGGGGAAGGGACTGTCTCTCATCTGCAGGTCAAGAAGAGAGTTCAGATGCCATGATGCCAGGTTAGTATTGACGGGAACCCAGAGGCATGAGTCCCTGCATACATTAACCAAGAAGTCAACCCCATAGCTGGGGAGGGGCTGTAGGTCATTGGAACAGTCTGTGCTTGGCATTCAGAAGGTACCAGGTTCAATTTCTAGAATATCCATTTACAAGGACCAGGTAGTAGATGATGTGAAAGACCCATACCTGAGACTCTGGAAAGCAGCTGCCAACCTGAGTAGACAATATTGACTTTGATGGATTAATTGTCTGACTCAGCGTAAAGCAGCTTCTTGTATTCATCTGATTTCTGAATGCACAAATTGCAGTTTGTAGAGTACTGCCATGCATCTTAGCTTTTGCAGACTTACCAGTACAGGAGATAGGGCCAGCGCATCCGTTCAGGCGGGTCCGGCAGCCACCTCAAGCGCTGAGGCGCCAGAGGGGGCGCTGGGGGCAGCGGTGTGCACTGTGGAGCTGGGGGCAGCAGCACTGGAGGCTGAGCGGAAGGGCTGGGAAACTGCCCGTGAACCGCCCCCACCGCCTGCTGCGCCTGGCCCGCAGCTGCTGCACCCGGCTAGGAGCGCATGCTGGCAGCAGCAGCGTGGGGTAGTCTGAGCAGGAAGCCTCCCAGCCCTTCCGCTCAGTTGCCCCGTGCTGCTGCCACTGCCTACATGCAGCTGTGGGCAAGGCACAGTAGGCGGCCGGGGCGGCTCAGGGCAACTGAATGTCAATGGGGCTGGCTTGCAGCGGCATGCTGCGTGATGACATCACACACAGTGATGTCATCACGCAATCTGTATGTGAGCGCGCATGTGCTTTGCACGCACAGGCATGGGGGTGGCAACAGCCCTGAAGCTGTCCCCGGCCTCAGGCGCCAGAAACTCTGGCACCAGCCCTGACAGGGAAACCACTGAGATACCAGTTCCTGAATGGCAGATTGTAAGAAACAGAAGAGCAGTGCAGAGGCCAAGGCACTGAATCACCTTGACCTCCTGCGCAACTCCACTGCTGCTGGAAGGTACACGTAATTCATTGAATACTGTATCTTATATTGCTGAGAAGAAATAGGAGTTTAATTTTGAGAAACTGACAATGGCACGAGAGGAGTTTTTCTTCTTTTAATACGGCTGCCAAAATAATTTATCTAGCAGCTCAACCCTCACCCCCGCCTCTCTACCCCCACCAGCGTCCTTAAGAAATTAGGACATCCAAGCCTGCACTCTTGGCGCCCGTCTCTGACGGATGCTTCTGCGAAGTTCACAGCCCATGGATGGAATCTGTAGCCCTGCTCCTACGAGACTGAGCTCTAAATGACCCCCCGTTCCTGCATTATGCATCAGCCACAATCCCACAGTGGAGAAATAATTATCCCAAGCTTTTCTGTTCTTCAGTGAAGACGAAGAGGCTGACAGCTTGGCATTTTCTTTAATTTCCCCACTGGTCATACTAACTAATTACAGCCAACACTAAAAATCTGCAGCAATAATTTAATGGGGTAATTTTCACAAGCCAACAGCACACCACATTGCACCTAAGCAGAATGCCCATAAAATTAATTGTTGGTGTTTTTCTGTTTCTAAAAAATCGCTCTACGGAGCTGAATGAAGCAAGTCTCTTTGTGGTTCCGGTGAATATCGCCGCAAACTTTAATAATGACGATGTTTTCTCATCACTTCCTGCACAAATCAGCAATTAATTATACAGATACGGTGGGAATATTCTACGCTTTCCGGAATTAAAGGAAGTCATTCATCATTGTTTGCAGCGTCTAACTGGAGGCTTTAAAACTAGACCCACCAAGCCAAATCCTGCCCACCAGCCAAGAACGGCGAGTCACCAGCAGTTTGGTGAACTTCCAGTTTCTGCTGCTGGCCTGAAACTTCAAAAACAAGGAAGTTGCTGAGCATCCAGGAAGCCACACAACAAATTTGGTGGTCCATCTTCAATGTCCAGGGCTGGGGCTATGCTGTGTATGTACTATGTTTTGCCCTCCCTATTGATACAGAAACCAGTTGCTATTGTGCAAGCAGATAGGGTGAATGATCTAACAGAAATGTCTAGTATGAAAGACAGTGGTAACAGTGATGCACAGTGCAATCCTAAACAGAGTTACTCCAGTCTAAGGCCATTGAACTCAATGGAATTAGACAAGAGTAACTCTGTTTAGGATTGCACTGTTGGGGTGCCACTTACCAGTTTCAGCAGGCAAACTCTTACTGGTACTCCCCATTCCTGCTGGTGCTCAAATGAACAGTAGGGGGAAAGGGGGGGCAATGTTATTGAAGACACTTCCAGCAAGAACATGCTAGGACACGTCACCAACATGCTAGCATTTTGCTGATCTCTATGACTTTTACCAGAGATCGGGAAAATAGTACAGTGTTGATGACTTCACTTCCGGGTTTTAGCCAGAAGTGATGTCGACACACTGGCAACATCCTTTTCCCATGTCCCACCCCAAAAGTCTCACAGGAGTTCCAGCCAAACGACAGTGTCTATAAAGCATGTTCTCAACATTACTTAACCCCCACCACCACCACCACCAGCCCCCAATGCATGAGCAGTTAGTCAACAAATCTATATTGATTGATATGACAAGAAGTTTTAGGTGGGTAACCATGTTGGTCTGCAGTAGAATAGCAGGACTTGGAGTCTAGTGCCATCTTAGAAGAAGAAGGGAGCTCTGACTCTCAAAAGCTTCCCCTCTGAAAAACGTGTTGGTCTCTATGGTGCCACGGGACTCACATGCCACTGACACGGCAACAAGTTTCTGTGGTTGTTTCCGCAATGGCCCAGAACCCCTAAGTGGACCATGAAGAAGAATGTTGAACCCCCTGAAATTCCTTAATCAAGGGTATCTTAACAGGTGCTCATTCTCCAGCCAAGACACCCAAATACGTGTTTGGGGCAGCACAAATGAACAGTGTGCCAATGATCTGCTGGGACTTGGCTCACTCCCGGCCAGTTGGGGGCACAGAAGGCAACGAACACTGTGTCCTGCACCCATATCTCCTCTGGCTACCTCTGAGCTGAGCTCCTACAACATGGGAGGAGGCAATGGGGGCATCTCCAACTCACCCTGTTCCTCAGCAAGTCAATAAAATAATTAGGGATAAGGTTTCTTGAAAGATGGATTTCCTACAACTACCAGTCTCTCTTTACAATATACAGTCACAAGGAAGGGCAGGCATGCTTGAGGATGAACTGTGAGTTCAGGCAAGACAACACTGAATCCGATCAGGCCTGGCCAGCACTGTGAGTGATCCAGGAGTGTGCACGCATGCAATTGCCCACTAGAACATTCCCCAGACTCAGCTGCAACATGAAAGGGTGTTTGCAGGAGCACAGGGACATTCCCTGAGACAAGTCACTATGGAAGGGGTTTCTTATAAAAGACCATACCCTGCCATGATTTGGGGGGCTGTAATGCACAGGTAGCTAGGCCACAGCTAAGTCACCCCTGTCCAGCCCTACACATGGTGTTCAATGGAATTCACTCGTAAATTAATGTGCTCTAATTGAACTAATTGAAGAATTGTTCAAATCAATCATTCAATTAATCAAAGTATGAACTGTGTCGATTCTCAAAAGGAAAAAAAAAGACATTTCCAGGTATCAGCCTCATGAATGCTAAGATTATATCTGTACCCAGCTGCTACAAAGATGATTCTAGTAGCTGGGTACAGATATAATCATAGCATCTTTGGATGCCCCCAATTTCTGAGCTTAGGTGGGTGGCAACCTGGGGAAAGGCTTTCTCAGTAGTGGTCAGTGTCGTATAGTGGTTAGAGCGCCAGGCTAGGATCTGAGAAACCCAGGCTCAAATCCTCACTCTGTCATGGAAGCTTGTTGGGTGACTTTGGGCCAGTCACACATTCTCAACCCAACCTACCTCACAGGGTTGTTGTGAACATAAAATGGAAGAGAGGGAAATTATCACTTTGGGTGCCCATTGGAGAGAGAGGCAGGGTATAAATGAAGTAATTAACTAAATAATAGATAGCAACAACAAATCTCTGGAACTCTCTCCCCTCTGTTGCATCTCCTGCCATCCATCCGGTGAAGACTTTTTTTGTTTCATTTGGCATTCCCTCCGTGATCCTTCTTTCTTGCCCAATGTTTTAATTGTCTTTATGTTTGTGTGTGTATATTACCTCTGGTTTTAATTATTTTTGTGTGTTTTGTGTTCGTTTTACTGCTTCTTAAGATGTGGTTTAATTGAGGATATTTTAATTTGTTAGCCACCTTGTGGCCTTTAAGAGGATGAAAAGGTAAGGTATACATTTTGTAAAATAAATACATAATAAACACACAGAGGATTTATTTGACTCCAGAAAGAAGTCATAGCAGGAGAACGTTAAAGGCTCCAAGAAGCAATGGACTCAATATTGGAACTGCTGGGCTATTAAATTCACAGCATTTGGCAATCTAGATTGATTGCTGCCTCTTATTGCTGCAAACAGCCACAGCTATTTCCAAGCCCTTTACAACAATTAAGGTGCTTATATAATTTAATACAGATTTTCTGCAATGACACATCACTAAGAACAGACACTTCCGCTGTAACAGCTCCCATCGCGCCCATCGCTGCTTTGAAACACAATCTTCTTTCGAAAGTTAAAGATGTGAAGGTGAGGGGGGAATGAAAACATTTGAGGGGGGGAACCCCTCCCTCCCTCCCTCCCTCCCTCACACACACACACACACACCAAATGAGTTTTCAAATTTTTCCAAAAGAGCAATTGAACATTTTCAGGAGTTACTGAAGCAAAGGAAGGAAGGAACAGAGGGAGGGGGAGAGGGAGAGGGAGAGGGAGAGGGAGAGGGAGAGGGAGAGGAAGAAAGAAAAGAAAAGAAAAGAAAAGAAAAGAAAAGAAAAGAAAAGAAAAGAAAAGGAAAGAAAGAAAGAAAGAAAGAAAGAAAGAAAGAAAGAAAGAAAGAAAGAAAGAAAGAAAGAAAGAAAGAAAGAAAGAAAGAAAGAAAGAAAGAAAGAAAGAAAGAAAGAAAGAAAGAAAGAAAGAAAGAAAGAAAGCCCTCCTATAAAATATTATGAATGAGTGCAATGCTTTTTAACACAAGGTGTTGCTCATTCAAAATGTATAACACAAAGGCATTTTAAGCAACAAACTATTTCAGCCAACACACAAGCGTTGGCACAGCCATAAATCCTCTGGCTCCATTCCCAAGAAAACCTACAGAGGCCTCGCCCCATCAGAAAAGTATACCAAACGTGTCCCCTGATTCCACCCATCCTTCCAATCTGTAACCAAACTTTGCAGTTAAGCTCCTCCTGACCCCTTTTCCAAAAGAGAATTTCTGCTCCCTCGGAAGCCAGGCTCACGGCAGAAACTGGGCAAGGGTCTTCTAAACTGTGAGTGATCTCGCAACAGTGTCTGCATTGTAGCCCCTAAGTATGTTGCTAGGGTGATCTCAGGACAGAATTTAAGCCTCTGCTCTGTAGTTCCTCCCTTTCGTCAACTAAGGTCAGCCCTCGAGAGTGGTTACACACAAGGCTTTCAAGGAGAAACGAAAAGGAGAATTGGTGGCCGTTCTTGCTGCTGAAATCACTAAAATTCAGTGTCCCACGGAATTGCAGAATGACCAGTGTGCCACAACAGGTAAAGAATTATATGCTCCTATGAACCCAAAGAATGTCCCCTCTCCTGAGGGGGTCTGGCTGCTGCCCCTCTACGCAACAGATAATACTCTGCCCTTTCTTCCATTCAATCTGCTTTTACTGGGAGGTAGTAAATCCACTCAATTTCTCTGTATGGGGGGTGATTGGCTGCCTACTGAATAACTCTCACTACAGGGAAGGGCCAGCCTTACTCACCATCAGATATGGCTGCCTGTTGTATCTCTGCACGAGTCACTGCTCTGAGCTTCCCTCCTTCTAATCAGGAAGCACATCAAAAATGCGAGGCAAGCAAAAACCCAAAGGGCCACTCACCCTCGAGGACAGGCTATTTTTACTCTTTGCAAACCTAAACAAAGAAAGCCTCTAAAAAGCAAATCCACCGGAAAAAGCAAATCCACCGGATAAAAATAAACATAGTGACACTGTGTGGAAAATGCAATGTTATTTAGCATATTTTGTCCCTGACTCTCCGGGACGTTCTTTCTTCCAAGAACCTTCAGGGAAACGTGCATACCTGTGTGTCCCTCTGGTAACAGCCCTGTGAAGTAATCTGGGCTGAAAGACGGTGGTTAGCCCAAGTAAGAGTCCTGGACTTTGGCCTGTGTTCGAGGACAGTGATGGTGTAGGCATGACCCAGCCCCACGACGACGGTGGGAGTTGCAGTCCGGGAGCCCACACATTCCCAAGGCTGGCCAAGCAAGGGAATAGGGGAGACCAAGCTTTAAATTTCCGCTGGTCCTCTAACTCATGGGGAGATCCTGGGTCAACTCCCGTTCTCGCTGCCTAACAGAGCTCATAGAGCTGGTAAGAGGATAAAATTATTTATTTACTTCATTTATACCCCACTTTTCTCTCCAATGGAGACCCAAAGCGCCTTACAACGTTCTCTTCTCCATTTTTTTTTCTCACAACAACTTTGAGAGGCAGAGTAAGCTAAGTGTTTGTGAATGCCCCACGGTCACCCAGGGCCAAACTACACATGACGAATGACACTTGAACAGCAAGTGTATTTCTCCCTGTTCACTTGCCCTCCACTCAATCCACTTGCCGTTCAAGTGTCATTCATCATGTGTAGCTTGGCCCCCAGTGAGCTTCCATGACAGAGCAGCGATTTGAACTCAGGTCTCCCAGATTTTGGTCCAACACTTTAACTACTGCCCCACGCTGGAAGGAGAACTGGGTACCCTGCCCCTTGGAGAAAGGACAGGATAAAAATGCACTAAATAAACGGAAGAATGGATGGTTGAGCCTGTGTCCCCCTAATCCCAGACTGGCATTTTAACCTCCAACCCACACTGACTCCTGTAACAGGATTCAAAAACTCTACCTGATGAAGGCAAGCTTCTTTTGTGTGTGTGTGTGTGTGTGTGTGTGTGTGTGTCTTCCTTGGTGGTCTCCCAGCCAAGTACTGACCCTGCTTAGCTTCTGAGATCTGATGAGATCAGGATATACCATACTCCCCCGCCCCCCGGTTCCTCTTGTACAATAATATTAATAGACAGATATGTAAAATCATCAAATGCAAACCAAGCTTGGAAATCTAACCAAAAAATGTAAATGCTCCAATCTATATGATTAAGGGCTAATTTTTAAAAGGGGGAGAGACCCCAGTGCTTGCCGACGTCCTTCAAGAAAAAGTGAGTCTGCTTTAAAAAAAAAAAAAAGTCTCCAGTACAAAAAAAGTTTCAAAGCTCCCGAACTAATCATAGCGCTTTAGTAGAACATACCATGTTGGCTAATTGGAAAAAAAACCGTGACGTCATTGGAGTGATTTATGAGACATACTGATTATGTTTAGATTAGGAGAATTTACTCAAGATGGCCAAAGTAAACCTCATGGCTTTTGTTTGGGATACTTTAGTTTATGAAACTGTCATTTAAACGAGCCATTAGAAATAAACAGATCCTGGTGATACAATCTGTTGAACAAAAAAGAAATTGAAAGAACAACACACACACACACACAAACAGGGCAGCTGGACATTTCCTTGTCACTCCCCATTCTAAATTGCAAAATTTTCTATTGCAGCTTGTTCATTAAAAAGTCGTTAATTATAAGAGCAAGCACAATCCGTGGCTGGACAGGAGAAGCACCATATGCTTTTCATAGGCTCAGCTATTTGAAAACGTATCCAAAACCCAGCAAGGATCTATTAAAAATATACAGGAGGTTGTGGGAAAATACAGTCAACCAATAGTTTTGGCAAGTGACACAACTTGGACCCAAACCAGCAAACTCGGGCTGTATGCGCTAAAAATTATAAGATCAAAATGCTGTGCTAAGGCAGGTCAGATTTTGCAACAGGTAGGCAATGGGTTGGATCCAGAGAACTGCAAGTGGAAGAAAAACAGCCACCAGCATTGCTGTGCAAAGGCTTAAAACATGCAATTTGCACAAGCGTTTGAGCAGCATGATAGGTAGACTGTACCTGTACAAGGGATTCCACATGCAGCACAAGAGAGTCTTTCTTCTTCTTCTTCTTCTTCTTCTTCTTCTTCTTCTTCTCTCCTCCTCCTCCTCCTCCTCCTCCCCTCCCCCCTTCTTGGATCTAGGTCTTGAACAATAAGGCTAAAAGAAAACTTATACATAGCCCATGTCTAAACACACTTCCCTTTGACACTTTTCTGTGACCTCTAGAAATCAAGTAACAAAATAAATGCGTTTGGAGTCAGATTCCTCTAAGAGGAATTGAACCGATATCGCTAAAGGAAACTCACTCCATTTATCAAAACAAGGCGTAATCCATTTTAACCTAAACTGGAGCACGTAAGGGCACTGCAGGAGAATATGTACACGAGAGTCCCGAAAAGGGGATCCCAAGCAGATGACCCAACAATACCACTGAAAAGGGACAGTTAAACTGTCCATGCATAAAGGTCCTACATAACTTTGGGCTAACTAAGAATTCTAAACAGGACCAGGGATCTCCAACCTTTTGGCACATGGGGGCCGCATTAGAGTGCCCAGTGCCTAAAGAGGGCCACAGCTTAACTCAAAATGCAACAAAATTGCAGGGTGATAGCAGCAATTAAGCAGGATGGAGGGCCGCACAGAAAGAGCTTGGGGGCCGCATGTGGCCCGCGGGCCGCAGGTTGGGGAGAGTCCTTTCTGGGAATGGAAAGATCCTCTGGGAAGTAATATCCCAACTTCGCAAGCAAGGAAGGGACGGTATCGGCAGCTGGCAGGGCAGGGATGGGACATGTGGAGCTGCCCTCGCACACCTCCATCCGGCTCCCTGCTACTTCCACAGTAGGAGATGGCTTTTCTCGCCCTGTGTGGATGCAGCCAACCACAGGAAGAGGCAGCAAGACCCTGAACAGGGATTCTGGTCAAATTCTTTAAAAATATATATAGGATGCAACTTTAAACACAAATTTTGGGGGTCCATTTCATTACTTTAACTTATTTCTCTAAGAAAAAACAGAATTGTGCATTCATTTAAAGCCTGTACAGAACCTGGCTCCGTCGCCCACAATATCATGATTTATTACAACCATCAATCACAGCCAGGTTAGTAGAACATATTTTGATGTGGCTACAGGCTCAGCTGCGACGACCGAAGAAACATCTAAAGCTGCAGTCAGAGAGGACGGTGATACCGTCACAAAAGGATAACGTGTAAGTCCCCATTTGCCATGCCCACAGGTCTCCATCCATCATCCTCACATGTCACAGACATGGAGTCAACAGTTGATAGAAACCCAGTTTGCACAGCTGTATGCAGCCACACACCATACGCAACCACAATGTCATCCGCACCCCTTCTTTGCTGCTCCCTTTGTATCTTCTTTTCTTCTCCTTCTGCTTTTTCACCTTACACCAATCTCTCAGGAAAGCATTTTTGGGTTTCTAACAAAATATCAACAGTTGTACTAAAACCTACTTATCTCTTATGGACCTTAGATGAATTTGCAATACCAAGTTGTGCCATGTGTAGCCGGAGGCAGTGGGCTTCATCCTCAACAGCTGAACTACAGAGTTGAACTATCTGCTCGAATCAGCGGTTCTTTTCTGTGATGCAGTATTACCTATATTCAATATATTGACTGTCAGGATGTCAGTTCTCTAACCAGAGTTACGCCATATTAACTTGTGTTATAATCAGTAGTTGTGTAGTTTTCCTCCCTCCAGGCCCAGGTGTCATCCAGGCCGCTCATACCCATGGGAGCGAAGAGTCCTTATCGATCCAGTCCAGCTGACAACCTAGATGTCCTCGTCTTCTCATGCCTTCGCAGACGGAACTGGGGGGAGGCTGAGTATGGGTGGTTGAAATATTGTAACTTTCACTTTGCATGCCATTCTCAACAAAGCTTTCGTTCAGCCAAGGGCCTCTACAGCCTTTGGATTATGGACACCTGTATCCTGAGCATAGTCTTTCAATAAACCTTTTGGAACCAAGAGACCTTGTGCTTCTTGCAGAAGCGAGGAGACGAACTCAGATAACTGGGATTCCATAGTCTGACACTAACTGATGAAAGGAAACTGGAATCACAGAGAAATGATGTCATGAAGACACACAGCTATATTTGGTATTGTGATGACATCATTGAGCTGACATCATGATGCAAGTGACATCACTGGAGAAGGGCAACAGGCCGGATCTACACTTCTCCATACACGCAAGGCACTTTTTCCATAAAAAAGAACTTTTCTGCCCCCCCCCCTGCAACCTGCAAATTTCCTCAAAATGCTGTTCCTGGGAGACAGGGGGCCTTCAGAAACAGAATAAGAGGCAAATCTGCAGCAGGAAGGGGAAATAGTTGGAAATTACCCCACCCCTTTCCTTTATCAGAAAATTTAGTCTGGATCCAACCCAATGCTTTTTGCCTTCACTCTAAACACCTGAGCTCTTCAACCCCACTGGTCCATCCTTCCTAATAAATCACAGAAAGAGAACTTTTCCAGGGACATCATGTATGCAGTCTTCCACAGAAGTCACCCCAGTTCATCAAAGGAGGGTATATAATACAACTAGCCAATCTAAAAACAAATACTTTTCATTACATGCAAGAACTTACAACCTCTTCTAACCGCATCAGGCAGCAAATTCCAGTGACCATAAGCAACTGCAGGTAAAGCTCTTAACCTCACTGATTTTGATCAGATGGAAGCAAAGAATGGTCCGAACTCCTTACAGGTTGGCCCTAACTTGGCAGGTGAAGGACAGGTGGTCCTTCAGATAAGTGGGCCCCAGCCAGAAAGAATTCAAAAGGCTACAAACAATTGCCCAAGCACCAATTTCTCCTTGACTCCTGCATCGTTCATCATCAGGTCACCATCAAACCTTCAAATCCCCGTTTTTCAGTTCTATGGCTTGCTTTGCCCCGCACCAACCTCAAGCAAAAAAAGCCATAGACAGCTCTTTCAAACATACTCATCATTATGTCCCACTGGAAATACTCATTTTCTAACAGGACGAAGGAAGGAGCTGTGGCGCGCGCATGCACACTCAAAGTAAAAACTGCCTCCAAAGGGGCAGTTTTCAGTTAGTGCACACTGGGATTCCTCTGTGGAGGGGGAGGGTATGTGCACACCTTCTCCCCACCTCTGCAGCCCGCCCACCCCCCGCCAGCCAGGTGATCCAGGTTGGGGGATGGCAGGTGCGGGCACGGGATCCATTGCCCCGGTTTGAGGGGATAACTAGAGCAACCTATCCGGAGTAAACAATACCAAAATTATTACAAATTTATGACAATTTAATAGATATAAAGTGCAAAAGGGCTCAAAGATTATAAAAAGAACAATCAATATCTATTATTCCATCAACAAGTATAAATATGTCTTACTAACACATCTAACTGGTGGAAAAGATCGCAATCTCTAATGTTAGCACAATTTCTTTACAAAAATATAATTCCTATATTTTTGTAAAGAAAATGTGCTGACTTTAGAGATTGTGATCTTTTCCACCAGTTGGATGTGTTAGTGAGATATATTTAAACCTGTGGCTTTCCATAAATGATGCAAAACCGAACTATTCAAAAGGGCTTTTTACTCAAATGGGAGGGCTGTATTGTAGGGTGTCTTGGATCCCTGCTAATGCTATGTCTTTAAACTTGTATATGTTTACCTTGTGGCATTGTATTGGAATGTACTTACTTGATATTGATTGTATTAACCTCATACTGTTTAATCCGCCTTGAGCCTCAGTGGCCCTTTTCACACTACTTACTCGCTTCCGG